>NC_057864.1:482736116-483036116 GCF_019393635.1 Dromiciops gliroides | reverse complement strand
GGGCAGCTAGATGGTGCAGTGGATAGAGCACCAGCCCTGGAGTCAGGAGGACCTGAGTTCAAATCCGGCCTCAGACACTGAATACTTAACTAGCTGTGTGACCCTGGGCAAGTCACTTAACCCCAATTGGCTCACAAAAAGAGAGAGAGAGAGAGAGAGAGAGAGAGAGAGAGAGAGAGACTCACAGTGACCAAGCTGAGGCAATTTAGAGTTCTGCTACATTCTGCCTTTGTCAGACCCTATGTGGAGTGATATATTCAATTATGATCACCACACTTTTGGAAGGCCAGTGTAACTTGTGTCTACAGAGAGAGGAGCAAGTAGGATAGTGAAGGACTTCTAGATCATATCATGTGAGGGGTGGAGGAGCTGTTTGGCCTGGAGAAGAAGAGATATAAGGGAGATACAAACGCTCATTATTGTTCAGTTGTTTCAGTCATGTCCAAATCTTCATGACCCCATTTGGGGTTTTCTTGGCATGGATACTGGAGTGGTTTGCCATTTCTTTCTCCCCCTCATTTACAGAAGAGGAAACTGAAGTAAACAAGGTTAAGTGACTTGCCCAGGGTCACTTAGCTGGTAAGTGTCTGAGGCTAGATTTGAACTCAGGAAGAGGAGTCTTCCTTTAAAAAAAAATAATAAACATTTTTATTTATAGTTTCGAGTTCCAAATTTTATTTGTCCTTTCCTCCTTCCCCCCTCCCTGAGGTGGTAAGCAATCAGATATGGGTTATACATGTATAATTATGTAAAACATTACCATTTTAGTCTTTTTTTTTTTTTTTCTGGTGTGAGGCAATTGGGGTTAAGTGATTTGCCCAGGGTCACACAGCTAGTAAGTGTCAAGTGTCTGAGGCTGGATTTGAACTCAGGTCCTCCTGAATTCAGGGCCAGTGCTCTATCCACTGCTCCACCTAGCTGCCCCTTCATTTTAGTCATTTTGTACAAGAAAACTTGAATAAAAGAAAAAAGGAAAGAAAGTGAAAAATAGCATGCTTCAGTCTGGGTTCAATCAATATCAATTCTTTCTTTGGAGGTGGATATTAGATTTCACCAATAGTCCGTTGGGATTGTCTTGGATCATGGTATTGCTAAGAATAGTTAAGTCATTCACAGTTCTTCATCAAATAGTTGTTATCTCTGTGCACAACCTTCTCTTGGCTCTGCTCACTTCATTATACGTCAGTTCATACAAGTCTTTTCAGGTCTTTCTGAAATTATCCCGCTTGTCATTTCTTTTTTTTTTTTTTGAATTTTTTTATTGAATAGAATTTTATTTTCCAAAATATATGTAAAAACAAATTTTAACATCAATTTTTTAAAAATTTGTGTTCCAACTTCTCTTCCTCCTCTATTCCCACCCCCCACCCACTAGAACTCAAGCATTTCAAAATAAGTTATACATGAGTAGTCATGGAAAACATTCCCATGGTTGTGAGAGAAAACAGTCAAAAAAACCCCAAAACTTCAGATTGAGGAATTGTCAAAGAGGAAAAAATTTTTTTAAAAAATGTGTTTTCAGGGGCAGCTAGGCGGCACAGTGGATAGAGCACCGGCCCTGGAACCAGGAGCACTCGAGTTCAAATCCAGCCCCAGACACCCAACACCCACCAGCTATGTGACCCTGGGCAAGTCACTCAACCCTAATTGCCTCACCAAAAAAGAAAAAGAAAAAAAATGTGGTTATTTTCAGCAAGGCAATATAACCCTGCCATGAAAATGGCAACCCATCTACAGAGAAAGAAGTGATAGTATCCACTTGTCATTTCTTATAGCACAATAATATTCCATCACCATCATATACCACAGCTTGTTTAGCCATTCTTCAATTGATGGGCATTCCTTTGATTTCCAAATCTTAGCTGCCACAAAAAAGAGCTGCTATAAATATTTTTGTACAAATAGGTCCTTTTCCCTTTTCGGGGGATGTCTTTGGGATATAGACCTAGCAGTAGTATTGCTGGATCAAAGGGTATGCACAGTTTTGTAGCCCTTTGGGCATAATTCCAAATTGCTCTCCAGAATGGTTGGATCAATTCACAACTGGTGAATAGTGTTTTTCATCCTAAGTCCTTTAGAATTGTCTTGGATCGGGGGCAGCTAGATGGCGCAGTGGTTAAAGTGCTGGCCCTGGATTCAGGAGTACCCGAGTTCAAATCCAGCCTCAGACACTTAACACTTACTAGCTGTGTGACCCTGGGCAAGTCACTTAACCCCCATTGCCCCGCAAAAAAAACCAAACAAACAAAAAACAAACAAACAAAACAAAAGAATTGTCTTGGATCATTGTATTGCTGAAAATAGTCAAGTCATTCACAGTTGATCATCATACAGTATTGTTGTTACTGTGTACAACATTCTCCTGGTTCTGCTCACTTCACTTTGCATCAGTTCATGTAAGTCTTCCCAGGTTTTTCAGAAACTACCCAGCTCATCATTTCTTGTAGCACAATAGTACTGCATCACAATAATGTACCACAACTTGTTTAATTGATTGACATGCCCTCAATTTCTAATTCTTTGCCACCACAGAAAGAGCTGTTTACCCGAGATCTGAAGGAAACCAGGAAAGTCAGGGCGATGAGATGAGGAGGGAGCATATTCCAGGAATGAGGGACAGCCTGGGAAAAGGCTTGGAGTTAGAGATGATGTCAAGTGTCTGAGGCCGGATTTGAACTCAGGTCCTCCTGAATCCAGGGCTGGTGCTTTATCCACTGTGCCACCTAGCTGCCCCATAAATACAAAATTGAGAGCCTCTGACCTCAAGGCACTTGTAATCCAACTGAGAGAGGCCAAACACCCAGGAGACCAGTGTCTCAGGAAGGCACTTTTAGTGGGGAGTTCCAGGAGGAGGAGGAGGAGGAGGACCAAATATAATGATCATAGTGGACCTGCTTTAGCTCCTTGGAGCCTCACAGCAGTGATGCTAACTGCTCTTGGTACCGCCCCTCCCATTTTACAGATGCAATAACTCAGCTTATTTGTGGTCACATGATTCATAAGCATCAGAGCTTTGACCCCAGGTGTCTCCTGACCCCAAGTCCAGTCTTCCCTGCGCATGGTTATGGGTCATTTCATGGGGAGTAGAGGTGGTTCTTAGGAGATCTGCTTGGATCTGAGGCCCCCCAGAAGTCTTGGAATGAGCTGGACTGGAACCTAGTATGAGTCAGTCTTAGAAGTAACAGTCCGGGGGACAACTAGCTACAGTGGAAAGAATTCTGGGCTTAGACTCAGGACCAGGATTCAAATCTCTGACTTGCCACCTGCTGCCTGTGTGACCTTGCAGAAGTAATTTCACTTCCTCTGTTAAATACCGTGGTATTTGAGCTTTTGCCAGGTCTAGATCCATGATTTGATGACTTTTTTGTGCCTCAGTTTCCTCATCTGTAAAATGAGGGTATTCGACTAGATGGCCTCTGAGGCCCCCATCTGTGACCTCGTAGTCTTGCGATTCTGCAGGGGGACACTGAGACCCTCAGTATCTCCTCGGAGGATACCCTCGGGGCTCTCAACAGGACTTACAACCCCGAGATTTGGGCTGGGCTGGGCCAGAGCAGCTCCCAGAGGCGAGAGGCCTGGGTGATGGGAACTCTTGGCTTGACTGTGCACCCCAGCAGCTCGGGGCTGGCTCCTAGGAGCGGTGTGGAGGGAGTCTAGGCCTGGATCCTGGCCTCTCTTCATTGTGCAGGAGGGGTGAGCGGGCTGGAGTGTCTGTCAGAGCAGAATCCTGGCTACTTCTCCCTTGGACTGGCCCATTTCCTTGACCCTTTGGGAGTGGTGCTGACATGGAAGGTACAAAATTTGGGAGTGCCCCCGCCCCGCTTCTAAAGCCGTTCTGTGTAATGAGGCAGCACAGCGTCTGCACTGGGTGGGATGCATGTTTAAGTGACGATTTGGGCCGGGATGCACCAGCTGCTCTAGGCTGGGTGGGAGAAACCAGGGTCCCTCCCCCACCCCCCAAACCCCCGCCTTTCATCTCCTGATCTCCCAAGTGGGGAGGGTCCGCCTGGCACACCCATGAAGGCTGCTCCCACCCACGGGGCTGGTTCCCAGGGCCCTGGGCTCCTTCCCCCAGCACTGAAACCCAATCCCTGCTTCCAGCTGGATCCCGGAGCCCGTGGCAGGCCAGGCCTTCCCTTGAGACACTGCAGAGCCATAGAGCTCATTGGTAGGGAATTTGCCCTGATCTGGGTTCCAAGGCAGCCAGGCTCGAGAACAAAGAGCAGGCTCAGATGTGTTCAGGCCCATGGCCCCCCTGACTCTGGCTCCCCAGAGCGGAGGGTGCTGAGGAAGGGAAGGGGGTGGGGCAGACCCCATGGGTGGGACACATACCATTCCCTAATGATGGCTTTTTGCTCCCTCCCCCCCCCCAGTCCAGGAGGTTGATCAGAACACAGTGATAGAGGACCTTGGGGACCAGCCAGCAGCTCATCATCAATCTAGGGGTGGGGGTGACCCCGGAAACCACTGAGTCCTACCTCAGAATCTCATACAAAAGGAACCACGGCCCAGGGAAGGCATCACTTGCCCAAGGTTACACAGGTAGGTATCAGGGATAGGTTCTGAACTGACTCTAGAGCCCACGCTCCTCTCCCTGCAACAAACCGGACCCCAACTCTCTCATTTTTACAGGTGAGGAAACTGAGGCCCCCCAAACGTCAGGTGATTTGCCTGAGCAGGAAGTAGCAGAGCCAGGATTTGAACCCAAGTCCCAAGACTCCATATCCTGTGCTCTTTCCATACCAAGTACTGAACAGGCTGGGCTAATGGTGGAGACTGAACTATGTGCCCACTATATAAAGGGGTGTCCTCTGGTGTAACCTCCTCCCCTTTCCCTGCCCTGTCTCCAGCAGGTCTCAAAGATGGAGGACTCCCGGGGGCAGCCATTATGATGAGGCCCATTATCTCTGAGGCCTACATTCCAGAACCCCCAACCGTGTGGGCCTTGACTTTGGAGCCCCCAGCTAGGCAAGGGCTGGGCTCCCCAGATCTCATGGAAGCCTTGATGGGTCCTTCCTTGTTTTACCAGGGCCCAGGGGGGTCAGAGGGAGTATTCACACCCAGGCCCTCTGCTTCCAGATCGAGTTCTTTTCTCACTGCCCCTGGGGCCTCTCAAAGCTCGCTCTCTCTCTCTCTCTCTCTCTCTCTCTCTCTCTCTCTCTCTCTCTCTCTCTCTCTCTCTTTCTCGGGCTCTCCTGTCCTTGTCCCCTTTCCAGCCTGGGGGTGGGAAACTGTAGGGACTCCCAAGTGAGTTAGCTCTCCGATGTTGTAGGCAGATAGCGGCTTCAGGAGGGCCCTCCACTCCCGACCCCAGAAGAGGTCTTGGCAAACACTGGTTCTTGGTCTAATGAAACCCTCCTCAGCAAGCCTATTAGAGGAAAGGCTGAATGACCATCTCTTTATCAGAGAGAACGCCATTTTATTACTCTAAAGGTGCCTGTCGAATGCCTCAAACGCTGCTAACCTTGCCAAGTCCTCAAAAGGGAGACACACACTGGCTTAAGAACATCTCAGGCTTGAGGTCCTCGTTGGGCCAAGTCATGACCCCTGTGAGTCCATTTCCTCTTCTGAAAACAAGTTAGAGATGGTTCTAACCATTGGGCCCCGTGACAAAAGTACAGCAAGAGCTAAAATCAGAGGAGCTGGATTCGTCTCCGGCACTTCACACACAACCTGGCCCTCAGTTCCCTCATCTGTAAAATGAGGGCGTTGGATGGAGATGGCCTCCGAGGGCCCTCCCCTCTCTGAGTCTATGACCTGCAAACTCTCAAGCACTCTGTCAAGTAGCTGGAGGCAGCGTTGGCCAGTTGGAAGAACATTGGCTTTGGAGCGTGAGGACCCACCTCTGGCATCCGCCATGAGTCAGGCAAGGATGTGACCTCTCCTGACCACGATCCCCTCACCAATAAAATGAGGGGGTTGAACGAGATGACCTGGGGGTTCCTTCTAGCTCCATATGTGATCTTAAGCATCTGACTGGGGGCTGGCCTGATTTTGGTGGAGTTCCTCAAGGGTAGATAAGAGCGGCTTGGAATGAGCATGTGATCCATGAGGAACAGAGCTGCTGGGGAAGAGGGAAGCCAACGTGCATTCATTAGGCACCTACTATGTGCCAGACACCGCGAAACACTTCACAAAACACTTCAATCAGGTTAAGCATTTCCCTGTAATTCGAGTCATTCCTTCATGGGACAAATATTCGTTTCTGCATCCATAGACGGTGTCAGAGACTGTTCATACTGTGAGTTTCCTGGACAAACACTTCCCTTGTAGATAATGGAATGAGCAACTTCAGGCCAAGACAAGGCTGAGTTGATCCCAAACTGGGAATCGGGGTGGTCTGAACGACTGTATTTCCCCCGGTAGTTTTGTACGGTTCAGATACTTTTTTAAAATCTGTGGTCTCAGCAGGAGGAAATTATACTCTCTACTGATGCAGACAGATATCCTTCCACCATGGGTCAGTGGGCCTTTCAACCAATCAGCCAATAATGATCAAGCATGTACCATGTGTAAGGTGCTGTACTGGTGCTGGGGAAGAGTCCCCGCTTTCAAGGGGCTGCCATTTTAACCGACCGAAGAGGGGTCATGAGATTTAGAACTTGAAGAAGCCATGGGGATTCACAGGGATTGTCTGGTCCAGCCGCTTGTTTCACAGAATAAAGAGACTGAGGTCCAAAGTGGTGCCTAAGTTGTCACCAGACAAAGCCAGGTAGCAGCCTGCTGGAGCTGGGCCTGGAACCCAGATATTTTGCCTCCCAGTCCATGTAAGATCAGATGTTCTGGAATCCATGGACTGCACCATCTGCCAACTTGCCAGCAACTCCAGCTGTCATTCTTGCTCCAAACTGAAGAAGCTCATTTCTAGACTTTTCTCCCCCTCCCCTCTCAGCCTCCCACAGAATCGTAGAGCTGGAAGGGACACCCAAGGCCATCTACTCTGGCCTGTACCTCAACGTGAATTATCTCTATAACCTCCCCCACAAGTGGCTTTCCAACCTCTGCTTGAAGACTCCTAGGGATGGGGAACTCACTACCTCTCAAAGCAGTTATCTTCTACCTTAGGAAAGCTCTAAATAATAGGAATGCTTTCTTTGGAATAAGTGTCCATCTGCTTCTCCACAACCCCGCCCACTGCTCCTGCTTCTGTCCTCAGGGACCAAGCAGAATAAGTCTCACCCTTTGCCTTATACATGACTATGATGGCCCTTACATACTTAAAAACCACCATCATTTGCCTCCTGAGTATTTTCTCCACCAGGCTAAGCAACCCTGTGTCTTTCAGATGGCCCTCATTGACCTAAGTCTCTTGCCTCAGAAGTAGACAGGGATTTGGGGTTGGGACTGGGGCTATAACACAACTTCTTGGACCTTCCCAGCTCACTGACAATAAGGTGGCCCAACTTCCCTCTCGTGGCCGGTGCAGCTAAAGATCCCCTTGGGACTGTGAGCAAAGATGGCAAGTCATGCAATCATGGTGGGGGTGGGGCAGGTCTCTGGGGGAACATTCCTCTCTTGCTTGAGACCCCAGCTTGTTGACCAGAATCCTTTGTGGGGGCCCTGCACAGCGTCTGTCCTTTGGTGAGATTTTGATCTCTCTGTATTAGCTGCAGGTTTTTTCGGGTCACATCAAAGGTTAGAATGCCATGGAAAGAGTTCCTTCTCCATGAATCATATTTCCCAAAATGTGCTCATTTGCAGAGAGTCTTGGGTTATTTTACAGAATGCTGAGGGGGAGGAAGGGGCCCATGGAGACCCTTAGAGAGTACTCCTGAGGAAATCATTGAAAATTCTCTGCCATTTTTTTAAAAAGAAGAAAAACATAACCCAACAACAACAATGTCCCTACAGAGCTCCGGGTCTTCTTAGAATTTCCTGTTTGTCTTTTGCTTGAAAATGAGACAGGGTTGGACCAGCAACTCATTTTGGGGGTCAAGACAGAGTCACAGAGACAAAGGAAACTTCTGGGCCCCTGGGATTCCCTGAGAAGACATGGAGAGCAAAATAAGAAAGGAGGATTTTAAGAAGTGATGCCCAGGAAGAGATCCATGCCTTGCTGGCTGGGATGGTGTAAATGAAAGGGATACCATCTCCTTGAAGATGCCATGGGGATTGGCAAGAGTCTTGCTCCAGAGTTGCTCTGGGGCTCACCTGCTCTTCAATGATTTTTCTGACCTTGAAATGTCACCCAGTGACATCCTCGGACCTTGAATCCTACATATGCTAGGAGAGACCTCTGCTAGTTTCCTTCTTGGGGCACTTCCCACCTTTTCCCTCTGTCTACTCAAGACAGAAGTCAGGTTTAGACAATTTTCAAAACTAGCCAGAGAGGACACTGCTATTTTTGATGGATCTGTGGCTCTATCCACTGAGTTATTCCCTCCACCAGATATAGATAAAAACCTAACCCCATCATATCTTGTGTAACTTAGAACATTCATTCATTCATTACTTCATTTCTTCCTTCCTTCATAGCACAAAATAGAGCAATGAGTAAAATAGAAAAATATGCAGAACAGAAATGTTATGTTATTAGCCATTCTACATTTATCAAGTATCTCCTATGTGCCAGGCACTGTGCTAAATTTTTCTTATTGTCGTTCAGTTGTATCCAACTCTTTGTGACCCCATTTAGGCTTCTCTTGGCAGAGATCTGGAGTGGTTTCCCCTTTCCTTCTCCAACTCATTTTACAGATGAGGAAACTGAGGCAAACAGGGTTAAATGACTTGCAGCTAGTCAGTGTCTGAGGTCAGATTTGAACTCATGATGATGACTTTTCCTGATTCTGAGCCCAAGGCTCTATCCACTGTACCAGCCGGCCACTCTACTGTGCTAAATATCTAGTGCTTTTTTTTTTTTTTTTTTAAGGAGGCACATTGACATGCTAGAAAATGCTTCCAGGAAAGGATGACTACTTATCTTGGATCTTGTAACCTGTCCCACTACAATCCATTTCTGCCCTTAGAAGTAAATCCTACTTATCCTTCACAGTTTAGTTCAAGTGTGACTTCCTTGGTAAAGAATCCCCTAATGCCTAGGTTTGGGTGATTCTTCCCCCTTTAGAATTTCAATAACATTTTTTGGTTGTACTCGTCATTTTGGCACTTTGCTCATAGTCAGTCACTGCCTGGTTTTGTGGTTGTTTGTGCACCATCTTATCTCTCTTATCAGACTATAAGGTCTTTGAATCCAAGTCCTGCAGTCAACACTTAGTAGGCACCTTCTATATACCAGGGTCTCCGATGGGCTTTGGGTATTAAAACCAAAATAAAGTAATCCTTACCCTCAGGAAGCTTTTGTTCTATTTGTTCATCTTTGTATTCAATCAATCAAATCTACTTTGCACTAAGATTTGAGAATACAAAGGCGAAAATGACATCATATCTTCCCTTAAGGACCTTATAGTACAGGAAAACAATGTGTGTGTATATATATATATATATATATATATATATATATATATATATATATATATATATATATATATATATATATAGAGAGAGAGAGAGAGAGAGAGAGAGAGAGAGAGAGAGAGAGAGAGTAGTAGTAGTAGTAGTAGTAGTAGTAGTAGTAGTAGTAGTAGTAGTAGTAGGCCTCCACCAGTCACGGATGACCATGGATCAGCGCCTTGAAGAGCCACAGGCCACAGTGTGGCTGAGCAGTCCGATGTGGGAGCCACAGCTCCTGAGTGACTTATAACCAGTAACTGCCGCATCCTGTGTTGTATCTATCCCATGAGGAGTAGCTGGAGTGTCCTCTCCAGGGCGCTGGCCTGGGCAGATCAAATGTGGAAAACAAGCTGTTGTCCATGCAGCAGGTTTTCCCTCTCGGCGACATTGGTGGATCCAAAGGAGAGGCAGAGCCAATCCAGTTTGGCACCAGTGCCGCCGCATGAGTTGCCAGAGGGATGTGATGTCCAACATCCAATTGCCTAAGGGACTCCGACTCCTGATTTTTCCTCGGGGTTAACTCCTGAAGCCTTTCCTATATATGGGTATAGCCGCAAGGCAGCAGAGCTTTAAAATCAGGGTTCCTTCCCCTAGGTGGGTTACCTGCCAAAGCTAACGAGCCCCACCTAGATATATATATCAAATACAAAGTATGGGGGGGGGGGCAACCAGGAAAGGCCTTATCCCAAAGGCGAGGATTCTCCACAGTGGGACATTAATCAATGTTTGCTGAATAAATAAATAAATGGATGAAAAATAAAAGCCTCAGAATTGTTGGCATCTTCGACTCATATTTGGTACCATAGTTGTGCCTTCTCTCCCATGACTGATCCTGTGGTTAAACCTCTTTATCCATGTTCATTCTAAGACAGTGGCCTTCCCAGGACCTGCTAAATGAGGTCCTCCATTTTGTCTAGGATGAAATAGAGACTCTCCAGCCTGGTTCTGAAGGGAGATCTTCTATAGGTAGCCTCTAACCCATCCCCCTTTCTCCTCCCAGCTTCAATCCCTTCTCCTCACTCATTCTAAATTTTAGCCATACTGGACTACCTTTGTCCTCCATCCTCAAGGGTCCTATGAACCAAACTGACCCCCGACCCCCATCATCCAGGAGACAGGGACCTAACAATTGTCTCTATATCCAATTTGCCATCTACTGCTGCACCTAGAAGGCAGTCCTTCTTCATCCCTGCCCTTCAGAAATCTCTCTCTTCACAGCTGAGCTCCCTGAAGTCTTCCTTGTTCCTCCTTCTCCAGCTGAAAGCATCCTGTCCCTCTTTTTTTTTGGGGGGGGGCTAGGCAATGAGGGTTAAGTGACTTGCCCAAGGTCACACAGCTAGTAAGTGTCAAGTGTCTGAAGTCGAATTTGAACTCAGGTCCTCCTGAATCCAAGGCCGGTGCTTTATCCACTACGCCACCTAGCTGCCCCCTCTTTGGTCCCTCTTTAAGTCTTCTGAGCTCTCTCTGTCTGGATCTTTTCCACTCTCCTCTCAGTGAGGCAGAAGCTTATATCATGTGTCTGTAGAATATCTGTTCCTTGAAGGATGGAATGTACTGCTTTGCTTAGAACAATGCCTTGTACTTCGTAGGTAATTAATAATTGCTTATTGAATTGAACTGAATCTGTGTACACATCACATCTGCCTCCACATCCCTCTCTACCCTATTAGGATATTAATTCCTTGAGGACAGGTCTGGGTCATTTGTTTGAAGTCAAAAGTTTTTTTTTTAATTAATGCCTCTTATTTTGCCTTTACTGTCCTTTCTGAATATACTTCCACCAACCCACCAGACAAAGAAAAAAGTTAAACCCAACTGAAAAAGACAGCAACCATGATAGACAGTATATGCGACATGGTACACCTTTGGGTGGTGCCACAGTGGAGAGCCAGCCAGGACTGGAGTCAGGAAGCCCTGAGTTAAAATCCAGCCTTAGATACTCACAAGCTGTGCAAGTCATTTAACCTGTTTGCCTCAGTTTCCTCATCTGTAAAATGGGGGGAAAAACACAGCACCCACTTTGCAGGGTTGTTGTGAAGATCCAATGAGATAAGAATTGTAAAGTGCTTAGTGGGGTGTTCTAGAAATGCTTATTCTCTTCCCTTTCCTTCCCTTCTGTTGCCCTCCACCTCTCCAAAGAAGGGAAAGGGGGGGGGGTATATTTCCTCATTCTTCTCAGGAGCCAAGCTTGATTATTACCATTACACAGTATTTGGCTCTGTTTTAATATACTTTTCGACTAAGTCATTTTTCATCTTTGCATTCCCAATGCCCTGCCCAGAGACTTGATAAATGTTTGTTGAAAAGAAATGACAAGGGGAACTGCCTATAAGGCGAAAGAGATTCTCCACAAAGCTATAAAGCAAATCCCACCTGCTTCTTCACTCCTCCGGGCCACAGAGCGGTGCTTCCCTGCTGACTGAGACTGCACTGAGGGCAGTGCTGCCTAGTGAGCAGTGGCTCGGGAACCTGGAGACCTGGGTTTGAATCCTACCTCGGGTACTTACTAGCCATGGGAAGAAGACCAGGAGAGTCACCCTGAGGTGCCACGGGCTGCCCCAGGAGGCGGCTGAGCTGCTTGTGGGGGCCATCCTTAGACCCTGTTACCAAGCAGACTTGCTCTGGGATGTGCTCCTGGGATGGATGGGACAAGACAGTCACTGATGCCCTTCCTCAATGGACTGTTTTACTCCTGTCCTCATATATCCAGGACTTAGCCCAGTGTCTGGTGCCCTACTACATAGTAGGCACTCAGTGAGTGCTTGATTAATTGACTGATTCCAACTCTAGAATGCTGTGTGATTCTGTGACCCTGGGCAAGTCACTTAACCATTCACCTGGACCTCAGTTTCCTTACCCATGAAATGGGGTCTTCCTTCCCTCCCTATGCCCTTTATGAGGGAAGTACCTTGCCAGCTGCTTTGGGACAAAGAGTTGGGAGCTCTCATTCTTCCTAGGTCTCTGTCTCCTGGGTTTCCTCTCCCATCAGCAAGGCCCGGGTTGGCCACTCAGCAGTTACAGCCTCTCGCGGCTTCCTCTTGGGTTTATTCCTTCCAGACGCAGACTTGCTGCTTTTCATTTGGAGCCGTCTTCCAAGTCAGGGTATTTCACTTGTTTTCTCAAAGCCTCCCTCCCCCCTTTCCTTTTCCCCTGTGGCAGGATTCCTAAGAAGAATCGTTTTTCTGGAGAGAGCAAATGAACACATATTCTCCCTGGCTGCAACATTCCAAGAGCACCATGTCGGGGGGGGGGGGGGGGGGGGGGGGGAAGAGAGAGAGAGAGAGAGAGAGAGAGAGAGAGAGAGAGAGAGAGAGAGAGAGAGAGAGAGAGAGAGGAGAGTGAGAGAGAGGAGAGAGACAGAGAGAGAGAGACAGAGCGAGTGAGAAAGAGGAGAGCGAGCAAGAATAAGAGGGAGAAAGCAAGAGAGAGAGAATGAGTAAGAGTGAGAGAGAAAGAGCAAGAAAGAGAATGAGGGGGAGGGAAAGAACGAGAGAGAGAATAAGAGGGGGAGAGGAAGAATGAGAGAGAGAGTGAGAGAGGAAGAAAGCAAGAGAGAAGGAATGAGAGTGAGAAAGAAAAAGAGAGAGCAAGCAAGGATAAGAGGGAGAAAGAAAGAGAGAGAATGAAAGTAAGAGTGAGAAAGAGCAAGAGAGAGAGAATGAGATGGGGAGAGAAAGAAAGAGAGAGAGAGAGAGAGGAAAGAGAGAGAATTAGAGTGAGAATGAGAGTGAGAGAGAGGAGACAGTGAGCGAGATGAGAGGGAGAAAGAGCAAGACAGACAGACCCAGGAAGGGCTTGGGAGCCCAGCAACACTGGTCAGCAACTCAGGAGGGAGCTGAGGAAGGTACTTATGGGCACCTTTGGCAAGCAAAGCTGGCAGGGCCAACATTCTCCCTGCTGGGGTATGGGGAGCTGGGCATGCTGCTGCTGCATGGCTCTGCCTCAGTGGGCCCCAGGGTACCCCAGGGAGACTGCAGCTGGTAGGGAGAGCAGCTACCCACCTGCTGGCTGCCATCAATGGCCTAGAACCATATGGTCTACATCTATAGTCACCCCCCTCCCCATCTCTGGAAGGGGTTGTGTGTGTCTGATGTGTGTTTGTATCTGTGAGTGAGATGTGTGTGTGTGAGTGTGTGCTGGCCCCAGGTTTGGAACCATATATCCAAGACCAGCAATGAGGGAGGAGGCAGGGGCCTTACTGGCTGGCAGCCCTCTTTCTCTCTCAATGGTTTGGCTGGAGTGACAGTTACAGTCAGTTACTTCTGGTGTGTGGGTGTGGTTGGGTGTATATGGGGATGGTGTGTGGGGCACATAAAGGGAGGGGTACAGGGAGTGTCTGTGTATGTGTGTGGGGGGATGGGTTGGGGGCCATAACTGTACTGGATGTTCCTTTCACACCTGTCCTTCCAGGCTGGGCTTTGGGAGCACAAGCAAGAATGGGTGGAAGGCTATTTCTAGGATTTAGGGCTAGAGGGGACCCTCTGTGCATCATCTAGTTCAACTTCTTCATTTAATAGAAAAGGAAGCTATGGGGCAGTGGATAGAGCACCGGCCCTGGATTCAGGAGGACCTGAGTTCAAATCTGGCCTCAGAAAGTTGACACTAACTAGCTGTGTGACTGGGCAAGTCACAACCCCAATTGCCTCACCAAAAAAAAAAAAGAAAAAGAAAAGAAAGCTGAGGTCAAAGTAAGGAAGTGGTCATCCAGGGAGCACGTGCCTGAGTTGGGATTTGAACCCATGACCTGTGATTCCAGGTGTAATGCTCTGGCCTCACACCATTACCTGTGTGATAGCACACTGGACTTGGAGTCAAGAGGACCTGGATTTTAATCCCACCTTTAACATTTACTAGTTATTCAGTCATGGGCAAATAATTTCACTGTTTTAAGCCTCAGTTTTCTTGTTTTGTAAAATGAGGAGGTGGATTCAATGATCTCGAAAATCCCTTCTAGCCCTATCTCTGTGATCCCATGATCTTCTATACTGTCCCTCTTTGGGAGGGAATGAGAAAATGACTGTTGGAATTCTACAGAACTTTACACATAGTAGGCACTTAATAAAGGCAAACTGAATTTAATTTGTTGAATTCTCTCCTATACCTTCCCAAAGCTATCCACTGAACTTCAAAGCCCTCCCACTCTCTCTGTGCATAATCATTCATTTGTTCATTTTTTCTTTCTACTAATATTTGCTAGGTACCTACTTGGTACAAAGCACTGGGAGAGATACAAAGATAAAAAGACACAGTACACATCCTCAGAGGGTTTATAATCTAATATATATGTGTAGAGAAAATAACTGCCAGAAGCGGCTCTTTCCTACAAGCTTGTAGTCACAGTTCTTTTGTGGGCTAGTGTATAGTATCAGGGTTCTTTCAACTCATTTGTGAGGCAGACTCTCAGCTGTACCTAGCCAACAAAAAAGAAGCTCCAAATCTAATTTGTACTTTGGATAGAATTTGCTCTCCGGCCCGTAGCACCTCTGCCAGACCAGCCTCATATGCAACTAGCACTAGAGCTGGGCAATTTACTTTGGTTCTTTAGTGAGCAAATCTGGTGGTGTAGCTGCATTGTCCTGCGTTCCTGGTACTATCATTTCTCTCTCTACATATGTAAGGGAAGACATATATGTCTCTGCATAGGTGAGGACATATGCATACACATATCCTGCATAAGTGCTAGACTTGGATTCCAGAGATCTCAGGTCAAACCAACTAGAGCCAACTCTAATGCCTATTTTGCACAAATAATTTTGATTCTCTGAGCCTGTTTCTTCTTCTGCAAAATGGAGATATTAATACTTTTACTATTGTCTTCACTGCAGCAGGACCAAGAAAGCAATTTGTAAACATTAAAGTACTCTAAAGATGAGAGCTGTAATGAACCATATCGTAGGGGGTGATTTCTAAAGTCTAAGTCATTGTGAAGGTGATTGGCACATACATGACTCTCCCACTATGCTGAGGTTGCATTAGCTGTCCTTCTTACCTTAGGACCATGAGAGCCAAAAAGGCATTATGTCTAACTTGTTTATATCTAACTTCTATACCTTGGGGTCACACTCAGTAGTCATGGAGAGAAATTGGTAGATACCTTCCTAAAGGTTCAGGTATGACAAGACCCTTTTCTTATTTGGGCCCAAGTTGACACTTCAGAGGTCATTTAGTCTTCATTTTACAAAGGAGGAAACATGGAGGTTGTAGCATGGCCAAAGTCTGTAGCAGGTAAGCAGCTGAGCTAGGATTTGAACTCAGAAGCTCTGGTCCAGTGCCCTTCTCACTATCACATACTGATTTTTCTCCAGATTGCTGTTTAGAAGTCCAACCCAAGTTAGGCTCAGCTCCTCCCACCATGGCTCTGGTAGCTTGGTAGGTAGGGAAAATGTACTGTTGCCACATATCTACAGGAGGACCTGGGAGGAACAGGTTTGAGTTACATAGGGCAGCTTCTTCTCAGGGATCCCCAAATCTTCTGCACAGAAGGGAAAGAGGGAGAGTCTGTCCTTGGTTCTCTGCTTTTCTCTCTCCACACTCTCTTCTTCTTCTTCTTCTTTTTTGGTGAGGCAATTGGGGTTAAGTGACTTGCCCAGGGTCACACAGCTAGTAAGTGTTAAGTGTCTGAGGCTGGATTTGAACTCAGGTCCTCCTGACTCCAGGGCTGGTGCTCTATCCACTGCACCACCTAGCTGCCCCTCCACACTCTCTTCTACTAAGTGGTTTTTGATAATAGCAGCTTCCATTATTGCCTAGATGCAGATGATTATGAAGTCCATGACCAACCCCTGACCTCATTGTTATGCTTCCTTTGCTGGATGAACTTCAGCCTAGTCATGCTCATTAACTATAGATGTTCCCTAAGTCTCCGCCCTGGGCCAGCTTCTCTTTTCCCTTTATCTCTCTTGGGGATCTTATCAGGTCTTGTAGACTCAATGATTATCTCTCCAGAGCTATGGATCTGAGCCTACTTTGTGTCCTGAGCCCTCAGTCTTACTTCACAAACTCCCCTGAGATATCTCTAAATGGATGTCCCAGAAACATCTTCAACTCAAGTCCAAAACTGAATTCACTATCTTTCCCCCCAACCAAACCAAACCAAACTCCCCCTTTCCGAATCTTCCTATTACTGTTGAGGACACCACCATCCCCCCAGTCACCCTGGCTCACAACCTAGGGTCATCCTCAGCTCCTCACTCTCTCGACCCCCTCTCCCATGTGCAACCTGTTGTCAAGGCCTGTCCATTTTACTGCTGTAACGTCTCTCACGTATAGTCTTCTCTGACACTGACATTTCCTGTAGGGACATCACCATTTTTTCCAGTGACCCAAAGTCCCCAAGATCCTTTTCTTTTTTTTTTTTTTTGTGAGGCAATTGAGGTTATGTGACTTGCCCAGGGTCACACAGCTAGTAAGTGTCAAGGGTCTGAGGCCAGATTTGAACTCAGGTCCTCCTGAATCCAGGGCGGTGCTCTATCCACTGTGCCATCTAGCTGCCCCCCCCCCCCCATGATCCTTTTACTCAGATTAAGGACATATTTGCATCTAGCTTCTTTTTGATTGATTCAGCTGTACCATGTAGACCTTCCGGGTCTCATAGTCCTCTTTGACTCTCCCTTTTCCTTGACAGCTGTCAATTCCAAAGTCCTGCTGGCTCTTCCTTCAGTGGCTTCCATACTTATCTTTTCCTCGATGACATTTCCCGTCACACATTTTATACTCTACTCACATTGTTGTCCAAACAGGCCAAGTACTTTCCTATCTCTTCCTTTGCCTTGCTCACACTATTCTTCCTGCCCCATCATGCATAGTGCGCTCTCTCTTTTCCATTAACCCTAAATCCAATCCAACCATCAGTGCTTCAAGGGGGAATATATTTGGAGCCAAAAGAAATGCTGAGGATGGTGCAATCATTGACACTCATTTTTCCTTCTATTCAATTCCACAAGCATTTATTAAGTATCTACTGTGTGCCAGGGATGATGCTAAGTGATGAGAATACAAAAAAAGAGCCAATTAATCAACATACGTTTATTAAGCACCTTCTATGTGCCAGATTGTGTGCTAGGTGATGGAGATGCAAAGAAAATCACTCATCAACCAGACTTTATTAAGAACTCATTATGTGTCAGACAGTACACTTGGCACTGGGGTAGAAGAGCAAAAAAGTCAACAAAATTCCTGCCCTCAAGGAGTTTGTCATTTATTGGGGGAAGGGGAGGGAAACAATTTCCCAAATATAGTAGAGGGGAATTTGAGCAGGAGGAGATTGCTAGCTCTGGGAAATGGGGCAGGGGGTATATCCCGGAAAGTTCAAAGGGCTGAGCCTTGGAAGAAGAGGATTCTGAGCTATGGATGGAACAAAGGCATATGCTCAGAATCGCCCAGTTCTGATTGACTACTTGGGAACTTTGGGGTGGGCTTCCAGCCACTCTTCACCGAGAGACTTGGGTTATGACATGATGAAGCCTCCCCTCATCGGCTACTGAACTGGAGAAGCCAATAACCCAATGGAGAGCCAAAAGGGTTGGACCTCCCCTCACCATCACCTTCTTTCTGGCTGTGAAGTATGGGGATCGCTTCAAGGATCTGACACTCTATTTTGGGGGGAAGCAGCATTTACCCAGATGAGTAAATTCCCAATACATTCAAAATAAATATGAAGGCGACAAACAGCATGGAATCTTGGAGTCCAGAAAACCTGGGTTCAAGTCTCTCCCCTGACTACATATGTGACTTTGGGCAAGTCACTTAACTTCTCAAAGTTCTAAACAACTCACAGAGACTCTTTCAGAGAGGATGCTAACTTGTACTAGTGGAGGGAGTTTCCTTATCCAGAATTCCTTTTATGAATGAAATCACAGTTCCAATCCCTATCCCTAGTAGCAGTAGCAGCCACAGCAGCAGTAGTAGTAGTAGTAGGTAACATTGATATAGGGCTTTAAGGTTCATGAAGAGCTTTATTCATATTTTCTCACTCAACAATGAACATTTTGATAGCATAACATGTGCTAGGTGAGTAAGAACTGGTCAGAGTTTTATGGGAATTCACTGGTTCTCCTCCCATCTTTCTGACCTCTCCTTGATTGCCTTTGCTCCATCAGCCTCCATTATCTTGCATCCTAATTGTGAGCATCCGGCCAAAGTTCTGTCCTAGGCCCTCTCTCTCTCTCTCTCTCTCTCTCTCTCTCTCTCTCTCTCTCTCTCTCTCTCTCTCTCTCTCTCTCTCTCTCTCTCTCGGTAACCTCATCAGATCCCATGGGTTTAGCTATCATCTCTATGCAGATGACCCACACATCTAACTATCTAGCACAAGGGAATCATTCCTGCACTGTTAATTTCCTATTGGATGTATTAAACTGTCTAGCCTAGCAACATCTCGAACCCAACATGTTGGTAACTGAACTCCTTATCACCTCTCCTTACCCAAACCTTCCCTTCTCCTGAACTTCTCTAATTCTGTGGAAGGTGCCACCATGCCCCCAGTCGCTTGGGCCCCAAACCTCTAGACAACCCCCAGCTCCTCACTCTCCCCCATCCAACGTATCCAAATCAATTGCCACATTTTTGCCATTTCTATATCCATGATGCTTCGTGCATTGGCTCCCTTCCACCCATGGGCACGGCTGCCATCTTGGTTCAGGCCCTCATCACCTCTCACCTACATTATTGCAACAATGCAATCTAATTGGTCTCTGTCCCAAGTCTCTCCCCACAGTAGCACATCCTACACACCACAGGCAGAGGAATGTTCCCTAAGCTCAGCTCTGACCACGTGACTCTCCTTCACAAAGGACTCCCATGGCTTCCTATTGCCTCTAGGATCAAATTCAAAATCCTTTGTTTTGCTTTTTAAAAGCCCTTCACCACCTATTCCTAACCTACCTTTCCAGCCTCATTGGATATTAATCTGCCTCCTACACTTGGCCATCCGGCCAAACCAGTCTTCTTTCTGCTCCTCACACGGAACACTACATTTCCCATCTCCGTGCCCTCCAACGGGCTGTCTCCCAAACCTGGGATGCATTCCCTCCTCACCTCAGCCTCCCAGCGGCCCTCTCTTCCTTCAAGATGCAGGGCAGGCATCATCTTCTGCCTGAAACCTTTCCTCATGCCCCACTACTAGTGTTCTCTGCCACCCACCCCCAGCCTCCGATGTAATTGAACTACTTTGCATATATATATTTGTATTCAAATATTTATGCCTTGTATGTTTTCTATCTATTTGCTGTGTCCTCAATGAGATGTCAGCTCCTCGGAAGGAGGGATAGTTTCAGTCTTCCCGGTGCCCAGAGCAATGCCTGGCATCCAGTGGTACTTAATAAAGGCTTGTCTGATTGCTTTTCTCCGCCCCACATTCCTAAGCTCCCGGGGAGCTTCACCCGTGGCCCTGGAGACCTGAGCTTCTCTTTGGTGAACCTATTTCTAATTCAGACACTCATGCTGCTGCTGCTCTTCCTGGGCATCTTCATAGCATGTGGCTGTGTACCCACACTCTCCCCTCTTCCCCCCACTTTCCTCTTTTTATTTATTTATTTAATTAATTAATTAGTGAGGCAATTGGGGTTAAGTGACTTACCCAGGGTCACACAGCTAGTAAGTGTTAAGTGTCTGAGGCTGGATTTGAACTCAGGTCCTCCTGACTCCAGGGCCAGTGCTCTATCCACTGTGCCACCTAGCTGCCCCCCCCCCTTCCTCTTATTCTAGGAACAATAAGGAAATCAACATGACCATTTCTGGAAGGAAGTCCAGTTCTAGGATTCCAATCGCCACTCATTCACCTGACAAAAACTCTCCTCTCTGGCTACCATGCACAGGCCTAAATGCATCAGCTCTACCATCAGAACGTCAGTTCCCCAAGGGCAGGAGCTATCCTGCTTTTTAGAATTTGTATCTCTAATCCTTAACACAGTGCCCGACATATAATAAGATTGTGATAAATGCTTTTTCATTCCTCCCTCCCTCCACTTATCCATCCCTCCCTCCCTTCCTCCCTCCCTCCTTCTTCCGTTTATCTACCCCTTCACCCATTCCTAAGTGGTGAAGACCAAAGCCATCTCTTATATGAAGCTGGGCAGCCTTTCTCAGGTTCTGATCAGCCGGCATAGGAGATCTATCCTAGCAATATGCTTCCCCTCCCCCTACACAGAACCTCTCAGTTGCACAAGAGTTTATTCCTATGACTAAGGAAGCTGACTGGTCCCTCCCTCTTACCTGCCCTCTCCCTGTCTCCCCCGGTGACAGCCCTTTGGGTATGCATCCTTCGGGTAAGCACAGCTAAAACAATCCCAGGACGAGCAGCACCTAGAGAGTCCCCACTGGAAGTCCTGAGGTCTTAGGACATTGGCCAGAGGCCATTTTAAAGGATGAGGGGGATGAGGGTAATCCTCACGCCCTTCCCCCTCCCCAGGAAACAGCAACTCTAAGACACTGTGGCTGGGGAGTAGGAGGAAGGACTAGGGGAAGACAGTGGAGACCCCCTCCCATCCCCCACCTCTAGCGGTTTGGTATCTTCCTATTTTGACTAATTGTTCTGGTTTTCCAGCACATCCAGGGGCATTCAATGGACCCTCATTTGGAGAGTCCATGATGGGGGTGGGGGAAGGAGCACCATCCGGGTCCTTCCTGTTTTAACTAATTGTTCTTGTTAGCTAAGAGCATGACGGGGTAAATATGGAGCTGGCCTTGAGTCAGGAAGAGCCAAGTTCAAGTGCTGCCCTTGACATACTGGCTGTGTGACCTGTGGGGAAGTTGCTTAATCCTTCTGTGCCTTGGTTGGCTCTGGAAGATGCATGGCAGATGCTGAACCACACTGATAAAATTGAAATCACAGGCCTTGTGAAAAGAAAAATCTCAATAATTAGGTGCTGAACACTGTTGTTTCTGTGTCACTGGCAGCTAAGGCTGTCAGTGCCCTCTAATGTTAGCACCCTGGAGCATAGCCCCATTGACCTTGGCCTAGTTAAGGCTCTAGGTGGTTTTTGTTGTTTGTCCTTCATTCTTTTTTAATTTATTTTTTGTTTGTTTGTTTGTTTGTTTTTTCAGGTTTTTTTGGTGAGGCAATTGGGGTTAAGTGACTTGTCCAGGGTCACACAGCTAGTAAGTGTTAAGTGTCTGACCTCAGATTTGAACTCAGGTCCTCCTGACTCCAGGGTCAGTGCTCTATCCACTGTACCACCTAGCTGCCCCTTGTCCTTCATTCTTTTTTTTTTTTTTTTTGCAGGGCAATGGGGGTTAAGTGACTTGCCCAGGGTCACACAGCTAGTAAGTGTCAAGTATCTGAGGCCGGATTTGAACTCAGGTACTCCTGAATCCAGGGCCGGTGCTTTATCCACTGCGCCACCTAGCTGCCCCTTGTCCTTCATTCTTGAAGAGGACCATGACATCAGGAGGTCATGTTGTGACTTGCAATGAATTGGATTTAAGTGAAGAAGGGCTGTGCACGGTCACCCACCTCACGCTTTCCTCCAGAGCCATCTGGGTCCAGTGGCAAGATATACATCAGGACAACTGTAAATGGCCCCGGATGTTTAAGGCAATTCAGGTTAAGTGACTTGCCCAGGGTCACACAACTAGTAAATGTCTGAGGTGATATTTGAACTCAGGTCCTCCCAACTTCAGCGACAGTTATAGGTGGTTCAGTGGAGCACCTGGCCTGGAGTCAAGAAGATCTGAGTTCAAATCCAGCTTAAGACACTTCCCAGCTGTGTGAACCTAGGCAAGTCACTTAACTCTGTTTGTCTCAGTTTCCTCATCTGTAAAAAAAACCCAAAAAACTGGAGAAAGAAATGTCAAACCACTCCAGTATCTGTGCCAAAAAATGACATAATGAAGAGTTGGACACTATTGAAAAATGATTGAACAACAAATGTTGTGTAATGGGGGAAAAGGGGGTATGGGGTTGGGTTAGGGGTTGGGGTTCTTAGGAATTCCTCTTTAAAGAATTACACCCTCTTGCACACAAAAGTAGTTAGAATAAGGTGGTAGTTTATTTAGGGGCAAGGTAAGGAAACCATGACAGAAATCCTTGGACTTCTCATGGGGAGATAGGCACAAAGCACGTGGCTCAGAGGTACCAGTCTCCTCGAGCAGGAGACTGGCAGGTACTTTTATAGAGGACTGATGGGGGTGGACCATCAGCCTGTGGAAAGTTCCTTTAGTGAGGGAGGACCATCCCCCATTGGCAGTGAACTGGAGGAATTGGGTGAGGGGCAGCTACCCCTCAATGATATCTCTTCAGGACACAAAGGCTGAAGCCACACCCAAATTTATCTCCCCAGGGGTTAGGGAGACCTGGATGAAGGGTGGGAATGGGAAGCTAGCTCAGTCCGATTTGGTTCCGCTTATCTCTCTAGGCGTATCTGTCCTCTGGTTTAGCCTCTCAAGGACAAGATTGCTCGGTGTGCCCCAGAGAACTTCTGGGGTGCTCTGCACCCCATGACAGTTGGATACTTCCCTCCATTGTTCAAAGAAGGAACCTGGCAGTCAGAGATCTAGAGCTGCCTCTGAAAACTGGGGGGAGGGGAGAGGGGAAGGTGAGCAGCTAATGATGAGCTTGAATTCAGCTGTGCCATTTGCAAGGCTTGAAAAGCTCTGAGGGAGCAAAGATTTAGGTGGAGAGGAACCTCTGACTTGGCCAGATCTTCTCTCCTGGTCCCTGCGGGGAGGAGAAGGGCTATCCTGAATCAAAATTTCAGTAGGCAACATTTGTCTTTGCTACCCTTCCACCTCCCTTTCCACACCTCTCTCTGACCTTCCCCAGATTCCCATGAATTCAGGGCTCCCCCGCTGACTAGAGACCTCCCCGCAGCAATGTTCTACCCAGATCTTTCTCCTCCAGATGCACCCCACCCATGCCCCAAAGTCATTCTTTCCATGTATTTGAGCTCATTTTAATATTAAGAGAAGAATTAATTGCTCTTAGACTAATTTAGACTAAGGTGTAGATGACTAGCATACCACCACGACCAGATTCTTTGCATTTGAATTAATTTGCATTTTAAAATAGGATACTCAATAATCCCCTAAACCTTTTTCCACTCCAGACCCTTTTTCACCTGAGAAATTTTTACATGATAAATAAAATAGGTATACAGAACCTTTTACTGTGGCCAACACATTCAGTTCCGTACGGTTGCGACCCACAGTTTAAAAAGCTAGAATCTAAAGGAATCTCTTGTTGGGTCATTTCAGACTCTTCATGACCCGACTTGGGGTTTTCTTTGTAGAGATCCCGGAGTGCTTTGCTATTTCCTTCTCCAGCTCATTTTACAAATGAGGAAACTGAAGCAAACAGGGTGAAGTGACTTGCCCAGGGTCACACAGCTAGTATGTGTCTGAGGCTGGATTTGAACTCATGAAGATGAGTCTTCCTGGCTCCAGGCCCAGTGCTCTATGCATGGCACCATTTCAGAGAAAAGGGCCTTTCCTGTTCTCCTATTTCATTATATCCCCATAGCTTTATATATGTAAAGCTGGTCTTGGGAGGGAGGAGGGGAAAAGAGAGTCTGACCTGACTCCTGGAAAGGAGAGAGCTCCCCACTTCCTGTCTGGGGCCTGAGGCTGGTCTGGTCCAACCCCATCACTGATAAGGGCAATACTCATCCCATGGAGGACGTGAACCCAGGTCACTCACCGCAATCCAAGCACGGTCCCCAGACCCCATTGTCCACTTTGTCCTGGATGGACATAGGCACGTCATTCTGAACATAGCTACCACCCAGGACGAGCAGGCCTTGGGTACTTTCTGTTCGAGGAGTTAGTTATCTGATTGTCCAGGGAGAGTTAGATGGACTGAGCACAGGGCCTGCCTGGACTCAAGAAGATTTAGCTTCCTGAATTCAAATCTGGCCTCAGACACTTACTAGCTGTACAACCCTGGGCACATCACTTCACCCTGTTTGCCTCAGTTTCCTCATCTGTAAAATAAGCTGGAGAAGGAAATGGCAAACTGCTGCAGCATCTCTCTCAAGAAAGCCTCAAGCAGGGTCACCAAGAGTCAGACACAACTGAAACAACAACAACAAATTGATCTGGGATTCTTCTGAGGGTCTTTAAAGACTCTTGTCTCGATTTTCCTAAAGCACAGGTCTGACTGTGCCACTCACTTGCTCTATAAACTCCAGTGACTCCCTATTGTGATCAAATACAACCCCCCTGGTGGACAGGGAAAGCACTTTACAAACTGGCTTTGTCCCTTCTTCTCAGCCTTTCCCTACATTGCTCTCTCCTTTACGTACATTCCATTTCAGCCAAGCTGGTGTCCATTTCCCACCCCCAGGTTTTGTACCCCCCACTGCCTGTACATGCTCATCATGCAACCTCTCCTCTTTCTACAGGAAGCCTTTCCTGATCTCTCCCCACCATTCACTCAATTCATTCAGTAGATGCTTCTTAGGTGCCTAACTCAGTTTGGGATCTGTGCTGATGCCTCAGCCCCAAAGTCTCCTTGTATTTCTTTTTTGTAAACTTGTATAGGAACATGTGTTCCCACCACTGAATGGAAGCTTTCTGAGGGTAGGGATTATTCTTATTCATTGTATTTGTAATGTCATAGACAGCTGGATGGTACAGTGGATATAGCCTGCTGGGTCTGAGTACAAGTGCAGCTATGTGGGCTGGAACAAATCTGAGGTTTGCCTCAGTTTCTTCAACGGTAAAATATTGATGATAATAATAGCATCAGCCTCCCAGGGTTGATCAAATGGTTGAGGATAAAATGAGATCATATTTGTTGAAAGCCTGGCCTGGTGTAGGCACTTCCTAAGTACTTGTGGACCCTTTTCCTTCTGAAAGAATTTAAGCTCTTGGAGGCCAGAGACTGTCTCCCTTTTCTCTTTTTTAAATTTTTAAAAATTTATTTATTTATTTATTTATTTTGGTGAGGCAATTGGGGTTAAGTGACTTGCCCAGGGTCACACAGCTAGTAAGTGTTAAGTGTCTGAGGTCGAATTTGAACTCAGGTCCTCCTGAATCCAGGGCCAGTGCTCTATCCACTGAGCCACCTAGCTGCCCCCTCCCTTTTCTCTTAGTGTCCCCCACACCTACCCAAGAGCTGGATGCATGGGAGGTGCTTAATCCATGTTTATTGGTTGGTAGATGGTCGGGTCATCTTGGAAGCCGAAGGGGGTGCCTGGGAGATGCACCAGGATGCCCCTTGGAAGGGAGCTCACTGAGTTAGCAAAACCCGGCCAGCAAAAACTGCTCTCACGCCAGAATACACTTGTGGTGAGCTGGGGCTCAACCCAGCTCTTTTGTTTATTTAATTTTTTTTTTTTTTGGTGAGGCAATTGGGGTTAAGTGACTTGCCCAGGGTCACACAGCTAGTAAGTGTCAAGTGTCTGAGGTCGGATTTGAATTCAGGCCTTCCTGAATGCAGGACTGGTGCTTTATCCACTGCGCCACCTAGCTGCCCCTCCAGCTATTTTGTAAACACCGGATCCTGCACCTGACTCTTCCAGCCACCATCCCCCTTGGCACAGTGGCGCGCTTCAGACTTCGTCAGCGACAACTTCGCTGCAGATGCCAGGGACCATCTAGCTGTTCCCCCCCCCCCCACAAAACCTCATAACCATCCCAGGCTGTCGGTCACCCTGTCCCAACCAGCACTGGCGACAGGAGGGGTGATGAGGGAGGGGGGCAGGGAGGGTGGGGGAGGTTCTGAAGCTGGCGATCTGATCGGCTCTTCCCCTTTTTACTGGGAAGTTAGATCAGAGGAAGAATTTCACGTGTCAGGCGAGAGAGATTTACATGAGACTCAGTACCCCAAGAACCTCTGCTCTCAGAGTATGCAAAGTTCTGTTCACCTTGTTCTTCTGTCGGAGTCATTGCGTCAGCACCTCAGGCTTTGGGCCAAAGGAAACAAGTCTGGCCTTTTGTGTTATGGGAGAGAAGCAATGGACTCCGCTGATTCAGGTCTGGGGATACTAAGCCACATTTATAGCCCATTAAGGTTTGTAGAGTGCCTTTCTGACAGATGGGTGAGGTAGATTGTTCAATGAATGAATGAATGAATGAATGAATGAATGAATGAATGAATGAATGAATGAATGAATGAAAAAGCATTCGTTAAGTGCCACATGCCAAGCATTGGGGATAAACATACAAAATCAAAACAGTCCCTGCCCTCAGGGAGTTTACATTCTTGGTTGGTTTTTTTTTGTTTTGTTTTGTTTTTGTGGGGAGGGAGTTTACATTCTAAAGGGGGTGGGGTAGCCCATATAAGGGTGTGGTAGCCAGAAGAAGTTCTTCTGGTCTAGGAAGTCTTGAGGATGAAGAAAGGGTCCATCTGGGAGGTGACTAGCAAGTCTTTTCCAGGATTGTTTTTGAGTGCGGTTCCAAGAGCAAGAAACAGAAAGTTGGGAGATAGCTGGAGGGGTGTGTGGAACATGGCTGTGGCTGGCAGGTATAGGGTGCTCTGTCAGTTTATTCCTCTATCAAGGAGGACAATGTAGACATTCCAAAACTGAATGGCTAAAATCCCACCATGCATGTTGGTCCCAATGGTCTGAGGATGCAGGGTTTATTCCTCCTTAGTACAGATGAGGAAGTAGAATTAAATAAATTGGCTGTGATCACACAGCTGGATAGTGTCTGAGGCAGGATCCAATCCCAGGTTTCCTGACTCTGGGTCCAGCATAATATTCAATCTGCTTCTCATACAAAAGGACTAATATGGTAATGTTTTACATAATTGCACATGTATAACCTATATCTGATTGCTTATTGCCTCAGGGAAGGGGGAGGGGAGGGAGGGAAGGAGGGATAGAATCTGGAACTCAAAACTTTAAATAAAAATGTTTATTATTAAAAAACCCAATATTCAACCTGCCATCCTACTCCCCAGACTCAGTCATCAATATGATTACTTCAGAGGATAAACAGACCTGTTGTTGAGTTGTGTCCAACTCTTTGTGACCCCATTTGGGGTTTTCTTGGCAGAGATACTAGAGCGGTTTTTCATTTTGATATGGAGGAGAAACCCATTACAATTTCCTTCTCCAGCTCATTTTACAGATGAGGAAACTGAGGCAAACAGTGTTAAGTGACTTGCCCAGGGTCACACAGCTAGCAAGTGACTCAGGTACCCACACAGGTCTTCCTGACTCTAAGTCCAATGATCCATTCACTGTGTGATTGGTTGAAAGAACTGAGTCTGTGTAGTCTGGAGAAGAGAACTTGCTAACTGTGTTTAAGTCTTTATAGGGTTGTAACCGGAGAGAAGGATTAGTCTTATTTTGTTTGGCCTCAGAGGGCAGAGTCAAAGGCAACTGGGGAAAGCGAGGACTCTCCTAACCATGAGCACTGTCCCAACCTACTGTGGAGAGCTGGTGGGTGGGAACCCCTCATTGGAGGGGTCTTCAAGCTAAGGCTGGACAACCATTCCTAGACATGTTATAGTGAAAATTCTTTCAGCTGTGAGTTGGACCCAGTGACCTTCTAAACCTCCAGTTCTGGGACTTCAAGGACAGAAGTCTATCCAAAGCTCGACTGCGAGGGGTACGTGGGATTTAATTCAGTGATGCCCCAGGGAAGAATGAAAGGCTACATTCCATGCCCACAAATGGACAACATGTTGGAGTAGTGCAGTGGATGGAATGCTGGGCATTGAGCTATAGAACCTAGGTTTTAATCCCACCCCTTTCTTGCTACCTTCCAAGACTTATCAAGGAGGTATGAGTGTACTTTCTGAAGTATACAGTCAGTCACTTGGCTTACTGGTATTTTAATCATTTCCAAAATGGAATGGGAATTATCAAGGAAACCTTCTTTAACTGAGGGACTGGTCAGCCCATAGAGCATGTGTGGAGCCTTTCTGATGTTCCTTAATCAGGTTGCTACCTCTTTAGGGTTCTTGGTGTCAGACTGTGGGGATAGCTGAGGTTGCTTTATCTCTTGCACATAATTACTATTTTGGACATTTTTAGAGGTCATCAGTATTGGCTATCCACCAGCTTGCTGGTCCCATGACCCAGAAGTCTTGCCCACACCTAGATGGGTGTGGGACTGGACCTCTGACCCCCAATTGCCTCTAAAGAGTGATGCTAGGGGCGGCTAGGTGGCGCAGTGGATAAAGCACCGGCCCTGGATTCAGGAGTTCCTGAGTTCAAATCCGGCCTCAGACACTTGACACTTACTAGCTGTGTGACCCTGGGCAAGTCACTTAACCCCATTGCCCCATAAAAAAAAAGAAAAAGAAAAAGAAAAAGAGTGATGCTGAGGTGGATGTTGCTACCCTGTGACTATGGTGTCTGGATGTTGGAGGCAGGAAGTTCTTCTAGCAACCACACCCTTCTTAGAGGAGATAAACATATCCAGAAGGATGTCAGGCCCCAGCTGATCAGAAGACATGGAGCCTGAACTGCTGTTCAGATAGTATAGGCTGAGCCAAAGAGGAAATCAGTCCCACCTCCTCATGAATCTCCTGGGGAATCTTTACCTCTGGGGATAGTATAAGAGAGTCTTCTACAAGTTCTTTGCTTGCTTTGTGTGTTTCTGTATCTGTGGGCTCCTGGGAGTTCTTTGCAATGTTACTGTTTCACATTTTAAGTCAATACCAACCTTATTAGTCTCTTGAGTTTTCATCATTTCTTTTGTGGCAAAGGAAATAAGTAGCTGTCCTATAACTGGAATACTTTTTTGTATATTTCTAGAAGAGACCCTGTAAAATCCTTGGGGGAATCCTAGACATGAACCAAGGCTAAACTTTAAGAGGTTTCTCCCCCAGCATTCCCAGGATGAACACAATGAGCCAGAGAGTTTGAGAAAAATGTGATCCCTCCTGTTTGAGAAGTAAGGCTTTCTCAAGCCTGAACCCTGCCGAGAGCCATAGCCATTAAGTAGGAGATGGGCTCTCTGACTCCAAGCTGCTTGTCTTACAATAAAAATAATGATAATCCAAAGGAACATGTAAAATCAAATGAAGCAGGCCCTACAGTGGTTACTCCACTTGTAAATGGCTCATCTAGGAAGGCAGAGAAGTGTGAGCTCCATCCCCTGCAGCTTGTTTTCTTGGAGTTTGTGCAAAACCCACAAGGCTGCTTCTGTAAGAGCAGGTACTGAATCTAACACAGAAGCCTCAGACTTCTCACTGAATCAACCCATCGATCAAGTGTGTAAATGGGGTATGAACAATTCCTAGACAAGAGGCATAAGTGAGACTCGGAAAGTCTGATTGATTTGGAAAGAGATCAGTTTCAAGCAGACACATGAAACATGGGAATAGTTTCTGGATAACTGGACTTTGGGCAGCTACCAGCTTGGTGGCTGGTGGCTGGTAGCTTCTTGATAGCTGTGATTATAAGGCACCAGATCCATTTATCTTAGGCTCAGGAAATGGATCCCTCAATCCATCGCAGGGACATCACTGGGCACCCAGTCCAACCTCTAAAAATCATTAGCCACTCATTCTCTGTGTGACCTAAGCAAGTCCAATCAGCTCACTTCTCTGGGAGCTGATTCTTTATCTGGCAAATGGCAAAGTTAGATGAGATGATTGAAAGGAAACTGTCCAGCTTTCTAAGGCATGACCTTAAATGAGTGTGGGCACTCAGGTTATTACAAACAATCCCTCCCACATTCCGACTGTGAGGTCCTCTAGGTGGTTAATACCGCCTTGCCCCAGGGATCACAGGATTCCAAACCATTAGTTGGTTGAAGGCAGCCCTGCCCTCAGCAGAGATGGACCTGACCCATTCATTAGGCACTGCCTCCATTTTGATGCCCATATAGATCAGGTCTAGCTCAACCACTGTAGCCTCAGGAAAGGTTTCTAGGCTAATGATCTGGTCAGTCCCTTCCAGCCTCCATAATGGGTTGTCAAACAGTAAGTCAACAAGCATTTATTAAATGCCTATCATGTGCTAAGAGCTGGGGCTACAAAGAGAGACAAAAACATGGCTCCTGCCCCCCGGGAGCTCACGTGGAAGGCTCTTTTCAGGTGTGTCCGTCCCTCCACCCACATGGAACTTTATTTCTATAGGGTACAATGCTCCCCACAGCTTAACATGTGAGAGGCTGTTCCCCTCTGGGTCAAGGGCTCAGCCGCTCAGCCACTTAGATGTGGTCCTGTCTTTTGTTTTCCTGGGATAGTGGGGAGCCTTGGCATTTCTCATTTAGTCTGCATCTGATTGTGGGTGGCAGGAAGGAATTGGGGGGATGCATCTGAGCTCATCAGGTTACTGGGAGCAGTGGGCATTGGCGAGAGTGAACTCCACACTGATTTGATTAGAGGCACGTCTGGGAGTGTGTCTCCCAGGCCCCTCCTTTCCCCTCCTGTCTCTAAGATCCACGGAGAACACCCAGGGAGAAGACAATGGCCTTTTAACGGCCGCCATCTCATGTAACAGGGTCATCTGTTCCCAGCTTGCCCAAATTAGCCAGAAAATTGCTCAGGACACTTGGACCAAGAAGGAAGGGCCCCTTGAGTTCTTGGCTGCTTTTTGGCTGAGCAGAAATTGCAGTGGTTTCTATCACATGATACAGTTTGAAGACTAACCTCCATAAACGGTCATTGTCACACCAACAGAGCGGCATTCATGCAAACCAGCACCCAGTCCTGTTCCATTCAAGTCAATTCATTTCAGTCGAATTCAGCGGGATAAGGATTTCTCAGATACCTCCTTGGGCAGGGCTAATCTTGGACACCGGAGAGAGACAGAAACACAACAGGCCTGACTTCAAGGGGCTTATGCTCTTGTTTACACAGGCTCTCTGTGTCCTGTGCTTTGGGACGAATGAATAACTGAGTGTTTCCTATGTGCCAAGCACTGTGCTGAAGTTGGTGGCCCAAACGAAAAAGTCAAATAGAGAAACAATTCATATTTGGGAGAACTGTCCCAGGGAAGGGGATTTTGGTCCAGAGAATCCTAGTGAGGGTGAGTGGAACAATGGGACTCTCTGGTATCCAAGGCATTATTGAATTGATTACTGTGCCCAGAGGAAGAAGTGGAAAACAAGGGTAAAAAGCAGGTGTGCACGCTCTCAGGGCAGATCCCAGGTCACCCTCGGTGAATGGCTGGCCCCTTGGATAGGAGATGAAGTGAATTGGCATCAGCTCAGTTGCCAATTGATATGTATCAGATCCAGGGCAGAAAGTCTGCCTTCCTAAAGCTTGCCACCTGTGATGGGAGGCCCTGATTGCCCCCATGCCTCCTGGTGCTGGTCTGTCTCCAGCTCCTGAGGTGTTGAGAGAAAGCGGAAAGGAGAATTCTCTTGTCCACCATGTGCTTGGTGGGGCTGGAGAAGCTGTCCCGTTTCTGTCCTCCTGCATCCAATGTTCCAATGTCTGCTCCACACATGGGCCCAGAGGCCATACGCTTAATGTTGCTGAGAAATCGATGGTGACATCTGGGACATGGGGCACGCAGGGGTAGGGGGCTTCCTCCTCCCTGGTCTTCCATCCTGGGCTCTCCCAGGCAGGGCATGCCTTGCTTGTCTGACAGGCCATCTGGATTGGAAACAACTGGGAGAGATGTAGATCATGAAAGTCCCCTATTCCTGTCTCTTGCACAAAGGAGGACACAAAAGGCTTTTAGGAATGATGAGGGAGGCACATGGGGGACACCCCAAGAAATGGACAAAAGTAAATATTCTATTCTCTTCAATAATTCATCCAGTTATTCAACACTTCTTGTTTGTACTTTGTTCTTTTTTCTCTTTTTCTTTCTTTCTTTCTTTTTTGTGGGGCAATGAGGGTTAAGTGACTTGCCCAGGATCACACAGCTAGTAAGTGTCAAGTGTCTTGGAACGGGATTTGAACTCAGGTCCTCCTGAATTCAGTACCAGTGCTTTATCCGTGTCCTTCATTCTTCTTTTTTTTCTTTTCTTTTCTTTTTTTTTTTTGGTGAGGCAATTGGGGTTAAGTCACTTGCCCAGGGTCACACAGCTAGTAATTGTTAAGTGTCTGAGGCTGGATTTGAACTCAGGTCCTCCTGAATCCAGGGCCAGTGCTCTATCCACTGCGCCACCTAGCTGCCCCCATGTCCTTCATTCTTGAAGAGGACCTTGACATCAGGGTGATGTTGAAACTTGTACTGAATTGGGTTTAAGTGAGGAAGGGCCATGCAAGGTCACCAACCTCACTCTGTCCTCTAGAGCCATTTGATCCAGTGACAAGATATAGACCAGGACAACTGGACATGGTCCCGGATGTTTAATTGGGGTTAAGTGACTTGCCCAGGGTCACACAACTAGTAAGTATCTGAGGTCAAATTTGAACTCAGGTCCTCCCAACTTCAGGCCCAGTGCTCTATCTACTGCAACACCTAGCTGACTCTCTTGAACACTTATCTGCTAATTAATGTCTGTGTGACTCCATGGAAACAGCCTTGGATCTGGAGTCAGAGGACGTGGGTTCAACACACTACTTACTTGCCTTGAGACATTGAGCAAGTCACTCAACCTCAGGAATAAGAGGCCTCAGCCCTGGAGAAGCTCACAGTGGAGCTAGGGAAGCCAGACAAATCTATCGATGACTAGAACTCTAAGGAAGGGTTGCCACAAGAGAGGCATAAGCAGAAAGCCTTGGTTATTCAGGTGGATAAGAATCCATCCAGCTGGGGTGAAGAGGCACCCCCGGAGGAGGCCAGGACTGACAACTAGCCAACCTTGAACCAGTCAAGGGGGACAGGAAGAGTGGGATCAATCAAGTCCATAGATGACACTGGACTTTCATTCAGCCAGTGGCCTCACCTTGAATAACCCTGCAGCAACTGCTGGAGAGATTCTTCCCACTCCTTGTTCTGAGCTGTTGTATAGCTAGGTACACAGTCTAGATGGGGTTCAGTCCTGGGGGAGCCTACCTCAAAGGAAAGGGCTTAGACTCCCTTTTCTCACAATTTGCAGCTCATTAAGCCCTCTCACTCCATCAAACGAAGGATGGTTTTTATTTATGGCTCATGTCCAAAAGAAGAAGTAAAGCAAGTTCTCTGTGTACAATATGAACCAGGTTTGTGCAGACAATTCCTACACACAAAAGGAATGCTAAACACAGAACACTCACATGCACGCATTTGACCAAAACAAACTTAAAACAGAACTTGGTCCTTTAACTTATAACTATTCTTTCAATCTTTTGGGAAGTGACCCTCATGAGAACATGAAGCAGGTTGCAGGGCTGCCAAAGAGGCATTTCACATTTCACCTGGGCGCTGCACTGTACAAACAACCCCCGCTGCCTGTCTGCTGCCTGCAGAGCGACCAAGTCTGAGCAGCCTCCTCCAGTCATTCCCTCTGATGCAGAAGCTTTCTCTGCTAGCCGTCTCCTCTTCGTCTAATGTCTTCTTCCATGTTCATCTAGGTCTATGATTCTATGATCCTAAGATCCAAGAAATGTTGAGGGAGTTGGGTTTTAGAAAGTGGGTAAGAATTTATTAGGCAAGATGGGAGAGGGAGGGCATTGCAGTCATGGGGCCAAACAACCTGAGCAAAGGCATGGAAGGGGGAAATTACAGTGTGATCCAGGGGACAGAAAGAAATACAGTTTAGGCTGAATTCCTAAAGCAGGGTAATGTGACGTAAGAATAACAACAGCCAACATTTTTCTGATACCCCAAAGTTCACAATGATTCCATGGGATGCTTACCACAACCCTGTGAAGTCAGTGCTATTTTTATCCCATGGTCACACAGTACAGCACTTTATCTACCACACCACAAGACACAAAGCTGGAAAGGGAAAGGCAATTCTACTGGCTGCAAAGACTTTGAATGTCAGGCCAGGAATTTGAATTTTACTTTGGAGGTGATAGGGAGACATTGAAGATTGTGAAGTAGGGGATTGACAGGACCAGATCTAGGGTTAAGAAAGATCATTCTGGGGCAGCTAGGTGGCACAGTGGATAAAGCACTGGCCTTGGATTCAGGAAGACCTGAATTCAAATCCAGCCTCAGACACTTGACACTTACTAGCTGTGTGACCCTGGGCAAGTCACTTAACCCCCGCTGCCCCGCAAAAAATCCCCCAAAACCAAAACAAACCAAAACAAACAAGAAAGATCATTCTGGCAGTGGTCTAAACTACAGGGGTCAACAAGCTATGGTTAGAGGGCCAAAGCTGGCCTGAGGCCTATCTTTCTACTTCTGAAAGCCAATGATCATTTTTATATTTTAAAATACAATGTAAAAAAATTCTTCACTCTAGGTTTGAACAAAAACAGGAGGAGGCAGGATCTGGAGCAAAGGAAGAAAGGAAGGAAGGAGGGAAGGAGGGAAAGAAGGAGAGAGGAAGGGAGGGAGGGAAGAAGAGAAGGAACAGAGGCATGTTCTACTTTTGAAATGACTAGCAGTCATAAATCTACTTTGTGTATGAATAGCCTCTGTACCAGATATACCCATTTTGAAGACTGTAATGCTATGAAGTAAACACTGGGTTGGAAGACAAAGAGCCAGGGAGTAGCGTGAAGCTGTCGCTGATGAGCTCACCATGAAACCTTGGGCCAGTCCCTTCACTTCTCTTTTTCAGACAGAAGCAGCATATTAGGGTTGTGGGATCTCTGTCCATTATGCATCTATTTTGTAAATGTACATGGAGTCTCTCCCATAGACTGTGAACTCCCCGGGGGTAGGGACTGTTTCATTTTTGTCTTTGGATCTCCAAGGTCTGGTGCAGTGCCTGTATATAGCAGATGCTTCATAAAGGCCTGTTGACTGATTGCTTGGGGTAATCCACAAGATTCCATTCACAGCTCACACTGACAACAGCCAGGCTGGCTCCTTCAGAAGGAGACAAGGAGTCCAGTGGATAACCCCTCCCCTCCCCCAGAGTCTCAGGAGGCCTTCACTCTACTTGAGCAATGATCCAAGATGGTGCCCACCCTGGGGTATCCAACTTCTTGGCTGACATTATTTGTAGAAACACAGTCCCAAGGAGCCTGGGGGGGCAGCTCCTTCCTAGACCACCACCAGAGGGGATGGATGCACAGTGGTTGTGTACCTTGTCCCTCAGCAGCTGAATTTCATTGAACATGACGACATGGGAGTCAAGGACTTTTGAATCTTGGCCACATGGGTGTTTGGCCCAGGTCCAGATGGTCCATCTATAGTTTAAGTCCCTTCCAAACTACACAAAAGTTCAGCCAATGACAAAGCCATTAGGCTCTGTTTTTCTTGAGTTTTAGCTTCCTGAGCTAACATATCCCAAGCACGTGGGGCTGGAGAGCAATCCCCCCCCCACTTCTTGTGTGTGTGTGTGTGTGTGTGTGTGTGTGTGTGTGTGTGTGTGTGTGTGTGTGTGTGTGGCAATTGGGGTTAAGTGACTTGCCCAGGGTCACACAGCTAGTAAGTGTTAAGTGTCTGAGGGCGGATTTGAACTCAGGTCCTCCTGACTCCAGGGCCGGTGCTCTATCCACTGTACCACCTAGCTGCCCTCCCCCCCTCTTATAATCCTCGGAATTAATGGCCTCTGTAGCCAGTTTGGGACCAGGATTTTGTGTTTCAAAACCTTTTCTAGATCTTGGGCCTCTAGGACCTGATCATCCTTATCAGTGAGAACAACAACGTGGTCCCTTCACCCAAGAGCAGATGGGGCTTTATTTATGGAGCCATCTCACAGTGTTAGTTGAAAAATTCATCCTTTTGAACAATCTCCTCAAAGTTAGGTCCTAATTCTACCCTTCTGAGGTAAATCCCATCTGTTGGTCCTTCCTTTGAACCACCATTTTCTTCAGGCCATGGTGAGCTTTGTAAGACTCTACCGGTGGGGCAACTAGGTGGCACAGTGGATAGAGCACCAGCCCTGGATTCAGGAGGACCTGAGTTTAAATTGGACCTCAGACACATAACACTTATTAGCTGTGTGACCCTGGGAAAGTCACTTAACCCCAATTGTCTCACACACAAAAAAGACTCTACTGGTGGCCTAACTGGGAAACCTGGTGGCCCACAGTCCTGGTAGAAGGACCTCAGTCGATCTTAACCTGAGAAGTGTGTGCACCTGGACAAATGTTCATGGATGCTCAGACCCCATCTGGAGGATTCTGTTTAATTCTGGGAGGCTCATTAAGCTGGAGAGCATCAATGACGATGGCGAGCTTTGAGGGCCGACCCACTAAAGATCAGTCAAAAGAGCTGATGGTGGTTGGTCAGCCTGAAGAAGAGAGGACGTCCATGACATCTGGTTTCAAATATTTAGAGGCAGGAAAGGTTAGACTTGCCCTGCCCGGCCCTAGGGCAGAAGTAGAGACACAGATTCTGGGCTGGTTGTCAGGAAATCTTCCTATCAATGAGAGCTTTTCCAAAGTGAGACAAGCTGCCTCAAGAGGAGAGGGGGGTATTTTCTTTCCGGGGAGGTCTTCAGGCAAAGCCTGATGGCCACTTGTTGGGTATGTTGTATGGGGAGTGATTTGTTAAGGAAGAGTGGGGCTAGATGCCCCCAACGGCCCTCCCACTCCAATGCTCTATGGTTCTGTAACCGGCCTGGCCAGGACCAAGGACTACTCCACTCCCTGAGGACCCATAGGAGACCACGGTGAGTGTGATTCGGATTCTGCTGCCAATCTGCCTCCATCTCCGGAGTATCTTTGATGACTCAATACTGTTTCTCTGGTAGAATTCCTTGTTCATAATGTTGTGCCCCCTCCCTTGCCCTTTGGGTGATTCTCAGTTTCATTCCTTTGGAGATTGTTGGGTTCTGTGATTTGCAGCTTCACACTATCGCTGGAAGGATTTTTTTTCCCCTTTGGCTCAGGACTGGGATTTCCCTGGTGAGGTGTGTGGAAACTTCCTCCATCGATGCAGATCTTTCACCTCTTTTATGACTTACAGTCCTGAGAAAATTGTAGACCAGGGAAGCCATGCTATGGAGATGAGGAGTGCTAGAACAGTAGGGAGTTGGAGAGAGAGAAGACACACACACACACACACACACACACACACACACACACACACACACACACACACACACACAGGCAGAGAAGTCAGGAAGGAGAAGGAGAAAAGGGAGTAAGGAGACAAGAGTAAATAAGACGAGCAGAGAGAGGGAGAGAGAGATATGTGGAGGTGGAGAGAGAGTGGGGAGAGGAGAGGAGGGAGAGACAGAGAAAGATGAAGAGGGAAAAAGAAGAGGGAGAGGGGGAGTAGAGGATAAGGGAGAAGAAAAGGGAAAGAGAAAGAGAGAATAGGGAGGTAATGTGGAGAGACAGAGAGTAATAGAGAGAAAGAGGGAGAAAGAGAGAGGGGAAAGAGGGAAAGGAAGGAAGGAGAGAGAGAGAAGAGATAGAGAAACAGAGAAAAAGAAAAGGAAGGAAGAGAAGAGAGAGAGGGGGAGACAGAGAAGATACAGACAGAGAGACAGACAGAGAAAGAGAAAAAGGAGAGAGAGAGAGAGAGAGAGAGAGAGAGAGAGAGAGAGAGAGAGGGAGAGCGAGCGAGCACAATGTGTGGGCCCTCCTTATGGGACTATATCAAACCCCAGTGATTTACAAATATCTCTGAGACTAATGCTTCCTTATTCCAGGGTCTCTGTTCTGTTTTCCTCTTTCTTTTAATAAAATGCTCCTCTATACTACTGAGAGCTCTGTGCTTACAGTATAATGAGTGGTACCTTGCATTTTTCTTTGACATGCACACCAACCTTTTCCTCCTGTGTTGCTGGGTGGGGGCTCTGAGCCAAGAGAGTGAGAATGGCTCACATTTATGTGATGCTTTTGAGTTAGGAGCACAACATCCTTGTTTTAGAATTGTGAAGGACCATCTGTCCAAATGCCCCATTTTACAGAGGAGGAAATGCGGTTGGGGATGGGCAGAGCAGGAAGTGACTTGTCCAGGGTCACACAAGTAGTAAATGGAAGAGACAGAATTCAAACCCAGTTGCTCTGCATCATGCTGGTGTTTTCCTCACAACAACTGTATAAAGTAAGCAATACAAATATCAGGATCTCCCCTTTTACAGATGAGTGAATTGAGGAGTAGTCACCCAGTAAGTGTCAGAATCAAGATATGGGGGCAGCTAGGTGGCACAATGGATAGAGCACTGGCCCTGGATTCAGGAGGACCTGAGTTCAAATCTGGCCTCAGACACTTGACACTTACTAGCTGTGTGACCCTGGGCAAGTCATTTAACCCCATTGCCTCACTAAAAAAAAAAAAAAGAATCAAGATATGAATCCCAGGCTCTTCTGGTGCTAAATCAAACCCTGCATAAGATCACCCTTACAACTTGAGACTATCACATTTCTCACCCCACCCCTACTCCCATACTCCCAAAGGATTCCTGGGTTCATCATTCCATTCAGACTATTGCTATATTAGATTTAGAGCTAGAAGTGATCTTAGGGTCATCTCATACAAACCTTCCATTCTACAGATGAGGAAACTGAGGCCCAGAGAAATTAAGTGACTTCCCCCACATCATACAACTAGTAGGGGGCAGAATCAAGATTTGAACTCAGCTCTCCTGACTCTAGCTGCAATGCTCTTTCCACTACACTAAGCCTCTTCCAAACATTTATTAACAATTTATTGTGTCCAAGGCACCACGCTAGATACTGGGTATGCAAAGTTTCAAAATTCCTTCCCAGACCTCTTATAAGAATCTCCAAGCCAAGGGTTCCATTCTGAGGACTGATGGGGATATTCCATGGAAGCTCAGTGGCTGAGCCTAGACTACAGCCTTTGTAAGCACTACGTCGGGCTAGGAGCCAAATAGGGCAGTGTGTTCTTGTGCATTGTGGTGTGAGGATGAACGACAGAAACAGCTTCTCTGTCTTGGAGGACGGGGCCCCTGGAATGAATACCAACCTACACAAAGCACTGTTGATTTGGGGAATACCACTGAGCTGTGATGAGGGCACCCACGGAATGCAAAAAGCCGGACAAACAGATGGAAGTGTTGTTCCACCACATGCTTGAACAACACCTCCATGACTCCATCACGAATCAGCATCCCATGATGCCATCCAATGCGTCTGATGGGCAATGGGGAATAGGGAGCTATTGAAGGTTTCTGATGGGATCTAAATTGTGCTTTTGGAAGCTTCATTTGGCAGTGGTGCCTAGGCTGGATACTAATCACAGACTATTCTTACAGACCTTGTGCTTTGAGAACTCGGCTATTTCCTGGACCTCACTCAGTTGACTATGGTATCAGCTATAAACGTCTACTTGGCTGAACTCCAGGCCACCCAAACAGATCTCAGGCTCTGCTTGGTTCTGCAAAGTAGACCAAAAGGGGCAGCCAATGGAGAAGCAAATATGGTTAGCTACCTGCTACCTCCCATTCAGTACAAAATGGGGGCCTTCCCAAGCAATCAAGTGATTCATCCTGCTGCATTTTCTTTATCCCTGCCAGAACCCATAAGGCCAAGCCTTCATCATTGATCCTCTCCTCTTTCAGCCCACAGGAGTAGATGCTGAATTGTATTCACATTCTGAGCCAATCTTTCCTTCTCCCTGGATGTGCCTTGTCAGGTGTGAAGTTTGAGAAGTTCTAGATGCCCAGCATCTTCCATGGATGCCTTCCTATCTACCAACATCTGTGTACTTTTTTTTTTAAGGGGCAATGAGGGTTACATGACTTGCCCAGGGTCACACAGCTAGTGTCAAGTGTCTGAGACCAGATTTGAATTCAGGTCCTCCAGGGCCAGTGCTTTATCCACTGTGTCACCTAGCTGACCCCATCTGTGTACTTTAACTGACATTTGGGTGTCTAGACTTGAACAAATAAAGGCTTTGTTCTAGAAAGGGCATGATTTCAGGATCATTGTGACCTGAGTCCCTGCCCAGGGCCTGACAGTTGACATTGACAAGGAGGGGTCTTGGAAGCTAAACTCCAAATCCCTGGAGCATGTGGATCTCCTTCCTATACTCTATCATTGCCCAGATTATGTTTCCATTGGTCCTCTTCAAGAATGAAGGATGAACAACAAGATATCTCTGCCAAAGGGTATTTGTAGGGAACATTCTTATAGGTTATACATGCTCCTTTGAAGCTCAAGGATTTGGCTAGTCAGAACAGGGCTGAGCAAGAAAGTCTAAGCTGCTCTAAGAAGCCCTACTATATTAATCTTTAAACCCTTGTCCCTATGATAGCCTTAAAGATCTCCAGATTTGTAAATGGTCTTATCCCTCCTTTCTCCACTCAGAAGATCATAGATTTAGAGCTTAAAGAGACCTTGAGAATAGCCTCCTCATATTTCAGATGAGGGAATTGAGGCTTAGAGGGGTTAAGTGACTTGCTTATTAAAAAAATAGTCACGGGGGCAGCTAGGTGGCGCAGTGGATAGAGCACCAGCCCTGGATTCAGGAGGACCTGAGTTCAAATCTGGCTCAGACACTTAACACTTACTAGCTGTGTGCCCCATGGCAAGTCACTTAACCCCAATTGCCCCGAAAAAAAAAAACAAAAACAAAACAAAAAATAGTCACACAGTTGATAAGTGCCTGAGGCTGGATTCAAACCTGGGTCTTCCTGATTTCACATCCAGCATTGTATCTATGATGGTACAATGGTTTCCTAATGACTGACTCAGCCTGATTGACCACCAAGCTGAGATAGCCTGAGAGGCTTTCAAGAAAGAAATGCTGATTATACGATCACAAGTGTATCTACTCTGTATATTTTATATAAAAACAGTTCCTTGTTAATCTTCTAATGGATGCAAGCTCCTTGAGGGCAGGGATTATTTCATTATACATCTACATAGTAGAAGCTTAATAAATGCTCCTTGAATAAACAAATTATCTTAATAAGGAAGAAAAAGGGGAGACTTAGAAAGATACTGATGTGGCTGCATAAGGTGCTCTCTAGTAATTTCAGATTCAATATGGATATGTACAAAAGAGGGAAGGAGGGAACCATTACTCAGGAGGAATATGAGTAATGGCTCCTACCTGTAAAAATAATTAGGAAAGCTCAGATTGAGTAACAGCTTGTGAAGAATGCCAAGGATAACAAGAAGGACTTGTTTATGTTCAGGGAAAGAAGAGGAATAAGGAAGCAATAGTTCCACTCTTTGGGACAGATGGTGGAATGTCAACAGATGAAGGAGAGAAAATAGAACTCCCACTGTCTCCTTCAATGTCTTCTCTTCCCACCTCTTTAATGGAAATATCTCCATTTATCCGTTTTTGACTATCTTCTCTCTCCCTTTGTCATTCCCAGGGCTCCACCTCTCTCTCCATGAGAACAATTCCCAAATCCATCCATCAGATTCTATCTGTCCCCAGAGTTCCCACTCCTGAATTCCCATCTGACAATTGGGTATCCAGCTGGCACTTCAACTTCAACATGATTCTATCATAACCCTTCCTGACTACCTTATTTTTGTTAGCAATATGCCCGTTCTCTTTAATTGTCAGTCTTATGACCTCTGAACAATTTTGACTCTTTCTCCGGATCCCTAAATCCTATCAGACATTAAATCCTCTTGTTTCTCTTTCTAGACTATGTACCTTTCCATACCCTCCTTGCCAGCCTCACTACCGGTACTCTTATTCAGGACCTTATCCCCTCTCTCTCCAGTACTGCAAAAGCCAACTCTCCAACAGAGAGGCAACTGAAGGTTGAAGAACTCTGGAGAGAAAATTGGGAGATATGGATTTGCATTCTAGCTTTACCAATTGTAGCAGTGTGATTATGGGAAAATCACTTAACTTCTCTGAGGTGAATCAGTTTCTTCATCTGTGAGGAAGTACTTTGGGAACTTTAACAAGGTATAAAATCATAATTGTAATTACTAGCATTTACATAACACTTTGAGGTTTGTAAAGTGCTTTACAAATATTATATCATATATATGTGTGTGTGTATATATGTCTATGTAAATGTGAGTGATTAATACCTATCCTGTGTATTGTTATTGAATTAATCTTCCATATACAGAACTCTGATAATATCAAGAAACTTGAATAGGCTTCTACTGACTCATCAGTAAAGTCCAAACACCATCAGGAAGGGACTGACATTCAAGGCCCTTTTCAGTTGGTCTCCAACCTACCTTTTACGTTTTCATGCTTCAGCCTGGGGCTAGATTTACTAGTAATAGGGACTTCTCTATGCTGGTGCTGGTAATTTAATTAGCTTCCCCCACCACCACTTTTGTCCAGTTTGCTGGGAAAGGTTTATGAGCACTTAGGAGGGGAAGTGGTACTCACTACCAGCCAGCATGGGTTCATTAGAAACAAGTCATGCCAGACTAACTTCATTTCCTTTTTGACAGGGTTTCTAGACAGGCAGATCAAGGAGAGGCAGTAGACATAATATTCCTGGATTTCAGCAAAGAATCGACCAATTTTCTCACGATGATGGTTTTATGAATGAGATGGAGAGATTAAGATTCAGAACTGGTTGGGTGACTAGATCTAAAAAGTGGAAATTAATGAAATGTTGCCACCTTGAAGGACTGTTTTCACGGAGAAGAGAAGACTCACAGAGGGCGGGGGTGAGGTTAGTGGGAAGAGATGAGAGGGGGCATCCAGGATTTAAAGAGCTGTTAGGTGGAAGGAGAGACACCCCCAACATGGCTCCAGAGCACAGACCTAGAAGCAATGCATAGAGAGAGAAAGTTTGTCAGGAAAAACCTTCCTAGCAATTCCAGTCATCTAAAGGTGGAATGGTTTGGCTCAGGGCCATTCGACCAATAAAGAACTGTCTGTGAAAGGCTGAGAAAGGAGAAAAGATGGGGACCCAGGGGGGCATTTGAGAGCTAATGGTGGAGAAGGAGAAGAAACTTGGACATGATTGGATGCTTGCTTTGGGGAGAACAGATTTCAAAGGACTCAGGGAAAGGAGAGGTAGAGTCCTATGGCCTGAAGGGCTAGAGAAGAAGAAGCCTTCATAGAATCTCAGTATCCCAGATGCAGAATGCCGCACTGGAGTCTGAGAAATTGGGTTCACATCCCAACTTTAATACTGACTACCCGTGTGACCTTGGGAAAGGTCTCTGTGCCTCAGTTTCTCCTCTGTAAGATGATAGGGTTGGACTAGATGGCCCCTGGGGTCCCTTCCAACTCTCAATGTAGTATCCTACAATCTTATGACCCAAGAAGAATGGAAAACTTCCAACAATGAAATTCTGAAGACAGGAGGAAAATAGGAAGCTGACTAAGCAGACAATGCTGCACTAATTGACCAACTCAAGTCTTAAGGACTTGGGATAGAAGAGAGGAGTAAGGGCAGGTGATGAAAGATGGATTCCAAAGAGGAGCCCTGCAAAATGGAGTCTGGAGGGAGGAAGTGCAGAATGGGCTGAACTTGGGGCAGCAAAAAGAATTTAAGAACTTTAAGAATTTTAAAATTTAAGAACTCAAAAGAATTTTAAGAATTTTCTTAAAAAGCTATTTGGGGGGGAAGCTAGGTGGCTCAGTGAATAGAACACTGGCCCTGGATTCAGGAGGACCTGAGTTCAAATCTGACCTCAGACACTTAACACTTACTAGCTGTGTGACTCTGGGCAAGTCACTTAACCCCAATTGCCTCACCAAAAAAAAAAAAAAAGCTATTTGGGGGGGCAGCTAGATGGCACAGTGGTTAAAGCACTGGCCCTGGATTCAGGAGTACCTGAGTTCAAATCCAGCCTCAGACACTTGACACTTACTAGCTATGTGACCCTGGGCAAGTCACTTCACCCCCATTGCTCTGCCAAAAAAAAAAAAAAAGCTATTTGGGGGTGGGGCAGCTAGGTGGCGCAGTAGATAGAGCACTGGCCCTGGAGTCAGGAGGACCTGAGTTCAAATTTGGCCTCAGACACTTAACACTTACTAGCTGTGTGACCCTGGGCAAGTCACTTAACCCCAGTTGCCTCACCCCCCCCAAAAAAAAGCTATTTGGGGTAAAGAACTAGTATTGGCTATCATAGCAGAATGGCCCTATCTCAGTTCCAAGAGGTCCATCATCCCCAGGCAATTGGGGGTGGGGAGTGGGGAATGGGCCAAAGCAACTCACGATGAAGACCATCTGTAAAGGAGTAGAAGGGTTCTTATCTGCAGTAGTAGATGAAATATTTATACCCATGATCAAATATTTTTTGAAATATGGAAATAAATCTAATATCAAGGGTTATCCCCCCAAAAAAGCTATTTGGGGGCCAAGAAGAGGATCAGAAAAGGATCAGAGCCATTGCTCTGGGTGGATGCGATAAGGATAATGGATGTCAGTGAGAAGGCAGAAATACTCGACTATTCTGTTTTCTCCGTCTTTGGAACTAGGAAGATTAAAGCAGAAGTCATTGCCAGCAAGTGGAAAACCAACATTACTGAGGAAATCTAAGCCAGGACCTAGCTCCTCTCAACGAATTCAAGCCACCTGGCATAAATGAATTAAATCTAAGGTACTGAAAAGAACAGGGAGCTTTGATTCCTGGATTTGGAGTCAAGAAACCTGAGTTTGAATCTTGCCTCAGCACTTTCTGACCTAATCAAGTCATTTAGCTCCCCAGAACGTCAGTTTCCTTTGTTTGTAAAATACAACTGATAGCATCTACCTCTCAGGGTGGTCATGAAGAGCAAATGGAAGGAAAGCTCTTTGAGAACTTCCAAGTTAGTATTAAAAGGATGGCTTCTGAGCATTTGGAAAGGAAAGCAGTGATCACTAAAAACTAAGAGTGACAGAGGCTCACAGGATTATGGGATCATCGATTTAGAGATGAAAAGCTGAAAATAAAAGTCTATCTAGTCCAGTGGTTCTCAATGTATGGTGTGGCTTCTGACAATGACTAACTGTGTGACCCTGGGCAAGTCACTGACTCTCTCTCAGCCTCAGTTTCCTTATCTGTAAAAGAAGAATAGCACCTATCTCCTAGGGTTGTGCTGAGAACCAAATGAGATAGCATATGTAAAGCGAGAGTGCTACATAAATGCTAGCTATTAGCTCTACAGGAGCCCATCAATCAATAAGTATTTATTAAGTGCCTACTATGTGTCAGGTATTGTCCTGGACACTAGGCATACAAAGACAAAAACGAAATTATCCCTGACATACAGAAGCTTACATTCTATTGGGGAGATTACGTATACATATATAAATAGAGGAGATAAGAACTGGTTTAAGGGCTTCTCAGCTTGGGAAACTCCCTTGGCGCCTTCTTTCCAACATATAGCCTTGAAGAGACAGAATAAATACAAAATCAATGAAAACTACTTCAAAAAGGGCAGGAGGAGGGACTAGCTGCTGGGATCAGGAGAGAATGGTGCCTCATCTGTGAATTATAGGAAGTGAGAGATGGAGGCAGCAGCGGGCAGAGGGAAAAGCAGACCAGGTGTGGGGCAGAGCTGGATCAGAGGGACAGGGGTGAGAGATGGAATGCCCCCTATTTAGGACCTCAGGAAGGTTAGCATTGGCTGGACAAGAGAGTGACGCAGAACAGTCTGGAATGGTCTGTTGGGAGCCAGGCCATGAAGGGCTTTCAGAGCCAGCCACTGGAGCTTCATTTGATCCTGGAATTAATAGGAAGTCACTGGCGTTTACTGAGTAGGGGATTGACATGGTCAGGCCCAGACTTTAGGAAAAGCAGTTTGGCAGCTGGGCAGAGGGTGGATTGAGTGGGGACCAACGAGGCGGGGATCCCAATTAGAAGGCCAAAAGACAAGGGCCTGAGCAAGAGCAGCGGCTGAGAAGGGGCCAGAGCAATGAGGGAGAGACTTCCAGCTTATTCTTTGCTTAGATCTGTGGTTTGCTTCCTGGGGTTTTGATTTTATTTTTATTCCTGGAACAAGTACCATGGCTGTGTCCTGAAAATACCTTCTCCTGAAGAGATTCTCAGGGCGGGAGGGGGGGGGGGCGGGTTTGTCTGTCCCATCAGGGGGAGTATTGAAAACCGTAAGGCTAAAATAGTGCAAATGTGGCCACGACCAAAAACTACAAGGGGGAAAGGGTGTGTGTGGGGAAGGGGTGAAACAGTTGGGGTGAGAGGATGGAGGGGGTGAGAGGGTGAGGATGGGGAAAGGACTGGAGTGGGGTCAAAGAGTAGGGGTGGGGGAAGGGTGGAAAGGGCGAGGTGGTAGAAGTGGGGAAAGGGTGGAGGGGGTAAGAGAGTGAGAGGGTGAACATGGGGAGCTGGAGGGGAGGGATGAGTTTATAGGAGAAAATATTTTGGCTTCAACATTTGATGAGGTTTGATCTTGGAAAGTTCAAGATTTAGAAGAGATCTTTGAAAAAATATTTGTGTCCACTGAGCAAATCTTTAGGAAGCTCACCACTACCTGGCCGGCACTGGGCTCAGTGTAGAGAGGATATGAGTATGAAGAGAGGGTCAGTCCCTGCCCTCAAGGAGCTTACACTCCAACAGGGCAAGAGAAACCATCCAAGGGAGGGTTGGCCTGGGAAAGGAGCTTGAGTCTGGTGTTCCAGGAATGGTGTCGGAGCTTCAGGGCAGTCAGTTGACATGACCCTTCCAGAAGCAATGTTGATAACAATATCAATGACGGCAGCATTTGGATAGTGCTTCGAGGTTTGCAAAGAGCTTTACAAATCTTATCTCACTGGATCCTCACGACCACCCTGTGAGGTGGGTACTATTATCACCCTCATTTTACCGATGAGGAAACTGAGGCAGAGTGAATCACACAAGCTAGTCAGTATCTGAGGTCATATCTGAACTCCCTTCCCAGAGCTCTATCCACTGGTAGTATTGATCTGATTACTTTGTACAGAGCAAGAGACGGAGGAAGGAGGTCAGAATGGAGTTCAGGTGCTAGGTCAGCTGATGGGTGGGTGGGATTTGAAGGTGAAGCAAGACTAGGGTCTGGGGCCTGCTAGATGTGGTAGGCTAGACAATTATGCAGTCTCTTGGCTGCCAGTTACTTTGGTTAGGAGGTCCAAAGATGGTGGATTAGCTTCCTCAGAGCCCATGGACTCTGGAGGTCCCACTGTGAAGGGAGGTGGTCCAATAGGGAGAAGAGGAGGAAAAGCGATGTGTACCAGCATCGCAGCTGTGGCATCCCAATTTCTTCTCTGCACAAACCTCTCTCAGTGAGACTGAGAAAGGAAACTGATCAGATCACCAGCACCCGAGAAGAACCAGACGCTGGCATTTCTAGGCTCGGGTCAGCTGTCTCTAACACGGATAGTAGCTACTGGGAATAGTTCCAGGTGTGAAATGGACCTGTGTGCTTCCCCTCCCCCTAAAGGCTTTTGTTCTCTTTTGATCTCTCTGGCTCTGCTGCCTGTGGTTGTGTAGTTGTGGCCCTAGCCAAGTGTGGGGGTGTTTGTTTACTTCCTGCCAGGCACCTGCATCCTGGAGCCCTAAGGTACTTCCCTGTTGTCAGCCAAGCCTGGGCTCCTGACCCATATGGACTCTGCTAATGTTAGCCATCATCTTATGGGTACTTCTGTCTTCCCAACCAGGTTGTTAGCTCCTGGAACAGGTTTCATACCTCGCTGGTGTCCCCTCCTTCAGTGTCTTGCACACAGGATATTTAATAAAATGTTTAGTTGGCTAATGAGAGCAGCATTGTGTAGTGGAAAAAGCACTGGGTTTGAATTAGTGTAATGCCCACTTTGAGTCAATTCTTGGAGCCCCACTTGCATTGGGTACCAAGTCCCCAGTTGAATAGGATTCTCAGGATAACCTTAAGGGAACAGAGTTTCTAGTAATGTTGCTCATGAGCCCCCATCCATTGTGCTTTCCATTAATTATCAGCCAGAATTAATTAGCTTTTTAAAAAGAACTTTTACAAAGGCAAGAATAGGTGGTACAATCCCCCTCCCCCAATACCAGGAGTCCTAGGTCCACTGCTGCTCATATCATTGCCAACAGAGAAGTTTCTCACTGATGGTAGAAAGGCAAGGAAGGCCAAGGAAGAAGGAAGGAGGTCAATGACATTGTAAGGCCAAAGGGAGAGATTCTCTGGAGCAGACAGATCATGGGTCAGTCCTAGATATGCTTGTCTTAGAGAAATAGCCATTCACTCTTTAAACAAGATTTTTCATGCTATGAAAGAATTTATATCAGTGTTCCTCTAAAGACTGAGGTCCCCTGGCATCTTTCAAATGAGGTTCAATTTCTATTTTCTAAAGCCAGATGGACTGGCTCACAACTCAACAGGAAGTTTGGTCCTAGCATGTTCTGCTTGCATTCCACAAACAGTCCTGGAGTGAGCAGCCTTGAACCTTGGTACTAGTTGGGGGAAAAAAGGAACAGGAATGGAACCCCAAGGCATCGGGGGGGGGGTGTCAGTGCTGGATATGGAGTCAGGGCACCTGAATTTGAATCCTGGCTCTTTCACTTACTACCTGTGTGACCTTGGGCTAGTCATTTTCTATCCATGAGACTCAGCTTCCTCAAAATGTCAAATGAGGGGAGTGGGACAGACGGCCTCCAAGTTCTCTTCAAGATCAAATCACTTTACCTCCCTTGCTTTCCTTGTCTGTAAAAAGAGAGCACTGGGGCAGCTAGGTGGCGCTAAAGCACCGGCTCTGGATTCAGGAGGACCTGAGTTCAAATCCGGCCACAGATACTTGACACTGACTGTGTGACCTTGGGCAAGTCACTTAACCCTCACTGCCCCACCCCACCCTCCAAAAAAAGAGAGTATTGGACTAGCTGGCCTCTAAGGACCCCTTTATCTCAAGATCTATGATGCTGTGATGCTGGACTCCCAGCACCTCCTCTTGATGGCTTGAGGGCACAGTATGGGGAAGCTGACCAGAGCATGTCAAGTTTTATACACATCTCTCAAAATACCTGAAATACCTTTTTTTTTTTTGCAGGGCAATGGGGGTTAAGTGACTTGCCCAGGGTCACACAGCCAGTGAGTGTCAAGTGTCTGAGGCCGGGTTTGAACTCAGGAACTCCTGAATCCAGGGCTGGTGCTCTATCCACTGCACCACCTAGCTGCCCCCTGAAATACCTTCTTAAAGACACTCTTCCATGAAGGCATCTCCCACACATACCTCATGAGCTCACATGATGCCATGACCCATGTCCCAACAGAGAGGACTCTGTTCAATGACCATCTGCTCAGCGGGGCCAAGTGAGGTCCCAAACAGGGAGATGTGCACTCCCACAGAGGCCATGGAAGAGATCCAGGGCAGGGATCAAATCACAGAGAGACTTCCTAGAGGTGGGGAGGTCCTACAGGTGCAATTATTTGTGCATGACATTGCGCAGGTTGAGTCATGTCCTGGATGCAGAATGTTCCAAGGAGGATATGCAGTTGGATGGAGGGACCATTAAGGCCACCCAGCAGTTTGTATGGCTTAGATAGACACTGAAAATGGACTAGAATCAGGTCCTGAATGAAACAAGGGGTAGGAGAATGGGCTTGGTTATGGATCGGGACTAGATCAGTGATTTCATTGGAACAGGGAATTCCTAGGGGAAGAAACTCCCTCTTCCAAGTTAAAGCACAGTCTAGGGGCAGCTAGGTGGCACAGTGGATAGAGCACCGGCCCTGGAGTCAGGAGTACCTGAGTTCAAATTCAGCCTCAGACACTTAACACTTACTAGCTGTGTGACCCTGGGCAAGTCACTTAACCCCAATTGCCTCACCAAAAAAAAAAAAAAAAAAAGCACAGTCTGGGGCATAGTAGGTACTAAATAAATACTTGTTCCTTCCCCGCCCCTCCCCACCCCGCTCCCACATGCAGGGCCTCGGTGTCTCTGCAATGGGCACTTTTACAGAGGGGTGCCTGGGCCCTTGGAGGTTAAGGGCCTTGCCCAAGATCACCTATCCAGGATGTGTCAGAGGCAGGATCTGAACCTTGGTCCTCCCTTTAAGCCCCATCTCCAGTCCCTGGGACCCAACACCTCTTGGATGCTTTTAATGACCCTAAGCTGCTCCCTCCATCAGGGCCCTGTCATTTCAATCTCAATATTCTTTCATTCATACCGTGGCTCTGAGTCAGGAAACCTTCAAAGTAAAAGTTGCAAGTCACCCAGAGGATGACGACAGAGTGCACACATAGTGGGCGTGAGCCACTGGATGAGAAATCGGGGAAGGCTCCTTCCAGCTCTGAGATGTTGTGGTTCCAGGTTAGGGGATGATGATCTTGGCCTAAGGTGAGCCTGCCTCTCAAGGAGAGGCGGTTGGCAGCAGAAGCCTTGGCCAGGCTGAAGGGAAGAGCAAATGCTGCCTAAAAGATGAGGAGGTGGGCAGGCTTGCTTCCCAGGGGTTCAGATCCAGAGATGCCTCTGAGGGTGATGGTGTTTTCCCAAGCCTTCGGAGACAGGAGGAGACACTGGGCTCCTCTAGGGACCCTTGTGGACAGATTTAAAAAATCCAGTCCTCTGCCGTGGTTGCCCGGCTCCTTCTTTCCTTATCCCTGACTTACAATCAGCATATTTCACGGCATGGCATTGGGTCAGAAATACGCAGTTGTCTTTTCATCTGTTATTGGTCTTTTTCTCTTCTCTCTCTACCTTCTCATAGTCATCCATCTATCCATCTGTCTGTCCATCCATCCATCTGTGTCCATCCTTCTTCCATCCATCAACCTATCCATCTATCTGTGTCTCTGCATCCATACATCCATCCATTTGTCCATCCATCCATCCATGTATCCATGTGTCTGTCCATCCACCCATCCATCTATCCATCTATCTGTGTCTGTCCACCCATCCATCCATGTGTCTATCCATCTGTCCATCTGTCCATCCATCCATCTATCCATCTATCTGTGTCTGTCCACCCATCCATCCATCCATGTGTCTATCCATCTGTCCATCTGTCCATCCATCCATCTATCCATCTATCTGTATCTGTCCACCCATCCTTCCATCCATATGTCCATCTATCCAATCCATTTGTCCATCTATCCATCCATCCATCCATCCATCCATGTGTCTGTCTGTCTATTTGTCTACCTATCCATCTATCTGTATCTATCCTTCAGTCTGTCCATCTATCCATCCATATCCATCCTTCTTCCATCCATCCATCCGTGTCTGTCTACCCATCCATCCATCCACCCATCCATCCATCCATCCATCCATCCATCCATCCATCCATCCATCCATCCATCCATCCATCCATCCATCCATCCATCCATCCATCCATCTATCCATTCACCCATCCACTGATTCCTTCAACAAGCATTTATTAAGTGACTCCTATGTGCCAGGCACTGAGCCAGGTGCTGGGAATGCAAAGACAAGAAGATCATCCCAAGCTTTGTCAGTCAGGAGCCTGCATGGGGGTGGGGGTGGGCAGTGAAACACCAGACTCACAGAAAAATACAAGCTGGATGCAAAATGACTGCTCCCCTCCTGACAGACAGTGAGGTATAGCTCTGCCCTAGCTGCCTGTCTAGATGATGTTCCATAAGGGATTTGAGGAGGGAGCAAATCCTTACAGGTGCAGGAATCAGGGAGGACTACCCGGAAGAGGCAGCACCTGACTGAGGCCTTGAAGGAAGGTCAGGTGTCAAAGGTTAGAGACAATAGAGGAAGTACCATTTGGGAATGGGAGATTGACCGTGCCAATGCATGGAGGTGGGAGACAGCTCGGTGAGATCCCAGTTTGGCCAGAGCCCAGAGTTAGTGAAGGGGAGTCCGGCCCAGATGATTTTATCCTCTAGGTCATGGGGAGCCCCTGATGGTTTTTGAGTGTAGGAGTGACGTGGTTAGTCAGCGTGTGCCTTAGATGGGTGATTTTGGCATCGTATAAGGAAAGGCAGGTCACTTGGGAGGTTAGGATGATCATTGGGGAGAGGTTATGAGGTGAACCAGGACATGGGGCCTGTGAGTGGAGAGAGGAGACGTTCCCTGTGACCTTGTCAAAGTAGAGTCTGCTGCTCCTGCAGGGCCAGGGATGTGGCCGAGAGCTCTGAGGGTCTAGCCTGGGTTGGGGGAGGACAGTGGTGGTGCCCTCAACAGGAGCAGAGCCACGGAGAGGAGGGGAAGGAGAGGAGGTACCTCGAGGCCAGGCTGGTTTTGTTTTGTCTTTGTGCCAAACAAGTGTCATGCAATGGAACTGGACGGTGCGTTCTGTTCTGGAGTTTGAGAGGAAGGTAGGCTGTGCAGGTGGGAGCGTTCAGCAGAGTCAGAAATGTGGCCAAGGGAGAAGTTGGCATTAGAGATAGAGAGAGAGGGTTCCAATCCTGCGTGACCTTAGGCAAGTCACTTCACTTCTGAACAGCAACTTCCTCCTTTGTAAAATGAGGGACTTGGATCTGACAGCTTCTGAGGGTCCTCCCAGCCCCTTTCTCTAGGATCCTCTTAGTCTGAGGAGGGGCCCAAAGTGGGCTAACCAGCAAGAAGGGGATGGCAGCTCGTGTAAGGGACCAGGAAGGGTCAGGTAGAAGCAGGGTCGGGCCATGACATGGCAGCTGAAGGAGGAGAGTTGGGGGGGGAAGGGGGGGGAGGGACGGTCGCTGAAGAAGGTCTAGGAGGGTAAAGGCTTAGAAAAGGCCTTGGGCCTTCAGTGATGGTGCCTGCACTTTTGAGCTCTGCTGTGGGTCTGAGGTGAGTGGTGGGAATGGGAGCCTGGGCCAGCTTGGAAAAGCAAGTGGGTGGTGAGGATGGTTGTTTTTCTACAAGTTTAGCAACAAAGAGGAGGAGGGATCTGGGACAATCATCTGAGGAGGGAGAAAGGTCAAAGGAAGGCCTTTAAAAATACCTGAGATGTGAGGTGCTGCCCATAGTCAGGGGGAGGAGAGGGACAGAGAGAGAGACAGAGACAAAGAGAAACAGAGAGGAAGAGACAGAGAGAGACAGAGAAAGAGACAAAAAGAAACAGAGAAGAAGAGACAGAGAGGGAGGAGGAGACAAAGAGGAAGAGAGAGACAGAGACAGAGATAGAGAGAAACAGAGACAGAGACAGACAGAGAGACAGAGACAAAGAGAAACAGAGACAGAGAGAAACAGACAAGGAAAAACAGAGGGAGAGAGAGACAGGGAGACAGACAGAAGGAGAGAGACAGACAGAGACAGGAAGGGAGAGAGAGACAGAGAAACAGAGACAGACAGAGAAACAGAGGCAAAGAGAAACAGAGAGACAGACAGAAAAGACAGAGACACAGGAGACAGAGAAACAGACAGAGACAGAGTCAGAGATAAAGATAAACAGAGAGACAGACAGAGAGGGAGAGAGAGACAGAGAAACAGAGACAGAGGCAAGAGAACACAGAAACAAAGAGAAAAGACAGAGACAGAAACAGAGAGGGACAGAGAAGGAGAGAGAGACAGAGAGAGATGGAGACAAAGAGAAACAGAGAGAGATAGAGAGGAATAGACAGAGACAAAGAGAAACAGAGACAGACAGACAGGCAGAGGAAAAGATAGAGACAGAGAGACAGAGAAGGAGAGAGAGGGAGAGAGAGACAGAGACAAAGAGGAACAGAGTGAGGGAGCAGCCAGGTGGCCCAGTGGATAAAGCACTGGCCTGGATTCAGGAGGACCTGAGTTCAAATCCGGCCTCAGACACTTGACACTAGCTGTGTAACCCTGGGCAAGTCACTTAACCCTCATTGCCCTGAAAAAAAAAAGAGAGAGAAACAGATGGAGAGAGACAGAGAGATAGACAGAGACAGAGAGGGAGAGACAGACAGAATCAGAGAGACACAAAGAGACAGAGAGGGAGACAGAGTCAGAGAGAGACAGAGAGAGACAGAGAGAGACAGAGACAGAGACAGAGATAGAAAGGGAAGGGAAAGAGAAGGGAGGGGGAGAGAGAGAGAGAGAGAGAGATGAGAAACCAATTCTGACTCTTGGCAGACAGGACCTGAGATTTCACTTGTGTAAGACATTCCCTCGTAGAAGGTAATTGCAGGGGGCAGCTAGATGGCGCAGTGGTTAAGCACCGGCCCTGGATTCAGGAGTACCTGAGTTCAAATCCGGCCTCAGACACTTGACACTTTCTAGCTGTGTGACCCTGGGCAAGTCACTTTACCCCCGTTGCCTGCAAAAAAAAAAAAAAAATTAAAAAAAAAAAAGAAGGTAATTGCAAACCAGTCTAGTATCTTTTCCAAGAAAACCCTCCATGGGGCACAACTGAAGGCCCACAAAGGCAGCTTCTGCCGACGCCGCTGGGTCCCAGCTCTGCCCCTGTCAGAGCTGCCCAAGACCCCAAGCAGGCCAGTTACCTGTCCATCACCACACAGCCAGCATGTATCCAAGGCAAAACTTGAATCCAGGATTTCCTAAGCCAGAGGCTGTCTCTCTGTCCATAACACCATTACACCATTACTCCATTACACTTAGCCTGGAGTCCAAGAATATATTTTTAAACAATATTTTGATAACTATATTCAATATCATTGGTTTCCTTTGTAATTTGATGTATTTTAATGTATGCATTAAAAAGAGATTCTGAAAAGGGGACCCTGAGTGTCCTCAGGCTGCTTCCAGAGGGGGCCAGGAGACAGAAAAGGGGAAGACCTCCTGCCGCAGGCTACGCTGCTTCAAGAATTCAGTGATTACTAGGGTTTCTTGCTATTTCTATTTGCTCTGTAGACCTCCACAGGAAGACAAAATGGCTGCTTTTTGTAACTGAATAAAATTGTCTTCATATGACTGATAAGGAAAGCACTGGACAAAGTGCTTTACAAATATTATCTCATCTGAGTCTTACAACAACCCTGGGAGGGAGGTGCTGTGGTTATCACCATTTTACAGTTAAGGAAACTGAGGCAAACAGAGTTAAATGACTTGCCCAGGGTCATACAGCTACCAAGTGTCTGAGGTCAGATTTGAACTCAGCTCTTCCTGACAGAGTTCTATTCACTATTCGATCTAGCCCCTTCACATTAAGTTTAAGCAACTGTCCAAGGTCTCACAGTGTCAGAGGCCAGATGGGAACCCAGGTTTTCTGCCTCTTTCTAATGCATCAACCTGTTGATGACAGCTCATTGTACATGACTGATAGAAATGGGAGGGGGTATCCTCAAGTCAGCCCTACAAGGGGCAAAGCTGCTGGTTAAGGGGAAGAGAAGGCTCGTGGGTCATCAAGCCCTATTTGGCCAGGGAGGGAAGTGGCACAATCCCCGTCTGGCTGGCGCATCTTCCACGGACCTTGTCTGGTAGTGTCTCTGAGGACTGGAGAGGAGGGAATTGGGCTGATTCGTTGTGGGGGAGGCTCCCCTGCCAAGCCTGTAATGACCATCAACAATGTTTGTGCTCTGTAATAAATGGAATTTGGACAAGCTCTCTGGCGAGGCCAAATTCCTTTCTAAACCTGCCCCAGTGAAACCCCTTCTCTGTCTTCTTCCAGACAGGCTGTTTCCAAAAGCGATTTTTTGTGCCTCTAAGTTTCTGCTCTTCCTTTCCAAGGCCCAGGCCTCCTCTGGGCCGTGCGGGCCTCATTTTTGGAGTATTTATCTTCCCAGGCATTTTTAGCAGCAAAACCAGTTCCAGGAAAGGCCCTTCTTTGTACAACAGTCAAGGAGGCCATGGGAGACACAAGGGATCTTCAGCTGTCGGCGCACTGGGAATCCAGGCGCTAGTGTCGGGGGGCGGGGGGGAGTGCCCCCTTTTCAGTCTTCCTCTTCCTTTCCTCAGTATTGATGCCATCAACCAGGCCTGGGCATTCAAGGACCTTCTTGATAGCTTCTCCTCTCTTAGCTTCCATAGGGCCTCTTCCACCTCTCACTCTGCTCTCTGTGTCCCCTCTGCTGCCTCTTTGTCCCCAGACACAGCATCTTGGCCACTTCTACAGTGGGCCTGACCCAATGGGCACAGCTTCATCTCCTGGATTTCCAGCCCTGACACCTTTCTCTCTCTCTGTCTCTCTTACACTCTCTCTCTCTCTCTCTCTCTCTCTCTCTCTCTCTCTCTCTCTCTGTTTCTCTCTCTGTCTCCGTCTCCCTGTCTCCCTCTGTCTCCCTCTCACTCTCTGTCTGTCTCTATCAAGATCCAGGCTCAAATTTCTAGGTGCTAGACACCTCCACCTAGGTTTTTGGTTTGGTTTTTGGTTTTTTTTGGGGGGGGGGGCAACGAGGGTTAAGTAACTTGCCCAGGGTCACACAGCTAGTAAGTGTCTGAGGTCAGATTTGAACTCAGGTCCTCCTGAATCCAGGGTTGGCGCTTTATCCACTGTGCCACCTAGCTGCCCCCTAGGTCTTCTAGTGGTAACCCAAGTTGAGCATGACCCCAGTATCCTCTCATCCATCCGGCACTTGGCTGCCCTAAGGGAGCTTCCCTTCTCCCATCTCTGCCTGTTGAGGTCTCATTCATCCTTCTAAGCCCAGGAACCTCCACAAAAACCTTGCCAGTGGTCCCTACCTCAAATGATCTCACTGCACCTTCTACCATCCTGGTGAACTCCCGGGACACTCATTAGTGTTGTTTTTATCTTGGGCCACGCCCTACCACTCCCAGGAGATTGGGAACTCCTTGAGACTAGGTATCACGGGATCACAGACCTCTGAGACCCTCATTTTACAGATGAGCCCAGAGAGGTTAAAGGTCTTAGGTTAAGGCCACAGAGTAAAGAACAGAGGTGCTATTTGAACTCAGGTTATTTGACTCAGTCCATCCCTAATGGGTCACTCTCCCAGAGTACTTTGCCTTATTTATCGTTATAACTCCCCCAGTGTCTGGCATTGTACAGAGCAGGCCTTTAACCAGCATTTTGTTGAATGAATGAATGAATGAATGAGTGAATGAATGAATGAATGCGAGCCTACATGAATGGGTTTGTTCTCTTTTGTCTCTAACAAAGGTGAGGGACTTGTTTATAGAGGAGAGGAAAAGCAAAGATGAATGGGCGTAAGCAACAGTCAGCATCTGTCTTTCCAGCTGAGCGTTGTCATTCGGAAATCCTGCCCTCCCAACTGGACTGGCTGCCCCTCTGCCCTCCCACACTTTCCTACCTCAACTCCTGTGCTCCCACCATTGTTCCCACCCCAAACCCACCCTAACACTTCCTGCTGCTGAAATCATCTCTTTCCTCACAAGCTCAGGCCCAGTGTCTGCTCCTAGGAGGCCTCCCCTGCTCCCCAGTCCGCTGGGACCAGCCACCTCCTCACCCTGGAATCTTCTTTACACCTGTGATGTCCCTATTTACGTGCATGTCCTCTCTCTCCTGCTGAGTTGCAAACTTCTGAGAGTCTTTCCTTCTCTGTGCATTGAACCTGTCGTCACAGATGTGGGTCATCTGGTGCTGGAAGGGGCCACACCAGGGCCCAGCCACCAGCATAAATTCAGAGGCTCAGGGGAGGCCCAGCACGAGACAGGTAAGGGTGGGGCTGGCCCACAGACTGAGGGATTCTGAGCAGACCCAATGTGCCGTTCCCCATGCCCACCAATAGCTAGATTTTGCTGTAAATGAATCCTATTTGGTTCCTGGTCCTGCTTCTTCCCAGGATCGATATGCAGATGACTTGAAGCATCTTTGGATATCAGTCCAAAATGAGACATTATGGGATTTGTAGTTGGAGGGGGTTTAAAGAGCATCTCTTCATCTTAGAGATGAGAAATCTGGGGGCAGCTAGGTGGCACAGTGGATAGAGCACCGGTCCTGGATTCAGGAGGACCAGAGTTCAAATCTGGTCTCAGACCCTTGACACTTACTAGCTGTGTGACCCTGGGCAAGTCACTTAACCTCAATTGCCTCACCAAAAAGAAAGAAAGAAAGAAGAAATCTGAACCCCAGAGAGGGGAAATTACTTACCCAAGGTCAACCAGTGACAAAGCCAGGAATAGAGCCCAGATTTTGTCTCCCAGATAGCTGTTCTTTCTTTCCTTTTTTCCTTTTAAAATATTTTGTTGAAGCTCTTTTCTTTCTTTCTTTTTAAAATGTCACTGTCATTTCCCAGTGAGTTACCCCCATCTCCTTGCCATCAGGAGGCCACTATCAGTCCTCTGAAGTCCCAATCACTGTTGCACCACGATGTTAAAGTAGGTACTCAAGAAATCTCACAATGTTTGTAGTTGGATGAATGAATGGATGAATGAGTCCAAGAATTCGTTTTTTGGAGCCAGTGAATGGTGAACATATCTAAGCTGTGTGACAGGAATAAAAACAAATATTTGGGTTATTATCTCCTCAAGGGAAGGGAGCCATTGTCCAGACTTCAAGTCTATAAAGAACACTGACCATAGTCCTGGGTTTCGGGAAAAGGATGAGAAATGTACACACCAAGAGAGGGGAAAGACACTTTAGGCAATAAAGTTCAAAATGCCCCAGAGTTACTTGGGGCAGCCAGGTGGCCCAGTGAATAGAGCTCTGGGCCTGGAGTCAGGAAGACTTGAATTCAAATCCAGTCTCAGACACTCACTAGCTGTGTGACCTCAACAAATCACTTAATCCACTGGTGAAGGAAATGGTAAAGCACTCCAGTTTCTTTGCCAAGAAAAACCAATGGACAATGGACAAGAGTCCATGGGATCAGCAAGACTGGGATGGGACTGAAAGACTGAACAACAAAACAAACAAGCACCAAACCCTGTTCTAAGCACTGGGAGTACAAGTCGAAACAGATAGGCCCTACCCTCAAGGAGCTTATATTCTTTTTTCTCCCCCAGGGGTTAAGTGACTTACCCAGGGTCACATAGCTAGTGTCAAATGTCTGAATCTGGATTTGAACTCAGGTCCTCCTGAATCTGGGGCTGGTGCTTTATCCACTGCTCCACCTAGCTGTCCCCAAGGCTAGTTGTCTCTTGAATCTACATCCTGCTCTCTTCTCTGCTGCCAGAGGTCATGTTCTTTGAAGCTGCTTTATCACTCTTGATTCTCTTTGATCCAGTCTAGAGAGTGTGTCCTGGTTTTTTAAAAAGCCAATGCTTGGATCAGCTGATAGCTAGCTGTTCTCTGATTATCATTCTATTTAAAGGGATAACAAGGAAGTAGACACATTTTTTGTGTTTAGAGCATTTGCATTGTGTGCTTCTTGCAATTATTTGACTCCACTGATAGCTGAGATGGACCAAGAGTGCAGAGGTGAAGGGACTTGCCCAGGGTCACACTGCTCTGTTTAATAGAGCTAAGATATGACTCCAAATCCTGGATTTATTTTTTCCCAGTGTCTGGGTAAATGCTTAAATTTTCCCCAGTGAAATGAGGTGTCCGGTGTACGAAGAGTAGGGTACACTCCGGTTTCCCTGGTTATGACTCACTGTACCTCTTACTTAGTCCAAGAACCTGTGTGGATCATGGAAGAAGTTCTTACCAAGGTCAAAATTCTGAGAGTCTGGGGAGCCCTGCCCCGCCCAGGCTTCAGACTCCTCCTTTTCTCTTCCTCTTCCCATCTCTTCCTCTCTCCCCAACCCCGGTAGTCAACAAGGCACTGACCACTCGGCTACAAAGGGACCCAGGCAATAGAGGGGGCTGGTGTCTGGAGGGATGCCTCGGGAGCTGGCCTAGCCCCTTCTGGGAGCGCATCTGAATGGTCGTTGCCAAGTGGCCAGTCATCTCCAGGAGCAAGCCCACAGTCCTCCCACAGGGGCCTCCGGCCGCATCCCTACTGGGCTCCCTCCCGACCCACGGGGGGCCTGGGCCCCTGCCCTTCCTGATCTACAGGGGGGAGGCGGGGACAGACAGACAGAGGGGTCTTTGAGGAACAACCCAGAAGCATTTCCTCCCCTCCCACCCCTACCCCCAACCTCCCTTTCAGGGCTGCCAGTTCTGTGGATTAGAGGGGTCCCCGGCAGTCGGGGCTGGCCTATTTGTTATTCCGTGCTACGCCCGCCCTGCGCATTCATCTTTATTAGCTCTAATTGCTTCCCCATTCTAATGGGATCTCGATATTCCCAGACAATTGAAAGGAAGTGTATTCATTAAGATAATTCCCTGGCTCGGTGCTGCTTAAGGCTCACCCCCCCCCCCCCCACCCCCCAGTGACATTGTCTCTGCAGTCGGAGCCTGCCGGGGCCTCTCATCTTCAGATGGCAAACTTTGCTCGCTGGTCCTTCCAGACCCCAGACAGGGCTCTTTTCAGTTCTTGCTCTGCCTCCAGATTCACAGAGTCAAGGGGAGGGGCCTTGGTGGAGGGAGGAGGGCGGCAGGAGAGGGGAGGATGGGGGAAGCTCCGGCTTCTCCACTTGGTCTGGTCTGGCTAGAATCACTGGATCCAGGCTGGCAGGAACCTTGGGGGTCCTCGGGTGCTAACATCTCCTTTTACAGCTGAAAAAGAAGCCAAGGCCCTAAGAGGTCGCAAGATCACACATTTTCCTGGTGACGAAATTGGGGAAGAGGGAAAGGGAAGGGAACAAGCATTTAAATAGCACCTACTATGTGCCAGTATTTAAATAGCACCTACTGTGTGCCAGGCACGTATCTCATCTGATCCTCACAGCAGCCCCGGAAGGTAGGTGCTATCATTATCCCCATTTTGTAGCTGAGAAAACTGTTGTGGGAATGCAGGGAGACCCCAAGAAACCTAAAGATTCCAACCCTCAAGGAATCCTTATAACTCTCCTAAGGGAAAAGCAGCTCAGCAATAAGGTGTGGCCGAGCATGACCCTGGCAAGCTGATAAGCAATATCTCGGTCTGCCGGATGATATACAGGATATGGATGGAGGCTTCATATCCTACTGATAACCCATTATCTCAGATCCCCTCATACTTATCTTTTTTATTTTTTTTAAGTCAAGCAATTAGGGTTAAGTGACTTGCCCAGGGTCACACAGCTAATAAGTGTTAAGTTTCTGAGGCCAGATTTGAACTCAGGTCCTCCTGACTCCAGGGCCAGTGCTCCATCCACTGCTCCACCTAGCTGTCCCTCATATATTCCTCTTTTAAGAAATCTCTTCATTTTACAAGATTCATGATGAGCCTCTCATTCTTTCCCCACCCCACCCCCAGATCCAGATTGCAAGTCCCCCCAACAGAAACTAAGGCAAACAGAGGGTAAGTGATTTGCCCAAAGTCACACAGCTAGTGAGTGTCAGAAGCAGGATTTGAACCCAAATATCTCCTAACCCCTAGGCCACACTGCCTTTCTATGTCAGTGCCTTCTCTACTCTGACACATAGCCTGTCCGTATCGGAGCTGGATTCTCTCTGGGGTGGGTAGTGGGCAGATTGCTAAGAACAGAGGAACAGGGGAAACCTCACAGAAGGTGGCCCCTGAAGGAAGCAGGAGATTCTGTGGGTCTGAGGTCTGCAGACGAAATGGTGCATACATACAGAGACCAGCAGCTCTGCCCGTCGTCCCCTAACCCATCCCACTCCTTAGACCGCTTTGCCCAGAAACCTGGAATCACTTTCCTTTTTGTGTTCTCAGGGAAATGTAGAGGTCTTTCTTTCATGTTAAAGGCATATAGGTTGTCTTGGCAACGCCTGGGGGGTGGGGGCTGGGGAAGGGGCTCTCGTTAGCAGCATTTGGTCTCAATGTCAGATTAAAGGAAAAGGCCCTTTTGACAGTTGCCTCATTAGGAAAGGGCTGGTACTAGGAAGGGTTGCATGTTTCCTGTTTCATCCTCACAAGATGCTACATCCTGCCTCGACTCACACAAGAATTGCTCTTGGCCGTGGCCCCGGTGGGGGAGACCCCCTTTCCTCTGCTCCTTGACCAGGTCAGTTACTGTCCTAGTTTGACCATAATAAGTGACTGCTGCTGGATCTGAGGGACTGGGTCACCTTACTCACTCCCTTCTCGCCAAGGGATCCTTCTGAACCCATGCATGGTTCAATCCTTAGATAGACTGGCTTCTAATAAGAGGAAGGGAAGGCTCCCTTTCCTTACACCTTGATTCCTCAGAGACAAATTATTTAAAGCTTAGGTTTAGACTCATGTCTAGGGCCTGCACAAAAGGAGGCCCTCATTGTCTAATATGAATCAGGTATGGGACAGGTATTTATTTGCTATACACATAAGAAATGCTAAAATAGAAAGACTAATAGTACTCATTGACAGAACAACTTAAATGGGATTCAGTAACTATATCTGCTGCTATTACATTCTCTCCCATGAGGCTGATAATTATTCCTCATCAGAAAGTAATTTGTGGGCTGCACAGAATAGGCATGGCCACATTTCACCTAGTCTCTGCACTGTCCAAACAAATGGTTTGGTTATTCTCCTGCCAAAGGTCATCTTCTCTGATGAAGAGACTCCTCTTGCCACTGGACAATTGGACTTGATGGCCCACGGAACCCATTAAGGTTACCACCAACCCTAGACAAGCCCATCTCAAGACTGATGATCAATCATCTACTCAGGAAAAGAAATATGAAGAAGAAAAATGACCCAGGAGTCCAAGAACAGGGTCACTGAATGTACTCCCCCTTCTCTAAGTGCTGCAGGAGAGTGAGTGGTCACTATGATGCTGAGAAGGGGAAGGGCCACCCAACATCTCCCACCCCTCACTGGAATCTCAGAGGTACCTGATGCCCCCCTAGAGGATCCAATGAAGAGAGAGAGTGACCCAGAAACTGTTTCCCCTTTGAACTCCTGTGTCACCAGCATTGGGCAAGAGAGGACTGAGAGGCCACTCAGTGTTTTCTGCATCACCCACCGTGAAGACAAGGTGCCCAAAGAGTGTTTACCACCATCAAAGGGCCCAAGGGCTGTCACCATATACCTGGAGTTCCCCAAAGTTTCTAGGGGATCTCTGGAGGCCTGTCCCATGAAATGGCTTCTTAAGGTCCATTCAATCTGTGGCCTATAGGGATCATAGAGTTAGAGCTGGAAGGGACCTGGGGGTGGTGGGGCGGGGGAGGCAATTAGTTCAAACTCTTTCATTTTATAAAAGATGAAACTAAGAGCCTGGAGGAGAAGGGACCCACCCAAGACACAGGTGGGAAGTGAGTGGCAGGATACAAGATTCCAGGATCCTGGATCTGGGAACTAGCTGGGAGGGAACTCAGAGACCACTTTTTACAGGAAAGGAAACTGAGTCCCTGAGCCAGGGAAAGGATTTGCTTAAACACACATGGCTAGTAAGGGACAACATTCAGATGTTAAATACAAAGCTCAAAGCTGGGATTTTCATTCTTCTGGTCCAGAAAAGACAGAGATACAGCACAGAGTTCAGAAAACAGGTCACTCTGACAGGGTTCGAGAGAGAGGAGGGGGGAGGGATGGAGAGAAGGGGAGAGACAGAGACAGAGACAGAGAGGGAGAGAAAGAGACAGAGAAAGAGAGAGAAGGAGAGAGATGGAGAGAAAGAAGGAAAAGGAGAGAGGGAGGGAGAGAGAAAGAGAGAGAGAGAGAGAGAGAGAGAGAGAGAGAGAGAGAGAGAGAGGAGAGAAGGAGGAAGGGAAGAAGGGAAAGGGAGAGAGGGAGGGAGTGAGGGAGAGAGGGAGACAGGGGAACAGGGAGAGACAGAGACTGGAGGGATGAAGTAGGATGCTGAAGCTCATGGACCCAGGAAGGTCAGAGCTGAGATCAAACCATTGGCCTTTCCCATGGCAGCCTTCTTTTTTGAAGGAGAGCCAGATAGTAGCCAGAGGGCACCTTCCAGAGGCCCTGAGCTCCCCTCTCCAGCTGTCTTCAGACAAAGCCTGATCTGGGATGCTGCTCTGGTAGGGGATAGACTAGATCACGTTGGAGACCAGTTGGACATGACAGCTGTCATCCAGCGTTTGGAAGGATTGCCTCATGAACAGGGGAAGGAAAGGGGAGCCAGGCTTTTTCTGCTTGGCCTCAGAGGGCAGAACCAGGAGTAATGGGGGTGAGGGTGGGGGATGAGGGATGGAAGGGGAGTAGTTGAAAAGAAGCAAAATGAGGCTTGATGTTGGAGAAAACTTCCTAAAACGTTGAGCCACCCTCGAAGTGGAACGTCCTGTCTCTGGAGGTTGTGAGTTTCCCTTCACTGAAGATATTCAGGAAGCAAAGGCCGGATGGTCACTTGCCTGGCATGCTTGAGTCTGGGTTGGTCTCCAGCGTCTCTCACTCCCTTTCAGCTCCGGCACTCAGGATGGGGCATTGATTCTGAGATCCTGAGTCTTTTTGCTCTGCTCTTGGTACGGGCAGCTTGGCTGAGTACGGGAGGATACCAGGCCTTTCCACCACCTCCATGCCTGGCATTTTCTCTGATCCTGGGTCCACACCAGGCAGGGGGTTCTAGGTCCCGGTGGTCGCCCAGTGGCCTCAGTGGTGGGTCGCTACTGTCGTAGGCTACTGGAGACCTCGGGCCCAACACTTTCTAGGGCTTGTTCAGTCACGCTTCAGCAGTTGCAATAGACTTTGGAGATAGTTTACAGATGAAGAAACTGAGGCCCAGCAAGGTCAAGACTTCCCCCAAGTCCCACAGAGAGTTTGTAGCAGGTCTGAAACCCAGGTTTCCTGCCTAACAATATCTACGTCTTCTTTCCTTCTTCTTCTGCCCACTTCCCACTGCCTCTCTTACTGTCAGCTGTGTTCTTCCATTGGGAACACATCAGCACACAGTCTGATTGGCACGTGGTCCTTAGGGCTAAGTTGCTGCATCCCACACCCCCTCTGTCTCGGTTTCTATTTGTGCTCACTTGGCCTGCCTCCCTCCCCACTCTGTGGTCTAGGCACATGGGGATGGAGTGTACTCCTCAGGCCCACCGGCTAAGATGCTCATGAGGCTGACCCCCGCACCCTGCTGGGTTCACAGAGCTCTCCGACCTCCGGGTCTTTGCCTCTGCATGGGAATTTTCAAACGGGCACCAGGGTTCGCCTCTTATTGGCTGGGGATTAGGGAAGCTTTTATGCTGAGTATTTGTGGAGTTCTGCTTGGCCAGTCCCTGTCTTACATTCCATTCAAGTGAGCGTGGATGGAATTCTCGACTCAGGCAGAGAATAGCAGAAGGGAGACAGAATGAACCCCAAACCGCAATGACCTGTACACACTGGTCTCCCTGCAGCCCAGACACGGGCACTACTTGATGGTCACTCCAGAAGTGACCCCGTTGCTTGTCCCAGTCCCAAATCTGCTTTTGACCCATTCATTCTCCATCCAACTGCCTGGCCCATGCTGCCTCTGTAGAACAAGTCGGGGGCTGCTTCTTCCTCCCCTCCATTCCCCATTCCGGACCCCAGACATCTCCTTCTGAGAAGTGTTTTCCAGGGCTTGAAGGGTCCTTCTATTGAGAGATTTTTAACATTAGCCTATAGGCTCACATGTCTAGAGATGAGACCCTGAGACCACAGAAATGAACTGACTTGCCCACAGTCACACATAGGATTGACTGACAAGTCGGCTGATGGTGGGGCGGGGGGGGGGGGGGGGAAGTCCCTACTTCGCACAGCAACCCATTCTGCTTTGGGACAATTCCCTACATGTAACTCCCCACAACCCATGGCCCCCAGTTCGATGATGACATGAGCCCTTCCAAAAGTTTAGTCTCTCTGAACCCTGTTGGTCCCTCCTGGAGTTTCCCTGGGAACATCTGAATGAAGGTCACGGCTAGGTCACTACAGATGTGAGAAAAATGCCCCTCCACTCCCATGCAAGCACTTAAGCTAACAAATATATATTGAGTACAGTTCAGCCTTTATTTTACTGTGCAGATGATACAAAGCCCAAAGGCTTCACAAGAGCGGATAAACAAAACAAACTCTTCCTCCCTTTGGTGGGATCCACCTTCTCCCCACACCCTAACACCAAACTGCCTGTACCTCCAGAGGGAAAGGCATTTCAGGTTTCCTGTTGTTGTTGTTTTGTTGTTTCAGTCACATCTGACTCTCTGTGACCCCAAAGATGCTGGAGTGGTTTGCCATTGCCTTCTCAGGCTCATTTGACAGATGGGGAAACTGAGGCCAGCAGGGTGAAGTGACTTGTCCAGGGTCACACAGCTAGGAAGTATGGGAGGCCTCTTAAATTGCCTCTTGTCAGTCTCCATCTCCAAAAGGCCTCTAAGGTCCCTGAATCTCTGCTTCAAACCACAAGAACACTTTGTTTGCAGCCAGAGGCCCTGGGTTCAAATCCTGCCTATGATACTACCTATGGCCTTGGGCATGTGTTGACCTCCGTCTCCTTGATCCGGAAGGCATTGGCACTCCCTTTGAGCGCTAGGATCCTCTCTGCGATTCTGTGAAGAGGAGCCTTGGCTCCTGACAAACAGGAGTCTTCAGTTCCAGTTCCTCCTCATAGCCCCGGCCCCAGTCCAAACAATGGAGCCTGTCCAACCCACCCTCACATTCCTGTGGGTCTTACTCAGGGGTGAAGTGCCCGGGAGGGGATCCTCTGATTGGCTCCTGCCTCCCTCTGCACATGGCAGGGAGACATTTGCTTCATGGGGCCCCACCCTCTGTGAAGGCCTACAGATGGACAGGTGGTGTCGGGCCTGCCCCGGCCCTGGTCTCGGTGGCCTGGGCCCCGTGCCACTGTCCCTGCCGGCCTGGCTGGGCAGCTGGTCCGTGAGGTTGGCTTAGCAGGCCTCCACTGGCTTTGACTTTGGGAATAACTAATGAATGAGCTGTCTCTGCTGCAGGGGCATTATACCTCTTAAGCAAAACCCAGCCGTGCTGGTCTGCTGGCTCTCCAAGAGCTAATAGGAAATGCCTGTCAGTGCCCTGACGTCTCAAAGCCAAATATATTCCCACCCGCTCTGTGTTCTCTGCTCGCTAAGTTTACTTTATGCAAAATAAATTGCAAGCTGGAAATCTGTGGATGCCAACCCGACTGCCCAAGGAACGGGCCCTCTCAGGAAAAGGCCGCTGGTGGGGGCTGGGAGGCAGGCAGCACCTGGCTGTTAGCAGCGACCTGCTCAGAGCAGGAGTTGGTGGCTCCAGGAATGGCTGCCCCCGAATCTCGGCCCATCCTCTTGCCTGGACCAAAGTAGAGCACTCCAGGACCCAGCCGACAGATCTGCTGGATGAGAAAAGCTCTACGGGGCGCACGGCCTGGGAAAAACAGTCTGGACCAGGGCAAGGAGCAGAGGACCAAGGGAGCCCTGTGTCTGAGCCCAGGGAGCGTGGACGAGTTCACTAAAACTGGCTGATGTTTTTCTGTTCCTCTAAGATCTGCAAAGTGCTTGACACCCAGCATCTTCCTTAGTCCTCCCACCACAGTCAGAAGGGAGAGATCAGCAAACCCATGTTACAGATGAGGAAACAGGCCTGGATGCCTTACCCACAGTTTCACAGCTAGAAGCAAAATTTGAATCCAGTTCTCTCCAGCACTCTTTGCTTCCCTGTCCGTAAAATGGGGCTAATGATGCCGTCACACCCAACTCCCAGCTGTGCTGTGAGCATCGTGTGTGTGTGTGTGTGTGTGTGTGTGTGTGTGTGTGTGTGTGTGTGCAGCCCTTTGGAGAGCTTGAAACACCTTGCAAACAACAGCTATAATTATCCTCATTCACAGTAGAGGAAGAGCAAAGAGACCAGGGAGAGCACAGACAACGGGAATATGCCTCACCTCAGAAAGTCTCCATTGAAACACCGGGGCCTGAGGGGCCTCCTCCCCACCTGAGGCCTTTCTTGATAACTTCCTCCCTCTTAAAAACCCTCGGTCTGCTCGGTACTTGTCTGGGTACACGCTGTGTCCTCTGGCAGAACGTAAGCCCTTTGAGGGAAGAGACATTTTTATTTTTTCTTCTGTGTCTCTGGTACTGAACACAGTTCCTGGAGCATAGTAGGTATTCAACCCATGTCCTCTGAATTGAACTGAATGTCCTCGAGAGTTTGAGATTCCTAGAAGAGGCCCATGGAGGAGCCAAACTTCAGTTCCCCTTGTGGTCCTGGGCCCCCTCACTTCTCATCTGTGAGACGCTGGTCCAGAGGTGGATGGGGAAGTCAAGGCCTTTAGGTAACTCCTTAGCTGGTTAGTCGGCTCTGATGAACAGACTTCAGGTTCTGGTCTCTTTCTGGTCACCTCTCTTAACCGGAAACCAGGAAAACCAAACCCGGTGCCTGCCTGCCTGCCTGGCGAGGATGGTGTCTTACCGGTAGGAGGGGCCCAGCTAGCTGTACCCACTTTGCTGTGCTGAAGACTAAGATAGGCAGAGATGTCACAGGGCTAGAGGCAAAATTCTTCTCGCCCCCTCCCCCCACTCCAAAATCGGGAATGATTAGCTATGTCCTGGCAGGCAACCCACAGGGGAGGGATGTGAGTGTGTGTGTGCGTGTGTGTGAGTGTGTGTGTGCGTGTGTGCGTGTGAGTGTGTGTGCACGCTGGCTTATGAGTCATCCTTGTTTGGTTCATATTTATAGAAGGATGCCCGCAGGCCTCTGGGTATGGGATAAGGGGCAGCTGTGCACATAGATATCCTGGCTGTGCACATGTAATGCCTGAGGAGCCCATAGCCAGGACCAACCTTTAGCAGGGGTTGCTGTGGACTGGCAGGCCTTTGGGCCTGGCCCAGAGACTCCTGTGTTTGAAACCCCTTCCCTCGCCATCCTGGCATCCAGGCCCCTCCGAGGCAGTGAGGTGGTCCCCTCAGGCCTGACTGCTGTGACTCCCCAGACTCCCCAGGAGTCTGGAGTGGGGAAGTGGTCACCTGTACAGCCATCAGCCGGCTCTGCCCCACCCTAACCTCCTCCCCCCAGGGGCTGTCCTCTCCCCGAAGTCCCGGGTTCACAGGCTCAGGGCTGGGAAGGTCCTCAGAGGTCAGCATCATAAGAGCATGTTGGGAGATTTCCAGTTTGTAGTGGACAGATCCCTGGAATACCTGACTTCCCAGCACTGACACTATCCTGCTATGTGTCCTTGAGGACATTACTTTGCCTCACTTTATTCATCTATAAAATGGGAACAATGACAACACTTACCTATAGGGTTGGATCCTTCCTTCTCCCTCCCAGAGAGCCACCCCCAAAACAAAGAAGTGAGCTCAGATTATTTGCAAAGCTCCTGGTGCCTCCCTCAGAGTCCCACAGTCTGGGAATGTTTGAGGCAGGATTTGAACCAGAGTCCTTGACACCAGCCCATAAGCCATGGGGCCTCCCTAGCCCCTGCCTGATCACAGATGCCCCCCACGATGGGCCTCTGTCCAAAGGTTGGGGTGGCTCTCCTGGCTAGGAAGGTTTCCCATCCATTTCCTCATCTGTCACAAATGAGGGAGTGGGCCTAGGCAGCCTCTGTGGGCCCTCCAAGCCCTGATCTAGGATCCCATGACCTAACTGTCACCTTTAAAAACTCTGCTGTAGGAGCAGCTAGGTGGCGCAGTGGATAGAGCACCGGCCCTGGAGTCAGGAGGACCTGAGTTCAAATCCGGCCTCAGACACTTAACACTTACTAGCTGGGTGACTCTGGGCAAGTCACTTAACCCCCATTGCCCTGCAAAACAAATAAATAAATAAACAAACAAACAAACAAACAAATAAATAAATACTCTGCTGTTTTCCGCCTGGACGACCTTAGGCAAATGACTAAACCTAGGTCCTGGTTTCCTAATGTGTAAGTTGCAGGGGCTGGCGGGAGGGGCTGCTGACCTCTTTTCCAGCATGACCCTAAGCCCCTTGTACTCTCTAGGATTCAGTTTCCTTCTCTATAAAACGAGCGGGTTAGATGAGATAGCCTTGGAGTCCCTTCTAGTTGAGATAGCCTCAGAGTCCTGTCCAGCTCAAGCTGGTGCTGCTCAGCCTGCTCAGCCACCCCCTCAGCAGTCCTCATTGGTTCAGGGCAGACTTGTCCTGCCCAGGTCAGGTCAGACTGATATGCAGCAAGTTCTGTCTCCTGGAGCAGAGGAGTCTGAGCCCCTCAGAGTTGAAACCATCAGCCTGGCCCCTGGACTCCCTGCAGAGGCTGAGAAAGGGGGTGTTGGCTTCTTCCTGCTGAGGAATCTCCCGCCAGGCAGGCAGGCAGGCAGCGACAAGCCACGAGGCATCCAGCAAGGGCTGAGGGGTGCAGACAATGAGTCACCCAGGCCCGTTGCTTACAGGACAAAATGATGCTGATGACAATAATAATAATAATAATAATAATAAACCAGCCTGCTGTTATCTTTCCTCATCCTCTGAAGATGTCCCATCCTGGCTGTCTTCTGCTGCCCCTGAAGGCAGGGAGTGGTGCAGAGATCATGCTTCATCTCCTTTTTGGTGTTTTTTTTTTCTGTTTGTTTGGTGTGGGGTTGTGTTTTTTTTTTGGGGGGGGGGGGACTGAGGCACAGGAGAGAGAGAATTATTTGTCCCCAGACACCTGGAGGAGTCAGTGGGTCAGGAAGCCCAGTCTGTCCATCATGCTGCTGGGCATCTTGGGAAAACTGAGACCATTGGTCCATTGAGCTAGAGCGGGAAGGGATGCTGGAGGTCATCAGGTTCAATCCATTCATTTTATAGATGAGAAAAATGAGTCCCAGAGAAGGGAAGTCACTTTCCCAGGATCTTAGAGGCAGTACGCAGGATTTGAATCCATACTCTATGACTCTAGAACCAGCCCACACACCACAGACTTACTGGCCGAGGGCAGATCAGGCTCAGGCTGGCAGCTCTCCTGTCTGCACATGTGAGACGTTGCCAACGCAGCCAGGACTCCATGCTGTACAGAATCTCGCCCTTCCCAGGCCCTATCCCAGAATTTCCCAGGTCCAGCGCCTTTGGCCCCTGGTGAAACCGGTTTGTCCTCCTCCTCCTCCTCTGCCTGCCTTGGCCATCCCCTCCTCCCTTGTCTCCTCTCACTGGGCTTTTCTTCTTCTGAGGCCCCCGAGGCAACCTTTTGCTTCTCAGCTCCTCCAGTGGGAGGGGTGGGGTCCCCAAAGAACTGCCTTAATTTGGGGGTCTTGGTAATTATCTGCTCTCCAACACCCACAAGACTTTGCCCACTAGTTATTATAATAAGCACAATAATAATTTAGAGCAATGACAACAGTGATCAGAAGGATCCCTGAGCCCCCACAGTGGGCCTGGGCACAGAGATAGGACACAGGCCCTGCCCTTTGAAGAAACAGAGACATGTGAGCTAGGGGAAGCTCAGGAGACCCTGTGCTCCCAGGGACTGGCTGTGCAACCTTGAGAAACATCCTGAGTATTTACTTTACTTTCCCCATCTGTAAAATGGATGGCCCTCAGAGATTTGCAAGGCAATAAGCTGAGAAATTTTGGGAAGAAAGACAGGGAAGGATAAAGGCATTATTATTTTCTTTTAAATCCAGACCTCATACTTACAATTACATTTGAAAATTGAACAAACAGGAACTTACTGGGAGATTTATGGGGCTGCTCCACCCTCTGGCTACCCCCTTCAGTTTCAGATTCATCATCCCTATCTATTTGGCCCAGCAGGCAGACCAAAGAGAGTACTGGGGCCTGGGCTCTAGCTCTGGGCTGGGGCTGGGGGAAGCCAGGAGGTAGATAGGTGAGGCTCAGAGGGGCCAGAGGCTTCTCACCACCGGCCTCTCCCACTGCTCCTGGGCTAACCCATACCCAGCCCATCGTCCAAGCTACTTCTGACTCCATAAATGCATTTATTGCTTCTTTTATTAGCCTGATCACAATAGAAAGACCACATTGGCTAAGAAGCTGACAGGGAGGGCATCATAGGAAGAAGATCATTGATGTGAGCAACTGAGCAGGAAGCTCCCTGGGGACATGGATTGTATCTTTTACCCAGTACAGTGACCCTGGACAAGTCACTAAACCCTGTTTGCCTCAGTTTCCCTATCTGTAAAATGAGCCAGAGAAGAAAATGACAAATCACTCTAGTATCTTTTCTAAGGAAACCCCAAATGGGGTGTTAAAGAGCCAGACACAAGTGAAAAAAAACAAATATAATTATTTTAGTATATGTACATATTATATTATGTGCAGCCAGGTGGCACCATGGTGCATAGATCAAGGGACTTAGAGTCAGAAAGACTCCTCTTCCTGAGTTCAAATCCTGCCTCAGACACTTAGCTGTGTAACCCCAGGCAGATCACCTAACCTTGTTTGCCTCAGTTCCTCATCTGTAAAATGAGCTAGAGAAGGAAATGGCAAACTGCTCCAGTGTCTCTGCCAAGAAAACCGCAAATGGGGCCACAAAGAGGCAGACGTGACTGAACACCTGAACAACAACTTAGTCCCATAGAAAGGACACTGTACTTAGAGTGGGGGACCCGGGTTCAAATATGGCTCTGCCATTTACAAACTGTGTGGTCTAGGCTTTGGCCCTCTCTCCTCGAGCCTCAGTTTCCTCCTCTGTAGCATGAGGGGCAGGGGACTAAATGGGCTCTGGGGGTCCTTGCAGCTTTAAATCTATGATTCAAACACCACCTCTGTTACTTTGTCTCTATGTGACCTGGAGCAAGTCACTTCATCTCTTTTCTTTCTTTCTTTCTTTCTTTCTTTCTTTCTTTCTTTCTTTCTTTCTTTCTTTCTTTCTTTCTTTCTTTCTTTCTTTCTTTCTTTCTTTCTTTCTTGCGGGGCAATGAAGGTTAAGTGACTTGCCCAGGGTCACACAGCCAGTGAATATCAAGTGTCTGAGGCGGGATTTGAACTCAGGTCCGCCTGAATCCAGGGCTGGTGCTTTATCCACTGTGCCACCTAGCTGCCCCTTATGTTTTTTTTAAAGTCGCTTCATCTCTATGTGCCTCAGTTTCTTCAAATGTAGAATGAGGGGGTTGGACTTGATGGCCTCTAAAATCCCTTGCAGCTTGAAGTCATGAGCCTTTGATTTCTCCATCCCCTAGAAGATGAGAAAGGTGTCCCTCCATCATGAGCAAGCACCAGATCAGCACCAGGCTCTACACTAAGTTCTGGAGATACAAGTCCTGCCTTTCTTTTCTTTTCTTTTCTTTTTTTTTTTTTTGGTGAGGCAATTGGGGTTAAGTGACTTGCCTAGGGTTACACAGCTAGTAAGTGTCAAGTATATGAGGCCGGATTTGAACTCAGGTACTCCTGACTCCAGGGCCGGTGCTCTATCCACTGCGCCATCTAGCTGCCCCCCTGCCTTTCTTTAAGGAGTTCCCTCAGTGTCTGAGGATGGCACAGCTGATAAAGAGCTGACTAACTGAACAGACCTGTCCAGCTACTGCCAAGGGAAGCCCAGTGTTCTTTTTCTCTGACTTCTGGAAGTCCATGTGATTCCCCATCCATTCTGCTTTCCTTCTGGAGCTTGGTGTCTGAGCCTTTCACTGCCGGGGCTGCCCTGGATGAGCTTGTTAGGAAGGAAGGCAGGCAGACATCCTTTAACCTGCTGTTAAGGCTGAGGCCAGGCCAGTCCATTGCCTTCAGCCAATCAAGTACAAAGGAAATAAGAAATCTGACATTAAAACAAGAGGGTCAGCCTAAATGAAGGAGCTGGGACTCATTTCCAGGAGATAGAAGCCCAGTTGCTTCTCAGAGAAAGGCCTGGGTACGATCGTGTAGGTCATATCATGATAAATAATAACAATAATATTTTCTCTGGGCTGTGACCAGCCAGAGCCTCTCTGGTCCAAGGGTTGTTGGCTTTGTAGGAGGCTGGATGGAGTTAGGGGCTCGTTCCAGGATGAATTTTCCCACTTGGATTCTTCAGTGTGACAAGCCCCATCCTCCCCTTCCGGGAGTGGGGAGTAACCGGATAGCAGGACGAAAGCTTCCGTGGCAATATTCCTGCCAAGACCAGGGGTCAGAAGAGATGGCCTGTGACCACTCAGGAAGGCCGATCTCGATAGCACTTGGTTTTGAAAGCTGTCTCCTTCCAATGCGCCCTGGGCACCGGCAGGGAGAAGCCCTAAAACAGAGAAAGGGGCGGCACAGAAAAATGGACGCGAGGCCCATGGGATGGGAAGACACACGGTGCCAAATTGGGGGCAGCGTTTTATCGTCCGGGGATCGTGGGACTGGAGATTAGAGCTGGAAGAGACCTCAGAGACCACTGATTTTGAACTGGACGTTGGCCAATGCCTTCATTTTGGAGATGAAAAAAAACCCAGAGGACTATGGAGGTTCTAGGAGTGGCTCAAGGTCACACAAGTAGCAAATGGTAAGAGTGGAATTCGAACCCAAGTTCTCTGACCCTAAAGCCATGAGCATACCATTGCACTACTGGTCCTTCCCAAGGCTTCCTCACAGCCCTCGGGCCCTTCCTCTGGTATGGCCTTTCATCTAAACTCTCCCTATCTCCAGTGAAGACAGGGCTTTGCACATTGTCTCCACAATTAGAATGTTAGCTACTTGAGAGCAGGGTCAGTGTTTTTTACTTTCTTTGTATCCCAGCTACTTAGCAGAGTGCCTGACACATAGGAAGCATACTCAATAAATGATTGTTGACTGACCGGCTATTTGCCAAGCATCATGAAGCACCTACTATGTGCCATGCTCTGTGCTAAGCACTTTACAATGATCATCTCATTTGATCCTCACAACAACCCTACCAGGTAGGTGCTATTATTATCCCTCACTTTACAGATGAGGAAATGGGTTAAATGATTTGCTTAAGGTCATAGAGCTTGTTGGTGTCTGAGGCTGGTTTTGAACTCCATTCTTCCTGATGTCTAGCCTGGGCTTTATCCACTGTCCACTTAGGTGTCACTAGTATGAGGACTTGTGGGTTTGTCATTAGAAACGCTACTATCAATTAAGGTACACAGCCATGACAAAATCACAATGGGAAGAGCCCTCTTAGGTCCTTGAATCTAATTCAATTTTCTTTCTAGACTATTTCTGTAACTCTCCCAAGTCCCCAGAAGGTAGCTAACAACTATTCCCTCCGGGTTATAAGGATAACCCTGAGAGTCTCTGGAGTTTTTAGTACCATTACTTATGAGCCCCTACCAGTGTGTTCTCCAATGATTATCAGCCAGACTTAATTTTTTCTTTTTTCTTTTCTTTTTTTTTTTTTTTTGCAGGGCAATGAGGGTTAAGTGACTTGCCCAGGGTCACACAGCTAGTAAGTGTTAAGTGTCTGAGGTCGAATTTGAACTTACATCCTCCTGACTCCAGGACCAGTGCTCTATCCACTGCACCACCTAGCTGCCCAACTTTTAAAAGAAATATTTACTAAGCAGTTTTTTTTGGTTTTTTTGTTGTTGTTTTTTTTGGCGGGGCAATAAGGGTTAAGATAAGGGTTAAGTGACTTGCCCAGAGTCACATAGCTAGTAAATGTCAAGTGTCTGAGGCTGGATTTGAACTCAGATCCTCCTTAATCCAGGGCCAGTGCTTTATCTGCTGTGCTACCTAGCTGTCCCCATACTAAGCAGTTATTAAAGAAACATCCGCTAACCCCTAATCTAAGTTATACTCTCCCCTTGTACATACAAGTTCACTGAGGAAAGTAGGCTCAAACTTAGAGGCTGTTTATGGCCAGAGGGTCAACTTAAAGATCTTGCTTAGTGGAAGTGCTTTTCTCTCTTTGTGGAATCCTTATGAAATACAACTTCCTACTGCACTCTGAGCATCAGAGCCCTAGTTGAGTTCTGATGCTGTTTTTCCTCCATTGTCTGTTTTGTCTTTGATGTGTCTTCCCACTCTTGATGCAGATGCTGTTGTTAGTCACTGTTACTCTAGGGCCACTCCTACCAGCTCTGCTTGATACTGCTGGGAACTCCTGACCTTTGTCACCTGGTCATTTGAGAGGAGGAGGAGGAGACAGAGAGAGGAAGGAAGGAAGACAAGAGACAGAGACAGAGAGAGAGAGAGAGAGAATATTCTCCTCTTCCCCTCCTCGTCCAAGGGCAATTCCTTCTCCTAAGTCCTTTACCATTAGATTCAACAATCACTGGCCTGGCTTATTTTTGGAAAGGACAAATCCAAACAAGTTTGCTATGTCCTATCTAGGACTAGCAGTGTATCTGATTCTTTCAGCCAATCATACATTATTTCCTGTTTTTCATCAAATAACTGAATGCCCCTTTACTTTTGATTGATTGATGGGGGCTTGTGCTATTGCTGCAAGACCAAGTTATTCCTGAGCTTCTTCAGTGCCCAAGAAGCTGTTCAGGGAAGGCCCCTTGCCTCTATTTGATAAGACTCTCGCGCAAACCCAACACAAACTTGGGCTACTCGCCCACTCTTCCTGCAGTTCCCTGGGTCACAGGGAGGCCACTGCTGATGGCCATGACAATGAGGTTGTGGCTATGCCAGTGGGGCCCACACCTACTTTTGTTTTTGGTGAGGCAATTGGGGTTAAGTGACTTGCCCAGGGTCACACAGCTAGTAAGTGTTGTGTCTGAGGTCAGATTTGAACTCGGGTCCTCCTGACTCCAGGGCCGGTGCTCTATCCACTACGCCACCTAGCTGCCCCCTGACATTTTACAGATAAGAACATGGGTCCAGAGGACTTCAATCACTTGCTCATAGTCCCAGTTCATGAGCCTAAGAAGCAGAATTCAAATCCTTCCTCCCCTGCAGATTCCAGCACTGTATTCAACATGTCCCACTCCCTCTTGTGGAGTAAAATCATCTGTTTTGGCAACGCCCAAAAGGTTGGTTGGAAATCACTTGTCTCCACAAAGGTAAAACAGATATTTCATTTGGTCTTGTCAATCAGACAACCAGTTATATCAGTCAAGTTTGTTTGTTGTTGTTTTTTAAGGTCACACATGATATTTAATATCACGTAAAGAAAGGAGATGGGTGAAGGGGGCCCTAACAGTTGCCTGGCTATGTTTTTTTTATTGTTTATTATTCTATCTTAGCTTCGTAAAAACCTCACTTCTATTGAGAAGCATTTATTAACTGCCTGGATCTTGTGCTAAGTCCCAAGCCAGAAAAAAACACCAAAACCAGCCCATCTCTTCAAGGGGTTTCCACTCTACTGGGAGGAAACAACAAAGACCAAACACACAAAACCACCTAGACATTTGGAGGATGAGGGAGGACACTCAAGAGGGGGAGGAGGAGAAGTTTCAGCAAAGTCCTTGAACAGGAGATAATAGAACAAAGGATTTGTTTGTTTTCAATTCTGGATCAATTTCTCACTTGCCCAGAGTCTTTCAGGACAGGGCCTATGGGCCTGCACTAATTTGCAGGGCTGGGTTATTGTTGTTGGAGTGCCTTCTGGGGGTTCCTGGGGTGGATGCCCTTTCCCTGGTAGTTTTAGCGATCAGCTGAGGCTGAATTAAAGCCCCAAAGCTAGGGGAGGGGAAAGAAGGGGAGAGGCTGAGATTCTGTAAGCCCTGTAAAATGATGACCTCTTTACTTCTTGTCCACGGGTCCGGAAGGTGCTGTCACTCCTGTCCTCTGCCTTGTTTTCCCTGCTCATCGATTATCCAGTTGGGCTGAGGAGAGGGAAATGAGCAGATAACTCTAAGAGAGAGAGAAAACAACAACCCCACCCAAATGACTCAAATTAAGGTAGTGTCTCTGAGATTCTATATATTTCCCTGAAACTCCAGGCCTAAACCTTTGGTAGAAGAGAGCAGTCCAGCTCTCCAGGATCAGACGGGAACTCCATAAATCTTCATGAGGCATATGACCACTGGCCTTTCCCTCTGGCTCAGCTTCCCCCATCCTTTCCCTGAGGGTCCCCATTTGCTAGATGCAAAGGGAAATGCATTAGCCATTTTTGAATCGGAAAAATAAAAATAAGCAGACAGTCTTTTCAAGAAGGGACAAGGGGTGTGTGTGTATGTGTGTGTGTGTGTGTGTGTGTGTGTGTGTGTGTGTGTGTGTGTGTGTGTGTGTGTGTTTAACCACTTTTGAATTACTAGGCAGAATAAAGAGGTTGAGAGGAAAGTGGTCAGGGTTTTGAAAATGGAAAAAAAGGGGGGGTGCCATTTGGAAATAGTGCTTTAAAAAAAATGTGTGTGTATGTGTGTGTGTGTGTGTGTGTGTGTGTGTGTGTGTGTGTGTGTGAGAGAGAGAGAGAGAGAGAGAGAGAGAGAGAGAGAGAGAGAGAGAGAGAGAGAGAGAGGGAGAGGGAGAGGGAGAGGGAGAGGGAGAGAGAGACTTGTTGAGATTGCATCCCGCTGGTCTTACCTCTCCCCCTACAGGTGAAGGGAGAAGCTCACAGGGAGTGTCTGAAAGAGATATACACCCAGGGCTCCTGATGTCCACCCAGGACTTAGCAGTGTCTGGCTTGCAGTAGGCTCATACTTTATTGAATGAAATTGAACTGAAAATGTAAATGGGAGAACTTCTAGGGGCCTCTGAGGACATCTGGTTCAAGCCTGATGGGGGAATGGCGAGGTCTCTTTCTCCAGACCCAGCCCACTTCCCGCCTGATCCCTCTGGCTCTTTTTTAGGACACTTGGAGACTAAGTGACTTGTCCAGAGTCACGTGACCGGAGGGTTAGCATTACACACACACACACACACACACACACACACACACACACACACACACACACACACACAGAATGTCACCCATATAGAAAGGGGGAACCCAAGAGAAGACAGAGCAGGAGCTGCTAAAGAGAGTGAAGAAAAGTTAAGGAGAGACTCTGAGACTCTGAGGAGTGGGCACTGGGGTGATGGCACCTTTCCCCCATCAGCAGCGAGAATCCCAGTGCCAGGTGGGAGACCCAGGCTCCATCTCTCTAAGAGAAAGGACTTGGACTGAATGCTATCTGATATCCTTTCCAAGCTGAGGGCCGGGGTCTTGCACATGTTGGTCTGAATAAGTGATTTCACTGATTTAGTACGCTTCCTATGTGACTCCCTCTGTGGATAGAGATTGGTACCTCATTTTAGAAGGCTGCCTGGGGCAATGAGAAGTTAAGGGACTCACTTGGGGTCAAAGCCAAAGGCAAGACTAAAACCCAAGTCTCCCTGACTCCACAGCTGGCCCTCGATCAGTCGGTCAACAATTCACAAGCATTTATTAAACACCTATGGTGTGCCAGGCACTCAGGATACAGATACAGCCAATGAAATAGCCCCTGCTTAATTGACATCTTAATGAGGAAAGAGACCTGGATTCCTTGTGCCACGCCTTAGCATTTCATCAGTGCTGTGGAAGTGAGCTGAGCTCTCCATCCATTCCCTTGATCCTATGACTTGCATCCTCTGAGCCTCAGTTTCTTCATCTGTAATATGGGGATAATAGTAGCACTTTCTCCCAAGGTTGTTGTAAGGATCAAATGAGATAAAATTTGTAAACTGCTTGGCACAATGCCTGGCACATAGGAGGTGCTTTATAAATGCTGATTCTGTGCTTTGTATGCCTGATACTTAGAACAGTTCTTAGTACATAATACTCTTAAGACGAATGAATAAATGGACAGATGAATCCTATGACTAGGAGAGGTAGCCACCAGGGTCCTGGCTCACCTTTGTGGCAGCACCCAGAAACAGCTCCTCCGATACAATCAATCACAACAAGCGTTAATTATGCTTCTACTGTGTGCAGAGTCATCCTTCCTAAGCACTTTGCACACTTCCAGGGCCTTGTAAAATGTCAGTGATGTGAGGATGGCTCCTGGCCCAGCCCCCTCAGGGCAACAGGACACAAAAGTCATTTCTCTGCATTCCCTGGCACCCCACCCAATGCCCTCCCAGAGCTGTTGTAAGACTGGCTCAGTCAGAGGGGCAGCTAGGTGGTGCAGTGGATAGAGCACCGGCCCTGGAGTCAGGAGTTCCTGAGTTCAAATCTGGCCTCAGACACTTAACACTTACTAGCTGTGTGACCCTGGGCAAGTCACTTAACCCCAATTGCCTCACAAAAAAAAAAAAAAAAAAGACTGGCTCGGTCAGGTGCCCAGGGATCATAGAATCGTGGCTCTAGAGGCAGAAGGGGTCTCGAAGACCCTTGAGTCCAGCCCCCTCATTTTATAGATGAGGGAACTAAGGCCCAGAGAGGGGATCACAGGACTGTCATCTAGTTCAGCTTCTTAAGATGATGACATTGAGGCCTAGGGACATGACTTGTCCAAGGTCACCTAGTCAAGGACTTGGCCAAGACAGACTTGGAACTGGGATCCTCCAACCCCAAATGCAGCCCTGGGATCGATTGCAAAGTGAGAGGCAGTAGGGCAGGTACACCAGGGGAGACCCTTGGACTTGTGGGGGGAGTGGAAGGGGTAAGTGAGAGCCTGAGGTTTGTGTGCTCAAGGGAGATACCAGCCCCATCCTTCCCAGAATTCCTGTATCCAGACTCAGACTTGGAGTCGGGGGTCAGTGGCTGACATCCAGAGCCCAGGAGGGGAGCCAGAGGTCAGGCAGGCAGATTTATGCGACGAAACTTGGCTGGAGGATGTCTGCTTGGGGGCTTTGACCAAATATGGGGGGTTTCCTTCTTCTTAATACAACAGAGAGAGGCCAGACTGAAAAAGCTCAACCCTGCTCAATAACTGTGTGACCTTGGGCAAGTGATTTAACTCCTCTGGACCTTTGTGTCCTTATCAATCCAATAAAGAGGCTCTAGAATTTGGAATCAGAGGCCTGACCTACACTGTTACTAGATGGGGGACTTGGGGCAAGTCTCCCTGAGCCTCAGTTTCCTCATTCAGGCATCTGGGTGGCAGAGGGGATTAGAGTGCTAGATTTGGGGTCAAGAAGAACTCCGTTCAAGTCCTACCACAGACACATATTAGTTGTGAACTAGATAGCCTTTGAAGCCCATCCCCCCCACCCCCCTCACGCCTAGATCCAGGATCCCCTTCCCTCACCTCCTAACCCTGGCAGCCACGGGTCACAGGCAGAGGCTGCGCAGGGCATCCATGCAGCCCAATCATCTCCAATCAGCTTTAGTCACCTTATTAAATTACACAGGGGCAAAAAAAACCCCAAACAAAACACAAGCTGAAATATGAATTCTGCACACCTCTTCTCTCTGCTTGGGGAACGGGGCCTTCCCTGGGTATCATTTTTCAAAGGCTGAAACAGATATCTCAGGCTCTCATTTAATTAAAGGAGAAGGGGGTTTTCTCCCAACCTTTTCAGCCCCATTTAGGATCTGGGCTGAGAGAGCAGTAGTGGCTCAGCCACCATCTGGTAGGAAAGGTGTTAATTCATGATTTTAAGTCAGCCCAAGATGCTAGTTTTCAGCAACAAAGAGAATCCATTTCGCCAGCCCTCTCCCCTCCCTGGTGGGTATATTGAGAGTATCTGCATGGACTTGTGAGCTATTCAAAATATTCCGAGGCTGAATTGAGTGGTCACCTGCCAGACAGTCAAGCAGGGGCCAGAATTCGCCTACCTCCAACTGGCTTATCACCTCTGCCCAAGAAAGCTGTAAGAGCTCAGGGCATCAGGAGCAAATATTGACCAGACTGGTGTTTTTCAGATTGGCGCTCCCAAAATGTCAGGACAGGAACACGGTGAGCGAGGGGCTGGATGGGAGCCCCTGGGACTTTGTTCCTCTAAAGGAGCACGGGGTGGGTTGGGGGGCACAGTTGGTAGAGCCTTGCATTTGGAGTCAGGAAGCCCTAGGTTCCAGTATCACCCTTGGGACTTACTAGCTTGTTACCTCTTTCAGCCTCAGTGTCTTCATCTCTAAAATGGACTTGAAGGTCCATTTGGGCTCTGAGTCTGGGATCCTACTAGTGGTCTCTCCAGGCCCATCCCCAGAAGCTGTTTCCATCATCCAGGGCCTCCTTTAAATGACCAGCTCTTTCTCTCCTCCCCTTGTTTATCTCCCCACCGGTTCCTCTCCACCCCCTAATTCCTCTAATCCCCAGCTGACCCTGCTCACCTGAAAGACCAAGCAGGTTGGTATCCGGAGTCAGGATGGAAGGCATCACTCACCCTGGCAGAGGTTTGGAGGGGACTGGGAAAACCCAGAGAGTTCTCCCCTGGCCTGCTCTCTGTACCCAGCTAGCAGACTGCTCTGTGGGAGTGGGGACTTGCCTATCTCAAGCACATGGGACAAAAGCTCCTGGAAGCAGTTTCAGGAGGCCGTCGACTCTGACCCTCCCATTTTGCACATGAGGAAAATGAGGCCCAGAGAATGAATTGATTGATGAGTTGACAGGCAATAATCATCAAGGGTGAGATTTGAACCCAAGGTCCACTGATTCCAGGGCTGGGGCTCTCTTCACTTCACCAGGATCCCACCTTAATCTCACAATTATATATGTATCCCGAGGGACTAGCTCGGTGCCTGGCCTACAGAAGGTACTTAATAAATGTATACCGTGATCTCTTCCATTAGATGTTCATTCCTTTGGATAAAGAAGAGGATTTAGTCCTGAGGGAGAATAATGAGGATGTAGTTAAAGGCACTTGGTCCAATGTAGGAGACCCCCAGCCTGGGTGACCTTGGGCATGTCACTTCCCCTCCATTTTCTCCTCTGGCGATGAGGGGGTTTGTAAAGCGCTTTATGCACATCATCTCTTCATCCTCACAACAAACCTGGGAGGGAGGTGCTCTTATTGACCCCATTTTACAAGAGGAATACCAGAGGCCCAAGAAAGGTGGAGAGATGTGCCTAGCATCCCACAGCTGGCAAGGACCCGAGGCAGGGTCTGAACAGAGGGCGCAAGGTCCACCCTGTGGTCCCCTATGCCATCCTGCTGCCCTGGGCTTCTAACATCTTGTTCTAAATACTTCTAGAGAGGGTAGCAGCCTTATCAGCCAGGAGCTCAGGGCAGTTAGTTTATGTAACCAGGAGCTGCCTGTGCCTGTTCCCAGGGCTGGGCTCTCATTGGCCAGTCTCCCTCTCCCCTTCCTCCCCCATCATATTTACCTACCTTGAGCGGGTAAGGCCCCACAGACTTGGGACAAGATGGCCCAAAGGAGGGGCGAGGCAGTGTGGTTTGGCGGGGCCTCTTTTTCCCCTCTGTAAAATACAGGAATTAGACCATGGCCTCCGAGGTCCCTTCAGCTCTAAACCTGTGACCCCTATGAAAGAATGTTGGACTTGGAGTCTGGTGAGCCCTGAATTCTGACATTTAGGGCTGTGGGACACAGCAGGAGCCTTCACTTACCTAGCTATGAAATGGGAATGATGATAATAACATCCTATAACTTTCCCTCTTGGATTATCTAAAGCCATGCCAGAGGTTATTAGGGGAAAGACAAAAGGGAGGGGAGTGGGGAAAGAGGAGGAAGGACTACCTGCCACAGGGGACACTGTGCTGCTGGCGTGCTTAGGAACCAGCCTGGGCTCTCTGCTCTGATCCTCCTCCTCTCTTCCATCTACCCCTGTTCTCTTGGGGGACCCTCCTCAGCTCATCGGGGGCCCAGCTGCCCCAGAGGACACCAAACCTTCAGTCCTCTGCAAATTGTTTCCACCCAGAGGCCTCATTTACATCTCAGGCTTCAGTGAGGGCTGACTGTGAAACATGTCTCTTGGCTCTTGAAAGAGGGGTGGTGGACTACAGATGGGGAATGAGGCACACATTTTCAGACATAGCCACTGTGTTGAAATATTTTGCTTTGTTAAGCAAAGTCTTTGTTAAAATGCAGAGTTCTCTTCAGGGCCATTGTGTTGGCAAAAGACTGGGCAAATGGAGAGTAACATAAAAAAGGAAAGAATAACAGCAGAATGTTTTAAAATATGGTCTTGAAGCCTTTTCAACTAGTAGGGGAGGGGTGGGAGGAAGGAAGAGAATTTGGAACTTAAAATTCATTCATTCATTTGTTTATTTATTTATCTATCTATTTATTTGTTTGTTTGTTTATTGGTGAGGCAATTGGGGTTAAGTAACTTGCCCAGGGTCACACAGCTAGTAAGTGTCAAGTGTCTGAGGCCAGATTTGAACTCAGGTCCTCCTGACTCCAGAGCCGGTGCTTTATCCACTGTGCCACCTAGCTGCCCCTGGAACTCAAAATTTTAAAAAATAAATGATAAAAAATGTATATGTAATTGGGAGATTTTTTTTTTTTTGCGGGGCTATGGGGGTTAAGTGACTTGCCCAGGGTCACACAGCTAGTCAAATGTCTGAGGTCGGATTTGAACTCAGGTACTCCTGAATCCAGGGCTGGTGCTTTATCCACTGCACCACCTAGCTGCCCCGGGAGATTTTTAACAAAATAATTTAATAAAAAAAAAATACAACCTTGAAGCCTCCCTCTTTCCCCCTGGCTGGCTGCTCATCAACTGGGAGAGTTACTGGTGCTCTCATCTCCCTCTTTGGTTTGGAGCACAACTCCCTTCCCCCCCACTCCCCAAGTTACTTCCACCACCACCACCCACAGGTACAGAGGCTGTAGTGGGAATAGGGCCTGGGAGGGCTACTACCTATGTTCAAGCGCTCCTTTTGATGCTTCTAATCTATGTGACTTAACCACCTTCTGCTCAGTTTCCCCATCTATAAAACGAGGGGATTGGACTAGATGGGTACCAGGTCCCTTCACCCACCTAGGTCTAGGCTCCTTCTCCCTTTGTCTTCCTATTGCTTCTCTGCCTCCCTCATCCCACTCTCACTTTCTTCTTCCACCCTTTATTCATTAGCTTGGCTTTTCTCCTCCCTGATTTTCCCACCTCCAAACTTTCTCTGTAAAACTGGGCTCCAGTGCCTCTCACTGGGGGAGCCCGAATGTCCTTAGGTTTGGAGATGTGGGGGGAGGGTGTTAAAAATTAGACTGATTTTAATTTTCCTGTTCTAATCCCACTTTAGTTCTGCCTAGGGGCAGGGGAATGGCTCAGATGACCCCTAAATGAGTCTCCCTGCCCTGCAATTCAGTGCTGATAAGAAGGAAGAAGATTGGCGAGTTTGCTTCAGGCTTTTCATCTCTTTTAGAAACTTCAAAGTGAGAGACAGAGACGAGAGACAGCCTGCCTCCCCACTCCCTGGGCTGGCACTCGGTTTGGTCCCAGGATGACAAGACGACGATCATTGAGCTCAGCACAGCGGAGTCATTGGGAAAGGCAACTGAGAGGAGCCCAACTACACGGATTTCTCTGAACAAGGGAAAAAGCAGACAATTGTGTTTGGCAAGAAAGCGATTTGCTATGGGTCCCCTTTTCAAAATAAAACCCTGTGTTGTGTCTGAAGGTTTTGACGAGGGGCTTGAGAACAAACAAATGTCAGATGGGGTTTGTCTGCTGTGGCAGGTTCAACTCGGTCCTGGTAACTTGGAAATGACACCAGGCTGAACTTGAAGAGTAAGATTTAAAAACAAAGCAAAACCACTTTGGGAGTTTCCAGTTGGGGCTTGTTCTCTCCTTTAAATTGGGATGGGCTGGTCATTCTTTTGAGGAATGTTTCCTGAGTACCAGGAGAAGTCCAAAGAACTAACTGCCTGGTGGAAGCAAGAATAACAAAAATTCAATCAACAAACATTCGTTAAATATCTACTATGTTGCAGACCACCTACTAGACCCTGAGGATAGAGAGACAACAGGTGCCTGCCTTCAAGGAGCTTACATTGTAATACATGTGGAGATATATAGGGGGCAGCTAGGTGGCACAGTGGATAAAGCAAGGGCCCTGGAATCAGGAGGACCTGAATTCAAATCCAACCTCAGACACTTGACATTTACTAGCTGTGTGACCCTGGGAAAGTCATTTTACCCTCATTGCCCTCCCCCCCCAAGATATATATATATGTGTGTGTGTGTGTGTGTGTGTGTAATATATAGTATCTGTGTATATATACATACATTGCATGTATATGTGTGTATATGTATATGCATACACTCACACACACAGATACAAAATTATCTGGGGTGGGGCACTAGCTATTGGGACCAGGAACTGCCCTCCACACACTGGAAGAGATCTTTTGATAATACATCATTTTTTAAAGTTTGAAAAGTGTTTTCTGTCCTGTGAACCTTATGACAACCCTGAGGAATAGGGACTTCAGGGCATAGGCTCATAGACCTCAGAATTCAGCCTCTCCATTTTACAGAAAAGGAAATTGAGATGTAGGGAAGTTTTTAGGAATAGCAGAGTCAGGATTCGAACCCAAGTTCTTTGACTCCAAACATAGCACTTGTTCCACTGTACTCCCATTGTTACCACCATTTTACAGATTAGGAAATTGAAGTTTAGAGAGATTAAGTGATTTGTCCAAGGTCACATGACTAGTAAGCGGCAGAAAGGGGATTTGAACCCAAGTCTTGGGATCAAAGAATCAAAAATCTAGGGTTAGAAGAGACACCAGAGGTCACCCTCTCATTTTACAGATGAAGAAACTGAGGCAGAGGGAACCTAAATGCCCAAAGTCACAAAGATAAGAAAATGATAGGATTTGAACTCAGCTCCTCTTCTTCAAGGTCTGTTTTATCTACTCAACCACTTGATACTCTACAAACACTGGATAAGCACCTGTCATGTGCTGAGCACTGGAGATGCAGGGACAAATAATAAAACAATCCCTACTTACAAAGAAAATACTTTTTTTTTCCAGGGCAAGGAGGGTTAAGTGACTTGCCTAGGCTCACACAGCTAGTAAGTGTCAAGTGTTTGAGGCTGAATTTGAACTCAGGTCCTCCTGACTCCAGAGCCAGTACTATATCCACTGAGCCACCTAGCTGCCCCCAAGAAAATACATTTGATCCAGGGAGAACACATGGATGAATTCTAAGTATAGGCAGAATAAAGACAGGAGAGGTGGGAAGGGAAGGGACCTTGGGCAAGTCATTTAACTTCTCAGCCTCAGTTTTCTCATTTATTAATTGGAGATAATGTGAGAATTAAGTGAGATGATCTGGGCAAAGCACTTGGCAAACCTTAAGATGCTAGATAAATGTTTTGTTGTCACTGAGCCATGCCTGACTCTTCATGATCCCATTTGGGGTGGTTTGTCATTTCCTTCTCCAGCTCATTTGACAGATGAGGAAATTGAGGCAAACAGGGTGAAATGACTTACCCAGGGTCTCACAGCTAGTAAATGTCTGTGGTCAAATTTGAACTCAGGTCTTCCTGACTCCAGGTCTGGCACTGTTTGCCCTATGGCACCACCTAGCTGTCCCAGAAAAATGCTAGTGGTCTTGGTAGAGATGATGGTGATAATTATTTGTCCCCATTCATCATAAGTCACTGAAATTGTCCTTGTTGTGTCCATGGGGGGGCGGGGGGGGGCGGGTCTTGATAGACCCAGCAGGGATGGGATCACATAGGTTTGGGCCAGAATTCTATTAGTAGCCGCTACTCTGATGGAAACTGCAGTTTGGCACCCCCTGCCACAGGGAGGGAGTTGATTTCATTTACTTTTAGGTTACATAAACGTGAAACCTGGCACAGAGCCTCTGGCTTGACATGCAGATTTATGTATAAAACCAGCCACATGTAAATCAACCGAGGAGCCCCTGCACTTTTTAAAGCAACAGGGCCCCACCTCGGCTCTCTCTGATTTCCAACCCTGCTGGGGCCTGAGGAGTTGAGAAAGCCCAGAGCCCGCAGTATCTATGCCCTGTTGGAATTTGGGGTGGGGGTGGGGGTTAGCGGGCCCCTCTCCCTCTGCCGCCCGGGTCTTCCCACCGTTGTTGTCTGCAGGGTGGAGGATTTGGGCCAGATGTGAAGCAGGGGGGTTAGTCCCAGAGGGGGCCTCCAGCACATGGGATGGATCCCTTCTGGAGGATTTATGGGAAGAGAAGTCAAAAGCATCTCACAGGATGAGGAGGTGTCGAGGGGTCGTGATTTGCACTGGGGGAGCTGAGCTCCCACTGATAAATCCTGGCTCCACTATAGGGGCCGAGAGAAATAAGGGGTAAGATGCAGAGGGAAGTTCTCCTGGTGCCTCCCGATGGGGAGTCTCTGTGGGCGTCACCCATGGAGCTAGGACAGAACAAGGGAGAGGGGGCTGGAGGTACCGATGGTGGGGGCGGAGGCCCAGAAAAGAGCAGATTTCCAAGTGACTGTGGGGGAAGAAGTGAGAAGATTTAACAACAGCCTGCTGTGGGGGTGGGGGTGGGGGTATCGGGAGGGAAATTGACGGAGGAGCTGGAGATGATGACAGTTTAGATGTTGGGGGGTTGGGGGGGAAAGAATCACCAGCCGGCAGAGGACAGAGGAGAGAGCTTTGAGGGGGAAGATGAACTGTCCTCCCTTTGTACATCAGCATCAACAGCTTGGTTCCCTTCCCTTCTTCTCCTCCCCCCCCCCCCAGTCAGGCACTTAGCATATCTCAACCATTCCTCCCACTTCTAAAATCCACAATCTATTTTTTCCTTTAAAAACTGGTTTAGGGGGAGAATCCAAAGGACTTTGAGTATATCCATATATAGTAGGTGGTTAATAAATGGTTGTGAATGAATGAATAAATGAATGAATGAGCCAAATCCACACCTCTACCTACATAGGCTGGGACACTGTCCTAGAGCTAGCCCAATTTCTGAAGACACCCCCCACTTCCAAAGCCAATTTAACAACTGCCTCAAAAGCTAACAACCCGGCAATATCAGAGAAGTCGTCCTTGAACCCAGCCTATGACAGCCTCCTATTGTCTGGTGCTCAGTGGAAACAGGACGGGCTGGTCTCCAGGCTCTGTGGGATGTATTCAAGTCAAGCGTGAAGGCAAGGAGGCCAAAACTCTGGCTTCCCAGCAGTCACATGGGGAGGCTCAATGGAGAGAACTGCTCACCTGAAGCTGAGGCAGCTTCTGCCACTGAGAAACTTCGGGCCCAACAGGGGGAAAACTGGACATCTTGGGGGTAGGGGCAGGGGCAGAGGGCTGCTCCTGGGGGCCATCAGACAGTGTTAGAGTGGGAAGAGACCTGGGAGCTCACATCGGAGCAAATGAAGAAACTGAGGCCTAGAGAGAGGAAGAGAGTTCTCAGAAGGTCACAGAGGGAGTGAACATCAGAGGTGAGGTTTGAGCACTAAACCACACTGCCTTCCCTTTTCCAAAGGCTTCCCAGTAAGGGGCTGAAAGGCAGCCTAGTCAAGAGTCTGAATCAAGAAGATCTAGATCTCAGGCTCACCCCTTATCTGTGCATTGGACAATTCTCTGAAAGGAAAAGCAAGAGACCTGGGTTCAAATCCCACTCCTGACATTTAGTACCTGTGTGACCTTGGGCTTCAGTTTGCTCATATGTCAAAGAGACTTCTGAGGTGCCTCCCAGCTCTAGGTCTGTGACCCTAAGGTTCTGAGAAGGTGCTGGACTGCGGTAGGAGAGGGAATTTCCTCACTTGGAGTTCCTTCTAATAGTGAAATCACAGTTGTGCACAGTAAATAAAGCCCTGTATTCATATGACTTCCTGCCCCTCGTTTGCTGCTCATTCTGTAATTCTTTCTGATGTCTATCTGGCTAAAGACAAGTGTGTGTGTGTATATATGTGTAGGTGCACACGTGTACGTACATGTACACACATACATGTACATGCATGTGCACCCACATACCCGTGGACATGCATGTGTAAACATGTGTTTAATATATGTGTATTTATGTATATGTGCATGTTTATGTGTGTGTAGTTGGGATTTCTCATTGTGACAATCCCCTGGCTTGAACAGTGCCTGCGCTTGAAGGGCTTACATTCTATCAGGGAAATGACACAGGAAAGTAAATATTAAACATATACATAATAAATCTAAAGCATTTGGAGGAGGGTAGGAGGAGGGACTGGGCCAAGGGAACATCAAGACTGACCTCGCCCTCCCCCCTCCCCCTGTCCCCCCCATCCCCTCCCCAGTAGCTAAGCCTGGAAGGGCCCTAGGAAATCTATGAGGCAGAGATGAAGAAGGACAGCATTCCAGGCACAAGGAAGAGGCACGCTTGTTCAAAGGCATGGTGATGGGAGATAAACGTTCTATAAGGCAAACAGTATGTTTGGCTGGACTCAGAGTCATGTGCAATCAACCTGGAAAGCCGCCTGTGGCCGGATGGTCCTGCTCTTTAAATGCTCCCCAAGAGTTTTGGGAGGCAGGAGGGACCCACTGGAGTTTCTCGAGTCTGGAGGGGACTTTGGTCAGAGCCGTGCTTTAGGAAGATCACTTGGAAGGATGAACTGGACAGGGAGAGAGACCGACGAGCAGGCTGTCGCCAGAGTCCAGGGGATAGGGGTGAGGTGAGCCAGCTGGGAGGGTGACTGTGATTGGATGGAAAAGGCTGGATTTGGGAGATGCTGAGAAGGCGGGAGTGGTAAGAGGGAGGGAGAGCAGAGCATGTCACACAAATAGCTCGTGATACTGGGGAGCAGAAGGTAGAAGCACTGGAGTGGCTTCTGGGGGAGAGAGGAGTGGGGACCTCTGGGAGAAAGGGGAGGGCAGGGCAAGGCCAGGGGAACCATTGAGGGCTGGGCTCAGAGTGAGGCATCCAGGGAGGAGGAGAGCCCCATGTATGAGGAGCTCTGCTTAATCTTCCTGGAGCCATCGGGAAGCTGGGTCCGCCAACCCCTCTTCAATGGACAAAGCCCATGGCTGATGAAAAGCATCAGTTGGCTCAGGAGGCAGAGTCAAGGGAGGAGGTGGGGAGCTGCAGGGAGCTGGGGGGATGTGTCCGCAAGTCCTCCAAGCTGTGAATTCCTGGCTGGAGATGCAGATCAGGGGAGCGGCTACTAATAATAATCAAGAGCAGCCTCACCGAAAGGGTTCCAGACTCCCTAAGCACTTCAGAGACATCTCGCTGAGCCTCTGAGGTCTGCACTGCAGGCCTTATGTCTGCCCCCTCTGACAGATGAAGAGCCTGAGGCTCCGGTGAAATGACTGACCCAGGGCCATACAGCTGCGAAGTGACAGAGACAGCACTATGTTTCTTCAGAGGAGACCAACAATGGAGCCTGCCTACCATTTCTCTGCAGAGAGGTGGGCCACTGTGGATGCTAGAATGAGGCATACACAGGCTGACTCATCCCCAATGTCATGACTTGGTTTGCTTAACTCCAGGGCCGCTTCTGTGATTGCTATCACATACCTCCATGTAAGACGTGGATACCTGCTTGCCTCTTCCCTTCTTCTCCAGCATCTACACAATCTACACCACAGAAATGCGGCTCCTGGAGGTTACAGAAAAAGGCAATGCATATATAATATACATATAGAAATATCCACGTATATGGATACACGTATACATTCACACAGTGTCTATACCGACACATGTATGTACACAGGCACACATACATGCCTACAACGCCTATATATTTGTACATATGTACATGTGGACACATACACATGCATGTGTATGAGCGTCTCTACAATGTGCATTGTATGATACAGTGTACATGCGAGTGTATACACATATGCATATATGTGAATGATATCGTGTGTGTCTATGTTAATTCATCAAAGATGTGTTATTTTATGGGTCCATGGATTCCCTTCACCCACAGAGACTGTAGTTCATCCATAACAGCAGATACACTTCAGGAAGTTATCAGAGGCTGAGACAAAGGAAATAATTTGCTCCTGGTGACAGAGGGCCGAGTCAGGAGCAGCATCTAAACCCAAGTTTTCCTGCTGATGCTCCTAAGATTCCCCCCAAGCCCAGTTACTTTGCATTTACTTTCTATGTTTTTTAAAAGATTTCTTGATATCAAGAAATCACAATGTCTGCCTTTATGAAGTACTTGCTTTCTGCTAGGACCTTGCTATAGGGTTAGGGATGCATGCTGTTTTCCCTGATTGAGTTTTCCTTTTTACCTTCCTGTCCCCAGCTCCTCCTGGCACGGTGCCTGTCACATGGTATACACTTAGTAGGTGATTGTTGATTGATCGATTGGTTCCCAACTCCCAAGTCCACCGTTCAGTCCACTTCCCCGTTTTTATTCAGTCATTTTTTCCAGTCGTATCCGACTCCCAGTGACCCTGTTTGAGGTTTTCTTGGCAAAGATTCTCCAGCTGTTTGCCATTTCCTTCTCCAGCTCATTTTACAGATGAGGAAACTGAGGCAAACAGGGTGAAGTGACTTGACTAGGATCATGCAGCTGGCAAGTGTCTGTGTCTAGATTTGAACTCAGGTCTTCCTGACAGCCCCGCCAAAAAAAGAAGAGGAAAGAAAGATTAAAAAAAAAAGGAAGGAAGGGAGGAAGGAAGGAAAGGAGGGAGGAGGGAAGGAGGGAAGGAGGGAAGGAAGGAACCTGCTCTAGGGGGAACATCGATGTCGTGACTGACATAAACAAAAGATCATAAACGTGAAACAAAAATTTAAAGTTTTTAAGTTCTATGGTTTAAGAGTCTGACCCCAGAGGATTCTGGGGAGGGAAAATATGGGGAGCTTTGTGTATAGCTCTACCAAGGGTCCATGACAATGAGCTCTACTCCCTCAGCTGCTCTTCCCCTCCTGGCTTCATCTGAAGACAAGGGTAGTCAGTCAGTGAGGGGAGCAGGGTGGGTGGGGGAGGAGGTGGAGAGACGGCTGGATCAGCAGCCCTGGCACCAACAGTGTTCAGGTGGACAGCTCACTAGCTCCTCCACATGACTGGAGGGCACGTTGGCCAGAGAGTGGGGGAGCTCTGCTCCTTCTGACTGGCAGGAGATGGACAGCAGGCCCTCAGAATCCACTTTGTTGTGGGGAGGCGATGCTCCATCGGCCCCAGGCAGGCTGGGAGGATGGAGGGGCTCTGATTCCTGTTCATTCCCCACGGTTTTACTGAAGGACATGTTATCTTGGACCACTCACTCACATGCAGACACACACATATTTAAACATACATTTAAATAACTTGCAGGCTTCTATTAACACAAACATTCATCTGGGCTGGGGTTTCTCTCATTGCACTGAATTCTCATGGGCCCTGGCTTGAAAAAAAAATAGGAAGAAGCAAAGATCTGAGTAATGTTGAGTTAAGGTTCCCCCCCCCTTTTTTTTTTTGTTTCTGACTGCCAAGAATTCATGTTTGTGAAAAGGAAAAGAATTAACTTTGTTGATTAAGAAGCAAACTCAATGGAAATGTTCTAACTGAAACCTTTGGTTCATTCTCAGGCAGGGTCCGTGGGGCCACAGCAGATGACAGAACCCGGTGGTTGGACTGGGTGAGGCTGGCTCCGCTATAGTCCCTCTTCCAGCCTATGCTTGGTGCTGGCTTAGGCTCCAGAACAAAGGAGACCTTCATGAAGCGCTCCATCTACTAAAGACAACTGGGCACACACACAGATAACCACAGGACAAAATGGACCGTGAACAGATACAAGAGGTGCCTAAGGAGGGCCACTCTTCCCACTGGGGGGGAAAGAGGTGCTGTCTGAGGTTCAGCCAAACGATGATCAGAGAGGATTTCACTGGGCAGATATGGGATGGGAGGTGGGTGAAGAGGGCAGAACTGGCAGGTATAGGACAAAGGTTTGGAGTCCTAGACCTGTCACCTACTCTAGGTGTGATCTAGGGACAAGTCTTTCTGTGCCTCAGTTTCCTCATCTGTAAGATGAGAGGGTTGGCCTCAATGACCTCTGAAGTCCCTTCCAGCTTCAGAACTAACGTCTCTCAAAAAGATTACAATCTAATGGGAAAGACAAAACATACAGATGAAGAAGACACGAGAAGCATAATTCAAGCATGACCTAATTACAGACATATAGAATTCTGGTGTGTGTGTGTGTGTGTGTGTGTGTGTGTGTGTGTGTGTTGGGGTGTTGGGGGGGTGGACATTGGAATTCAGCTTTCTCTGTGTAGTTGGGCAGGGAAGGCTTCCAGAAGGAAGTGAGTCTAACTTCAGCAGAGTTCTTGAGGTGAGGGGCACGGCTGGCCAAAAAAGAAGGATCTGGGGCCTCAGGGGGGTGGATAGGTCTTCAGGAAATGAATTCATTCATTCGCTAAGCCTGTGCATCCCGCCCTCAGCTAGACCCTTCATAGGATTCTCCACAGAATCTCAGAGTCAGGGGAAAGCCCAGAGGCCCTGAAATCCAATGAGCACCTTAACAAGAGTCCCCTCTAGTTGGTGCTATAACCAGGGTAGGCCAACCCGGACTTTGTCCCAGGGTGCCAAAGTTTAAAGGATGCTAACCGCACTTGAAGCCTTTTTTGCTACATAAAAGCAATTGAGATGAGCACCTATTTTTCGAAAAGAATTAGGTAAAAGAGGAAACTACCAGGCCATGGATTCAGAGCTAGAAGGGTCCTGCAAAGCCCTCTAGTCCAACTCTCTGATATTACAGATGAGAAAACTGAGGCAGGGGAAGTGAAATGGCTTAAAATCTTAGGATCAGAAAGATAGAGGTGAAAGTGATCACTGAGGACATTGACTCCATTTTACAGGGGAGGAAGCTAGAAAGTTTAGTTATTTGACCAAGATCACACAAAAAGCATCTGAGACAAAATTTGAGCCCTGGTACTCTGACTGTAATGGCTTCCATACTCTCCCTCCTCCTCTGTGGCCTTAGGGAGTCACAGGACACTTACTACCCCTTCTCCAACTGAAAAGAGGGCTTGTTGGGAGCAAAAGTGACAAGGGGATGCCCCAAGGAGATCCAGCTTTTACTTGAGGACCGCTAGGTGAGGGAAGACTCGCTACCTCCTGAGGCAGCTCGGTTTCCCTGACATCTAGCACTTTCCATCCACTGCCCCATTTCTGCCCTCTGGGACCAAGCAGAAAAGCATTGACTTTGCAGTCGGAGGGTCCGGATTCAAATCTTACTATCTATGTGGTTTGGGCTTCAGTTCCCTCTCCTGTAAGAGAAGCAGATTAGATGAGAAGACCTTTTCTGCCAAGTTGTGCCTCTCTCTCCTCCCTCTCTCTGTGGCTGAGGTTGGTCTGGAAAGGTTTCTTCATGGAGGGTGTTTGTCTTTAACCAGATATTGGAGGGAGGGGAGAGGGAGGGGCACAACTTGGCAGAGAGGAGGGAGCAAGACTGGCATGTACCAAAGGGAGAAGCAGAGGAGGGGGAGGACCGAGCCAGCCCGGCAGAAGGGTTCAGATGTTGGAGTGTTAAGTGGGAGGGCCTGGAAGGCGGACAAGAGTTTAGACTGGAATAGAAACTGCAGAAAGGGGTCAGATAGATGAGGAGGAGGTGGGGGAAGGGGGGGACATTTGGAGATGGAGTCAGATAGCTGGGGTCTCCAGAGCCCTTAACTAGCACTTTGTGCCTGGGGCAGAGGGGAGACAGGCTAGAGGAGTTTCCTTCTAGGGGTAGAAATCGAACCCTGGGATACTGTGAGGTTTGTCTGCTACAGAAGGATGAGCCAGTGCCAAGGAGGCAGGGTTTGAGGGAACCAGGGTACCAAAGGTTAGAGGTGTAGCAAGTGGAGAGAGGGGAAAGGAAGAGGCCCCCATCACCTGGGCATGGCCTGGATGAAAGCAGCTCACCTGAGGTATGGCCTCCAGAGAAGGGAAGAAGCAGATCAGGGCATGAAACTGTTAGCACCTTTACACTTCAGCATCCTGAGACAGTGCCCTCATTGCCTAGCCCTAATTTAACTGCCTCCTATGGTCCGGAGGTTGAAGGGATAGAGGCAGGGTGTCTTCATTTCAGTCCCTCCAGCTTTTATCTCATTTGAAGGAAGGAGGTAGATTAGAAGGGCAGTTAGATTTCCTTTGACTGTGACCCTGTTCCTAGCCCGGCGGCCTCCTCTGAGGCATCTCCCTGAGAGTGATGGATGCTGGGGTTACTGCTGTGTCATAAGTGAATAATCCTCACTCAGACCCAGGTCCCCAGCCAGTGCAATTGAGGAAAGTGAAAGACAGAAAGCAAGGTCCTCTTCTCACCTCTGGTCACTTTCTGTACCAGCTGGAGGCTAAGCCCACTGGGAATCCTCAACCAATCACCAGACACTTATCAAGCTTATATCAAACACTGGAGAACCAGGGCAAGAACAGTCCCTGCCTTCTCGGAGTTTACATGTTACTGGCTGTGGAGACTCGTGTTGGGGCGCGATGGATAGAGCTCAGGTGGGGAGAAGGGAAATGAATGGGCTCAGATCTGACTGCAGTCACTCAGCTGTGTGACCCTGCACAAGTTACTTAACCTCTCTCTGCCTCAATTTCCTCATCTGCAAAATGGGGCTAAAAGGAGATCATATTTATAGTGTATTTGGCACAGTGCTTGTTGTCTCCCTCATTAGACTTCATGCTCAAGGAGAGCAGACTATGTTTTGTATCCCAGAGCCCAGCATAGTAGGTGCTTAATAAATGCTTCTTGATTGACTGATTGACTTGGAGCCAAGGGGGGAGGGGGTCATTCCAATAGTTCTCTGAAGCCACACCCATTGTGGTCCACCCCTTGGCAGGCAGCCCAGGACCCACCCATTCCTCTGGAGGGAAGAGGGAGGAGAAGGAAGAAGGAAGGGAGAGAGGAAAACAGCAGGAATGGGAGACAGAAGGCGACACTTGCTGGCAGTGACCCCTGAGGGTTTGTGCTGGTGCTAGATTTCTTCCAAGAACCCAGTGGGGAAGCTGAGTTAGTTCAATGGTCTCTCCAGGAGGTTCAAGTTACTGTTTGGTGAGTTCAGTTGGATACCCTATCTGAGACACCTCGAGACTGCTGAATATCTGAGCCCCCAGTGACCCGATTTCCCAGGTTACCTAGCGTCCTTCCAGCCACATATGGCCCCTTCCCACCCCCCACCCCCAGCAAACTACGTCAGATTCATTTTGAGTTTATTCTGCCAAAGTCATTTTCTCAAAGTTCAGATCTGATCGTGCCACCCCCTGAACTCAATAAATTCATGGTTTCCTATTACATCTCAGATCAAATAGAAACTCCTGTTTCCCAACCAGCCCTCTTCCTCCCTCTGCAGGCTCCTTCCTTGTTCCTCTTCTCCAAACACTGGGCATAGTCAGACACCGCACAGATCTGCTCACACACGTGACTCTATCTCTCACCTCCGTGTCTTTGTACTGGTTGTTCCCCGTGCCTGGCAGCCTCTCCCTCCTCACCTCCACCTCTTGGACGTCCTGGGTTCTTTGAAGTCTCAGCTCCAACTGCTGCCTTCTTTCTTTGGGAGGATTTCCCTATTCCCCTTGGTTGCCAGTGACTTCCTATCCCAGGTTACTTTGTGTCTGTTTTCTCTGTCGGCTCTGTGCTTGGATGTTGTTTCGTCCACGTGAATGCCGGCTCCTCAGGGATTGTTTCACTGTTGTCTTCTGCCCCCAGCTCCTAGCACACCGGTCAATTGACCCTGGCTGTTGTGACCCCCCCTCTCCCACCCCAGTCCCCCAATTCCCTTACATTAATTTATCTATATCCACACACACTTCACCATCCCCCAGTAAAACCTTCACTCCTGGAGGTCATTGTCATTTGTCTTGTGTTCCTGGTACCTAGCATACAATAGGAGTCTCATAAATGAATCTCAGATTGAATTAGACAGGACACTCAGGCTATTTCAGCTTGGCATTCAGAGTCTTTGGGGATAATGGCCATATCGAAAACAAAGGGGCACTTGGGAGAATTAGCCACAAAGGAACCCCAAACTATAAATAAAGATGTTTATTACTTTTAAAAAAGAGAGATAATTAGTCACAAAGAGCAGAGTTTGGGTCCTTCATGAAAAAAAAATTAACAGGACTAACAGGAGTAATGAGAGATAGATAGGCAGGCCATCGCTGGACTTGGAATAAGGAAGAACCGTGTTCAAATCCTGCCTCATACATTTACTAGCTGTGTGTCCCTGGACAAGTCACTAACTCCCTCTGAGCCTCAGTTTCCTCATCTGTAAAATGAGAGGGATGGATCCTACAGCCTCCAAAATCCATTCAGATTCTAAATCCAGGATTCCATTGTATTTGTTGGCCCACGGAACAGTGAGGATACAAGAAGGAGACGTAACATTTTTCACCACGGGGAAACTCCAACTACAGGATGGCAGCCCAGAGCCATTGAGACCAAGCCCTTGATGTTACAGATGAAGAAACTGAGGCCTGGTGGTTGAAGTGACTTCCAATCATAGGGTCATAGGTATAGGTCATAACTGGAAGGAAGCTCAGGAAGATGAAGGTTCACAGAGGACAGGGACTGGTTTGGTTTTTCTTTGTCTCCCTAGCACATAGGACAGGATCCAACACATTGTGGCAGTGCTTGTTGATTGACTGAAAATAATAGCTAACATTGATATAGTTCCCACTGTGTGCCAGGCCCTGTGCTAAGCTCTTTACAATTATTTTCTCATTTCATCCTCACAACAACCCTGGGAGGCTATTATCCCCATTTTTACAGATGAGGAAACTGAGGCAAACACGGTTAAGTGACTTGCCCAGGGTCACACAGCTAGTGAGTGTCTGAGGCCTCATTTGAACTCAGGTCTTCCTGACTCCAGGCCTGGCACTCTAGCCACAGAGCCGTAGATGGATTAGCAGGTGCTGGCCAGGTCAAGAAATTTCAAAGGTAGAGAGTCAAGGGGTCCCTTTCTATTGTTTTTTTCTCCCCGATTTGGGGACCCTGGTGCTAATCCAATTCATCGATGCTCCAGGCTAGGTAGGTCCTTTTGGAGCTACTTGCTCCTCAGAGAAGTTGAGCAACCTTCCTAGGGACACACAGCTAAGAAGTGTGAGAGGCAAGATTTGAATTCAGGTCTCCTGGACTCCTGGTCCAGCGCTGGGTTCATGAGAGTCCCTACTGCCTCTCCCAGCATTGAAGAAATTAGAGTTCCTCATTCTGACAAAGCAGCCTTCTCCCAAAGGACTCAGAGCACTTTCTGAATAAAAGGGCTTCATTCCATCCATCAGATGTCTTCCCTGGGGCACAGGGAGAGGTTCCTCTCCTTGGAAGGTCAGTGACTTGGCCAAGATCATACAGCCAGTCACCAGCTGAGCCCAGACTCCTGGATCCACCTTCCTCCTGTTACTCTCCCATCTTGCTTACGGTGCCTTATTCATGGTGACCAGAGGCCTTGGAGGGAAGGTGGGGATCTTCGTGTTTCTCCCGGTTTGCTGACAGAGAAACAGAGACTTGGAGAGTTTCCCTACAAAAGCTCCCAGGCAATGAGTCAGGCGGATTTTCGTAGAATAGTTTCCTCTTTTGCTCCCCAATATCCCTCAACGTTTCGAGGGGGTGGATGGGACCCCAGATTTGGAGTCAGGATGGGACGTCCAGCCACTTCTTGAGGTCCAGCTTGGCTTCCCTCTGCTCCAAAAAGGAGCCTCCTCTGGGGGCAGCTAGATGGCGCAGTGGTTAAAGCTCTGGCCCTAGATTCAGGACAACCTGAGTTCAAATCCGGCCTCAGACACTTGACACTTACTAGCTGTGTGACCCTGGGCAAGTCACTTAACCCCCATTGCCCTGCAAAAAAAAAAAAAAAAAAAGGAGCCTCCTCATTCTCCCACCAAGACCTTTTCCTCCTGGTCTTCTTGTGGCTGTTTCCCTGTTTCTTGGTGTGACAGACAAGATGGGCACTAACAGCCCTCTGACTTTCTGAGATTCTTCGATTCTGGGATTCTAGTCCCTGTTGGGCTCACTTCTTCCTGGGGTTATTCCATAGCCCTCTATTCCATCCCCATAGCCAGTCTCCTCCCTCTCCCATCCACCCTCCACATGGTCACCAAAATAATCTTAAGACAGTCACTCCTCTGCTCAAATGTCTTCAGTAGCTCCCCATTGTATACGGAATAAAAAGTACATTCTTCAGTCTTCTTCAGTCGATCTCCAACCTAACTTTCTAACTTGATTTCACTTTACTGTCCTTCACAAAGTGTTCCTATTGGACTATTTGTTCCTTGGCTTTGGCACTCCTTTTCCTGCCTCTGTGCATTTGACCAGACTGTAGCCCATGCCTAGAGCACACTCCCTCCTCACCTTTTAAGGAAACTGAGGCACAGGTAGGTTAGGTGACTTACCCACAAGGATATAGGTAGTGGCAGTTTTTGAACCACATGTTCTGATTCCAAAGTCACTGCTCTTTCTGCTGTATAATCCTTCCTCCCTTATCTATGTACATGTTGCATCCCTTCCAAATTAGATCTGTCTTTATCTGCTTCCACGCTATATCCCTCAGGAGAAATATAATTCCATAAAGGCATGGATTAGTTCCTTTTGCATTCCCAGCTCATTTCATTCAGTAAAAGCTTACTAAATATTTGTCAAATGAACGAACATTGGTTACGACTGTTCATTGCCCTCGATGTACCCAGAGGATTGATCAGTGCCTGTCTTACTTCTCCTGGTGTTTGATTCATCTTTTTCATACCTATATAGTACATGACATGTCACTGCATACACTTGGTGCCCAATAAATGATGACTAAAGAAATGAATTTATTTCTATTCCACTGTGATTAAATTGAGATTGTGGGGGCATACCTCTAGAGCTAGAAGGGATGTCAGAGGCCATGTAGTCCAATCTCCTCTTTTTACAAATAAGGAAACTGAGGCCCATTTGCCCAAGGCAATTTTGTATTCATTTGGAACAAATCTTAACTACAAATGGGGCCATGAAGAGTCAGACATGACTAAAAAATGACCGAACAACAAAATGTTTTTTTTAAATGTGTTTACATGTTTACAAAAAGAAATGTTTAAAAAAATTAAAAGAATATACTGTATATTCTGCTTGGAGGCAGGGACTGTTTTGTTTTTGTATGTTTACCACCTTTGCCCAGTACAGTGCCTAGCGCATAGTAGGCCCTTTACAAATTCATTGTTTTTGTGTTTTGTTTTTGTGTTTTTTTGGTGAGGCAATTGGGGTTAGGTGACTTGCCCAGGGTCACACAGCTAGTAAGTGTTAAGTGTCTGAGGCTGGATTTGAACTCAGGTCCTCCTGACTCCAGGGCCAGTGCTCTATCCACTGCACTCCCTAGCTGTCCCTTACAAATTCATTGTGATGGATGAATAGATAGATGTAATCTTTGTCCTATAGCTTTCACAGCCTAGCATAGCTCAGTGCTGGGCAAATCAGAAATGTTTATTGAATGAATAAATGAATTCTATTTATGTGACTGATTCATGGCAGCCGTTGGACATTCAACACTTCGGTGGTTCCCTGTTACCTCCAAGAACAAATACAAATTCCTACTTGACATTCGAAGCCCTTCACAATCTGCCCCCCACTTTCCAGTCTTCCTTCCCCTTGCTCCCTCCTACATGGTCTTCAATCTAGTGACACTGGCCTCCTGGCTCTTCCTTGAACCAGACACTCCTCTCTTGGCCCTGGGTATTTTTTTTTTTGCAGGGCTTTGGGGGTTAAGTGACTTGCCCAGGGTCACACAGCTAGTAAGTGTCAAGTGTCTGAGGCTGGATTTGAACTCAGGTACTCCTGAATCCAGGGCCAGTGCTTTATCCACTGTGCCACCTAGCTGCCCCACCTTTGTTACATTCTTGAGCTCTCTCCGTTCAGATATCCCTAACCAGATTGGAGCCAACATTATGAGCAGGGGGCCCTCCTGCACTTGGTCTCTGACTTTCCCTTTCAGACCTCTAGAGACATACAAACCCACTGACTCACTTTTGAGAGATACTGACAACGTCAGCCCAAGTCACCTCCGAGTCATTTGACTGACTGTGATGTGTAGCTTCTCCAGGGTGGCCACTCCTCTCTTGCATCACTCTCTGCTCTGGAAGAGGTATCGGCCTCCCAGTTTCCCCTCGGTCCTTCCTCCCAGGAAGATGAGAAGCAGCCAGGTGATAATGTATGAGAAAGGCTTTGTGGGTTGTGTATCCGAATTCTTCATAAATTTTGAGGCTACTTGGCAATGGTTTGCAGCAATAAATAATTTTAAGACCAAAATTTGGCTGAAACATATGGCATATATAGTTTGTTTAAAGGAGCTGAAAGAGATTTTCGAAATCATCTACTCCACCCCCCCCTTTTTTTTTTTTACAAAGGAGGAAACAGAGGCTTAGGATTGCTAAGTGTCTGTAAGTTTGGGGGAGGGAGAAAATGGTAGGTATTTTGGCTAAAATATCATGGAATCATCGATTGAGGGCTGAAATAGTACTTAGACATGAGCTGGAACCATCTCGTGCCATCATTTATGTAAGATCTCCTTGTTCACAGCCATTCAGATGTCTTTCTGACCTAGAGGACATTTCCTTGTCCTAATTATTGGTATTCAATTGTTATAGTTAAAAACAATAGATAAATACAGCCCCCCCCCCCCCGGCCATTCTATAGGTAAGGAATCTGAAGCCCAGAGTAGATGTGACTCATCCAAGGTCATACAGCAATAGAATCACAATTCAAATGTAGTTCTTTGGAATCCAGAAATCTTTTCATAAAACTTCACTGCCTCCCATACAACCAATACGTTTCTTTCTAAAATCAGAAACAGAGGGATTATCTCCTTTACTGAGATTAGCATCTTATGTTTGTGTTTTAATCCACTTCCACCCTGAATTGATAAAAATTGGCTTTCTTTGTATCTACATAACATCCAATCAACCATTTATTTCAAAATGAACCAGACAAGGAAAGTATGGTCTAGGACAATTGGCTCTATAATTTTTTGTTTGTTTGTTTTTTGGGGGTTTTTTGCAGGGCAATGAGGGTTAAGTGACTTGCCCAGGGTCACACAGTTAGTTAAGTGTCATGTGTCTGAGGCTGGATTTGAACTCAGGTCCTCCTGAATCCAAGGTCAGTGCTTTATCCACTGTGCCACCTAGCTGCTCCTGTAAAATGTTTTTTGATAGTGTGATTGGTATGGCACTAATTCATATTTTTCCTATTGTTTAGGTCTGATTTTATTTGTGTTAAAAGCATTTTATAGTTCTGTTCATACAGTTCCTGGGTTTGTCTTGGCAGGTAGACTCTCAAGTATTTTATATTGTCTATAGTCATTTTAAATGGACTTTCTCTATCTGTTGCTGCTGGACCTTCTTGTGAAGAATAATTTGACAAAGATTGGTAGAGGTTTAAACAGAAGCAATATTATCATCAGAGTATTACCAAGACACTCCTAAACAAATAAGAAAATAGCTGAGGACTTTGGAAAACAGATAACAAGTTTGGCTTTTGATGGGGGACTCCAGTTATGTTGTAATTATTATGCAGACATTTCTTGGTGTCTCTTAATCCAAAGCAGAGAAGCTAATAATTCTTTCCTGCTTTAATGTCAAGTTCACCCCTCCGAAGGTGGCAGAACCAATGAGGGAAGGTTCCATTTTAGATCTCATTATTGCCCACAAGGATAAATTGGGTTGTTGGAGTGAGAATGTTGGGAACTTTGGTGGGAAGTAACTATTCCATTTTAGCTTTTGTAAAGATCAGTGATTCCATGGACATCGGGGTGAGGGGGATACTGCTCCTAGGAAACTTGAAGTCATCCAATCTAATCTCCTTCATTTGACAGGGGTTAAGTGACTTGCCCAGGGTCACACAGCTAGTAAGTGTCAAGTGTCTGAGGTCAGATTTGAACTCAGGTCCTTCTGAATTCAGGGTTGGTGCTCTATCCACTGTGCCACCTAGCTGCCCCATGGGGTCTCTTTTACTGAAGATCTTCCAAGGAGAGAATGGAGGACTCCTGGTTGGGTATGAAGAGATTCTGGTTCAGGGAGGGGTTTGACTAGTTTATCCTGAAGGTCGCTTCCTTTTCTGGGACTCTGTGAGTCTGTAATTCTTTGGTGTTTTCATACATCCAAAAAAAAAGTCAGTTGCCCGATAGATCTTTCACTTCCTTGTTTTGGTGTCGAGTAGCCCAAAACACAGAAAGTTAGTCATAGGTCTCTCGATCTATTGTGTCAGGTCCCTATTGTGATTTGGGCTACACGCCCTCCCAGACTCATCTTCCAAAAGTGTTTCTCTGGTCACGCCAGATCAGCTTCCACAGCTCCCTCAGGATTCCTTAAAGCAGAGACTCTTAAACTGGGGTCCAGGAACTTGTATGTTTTTAAATATATTTTGAGAGTTACATTGCAACACAACTGGTTTCTTTTGTAACCCTGGCCATGTGACTTTATTTATTTACAAACCTACCTTTGAGGAGGGGCTCCTCTGCTTCACCAGACTACCCAGGGAGTCCCTAACACAAAAAAAGTTGAAGAACTACTGCTTTAAAGCATATTTAAGGTGGGGGGAGAGGATAACATGCAGGGTGGAGAAAGAGGATTATTACAAATCCAAGAAGTTAAGAGGGGCTTTATTCTCTGATCTGTGGAACTGAACTCAACCCCTTTTCAAATTTCTTTTTGCATGTCTCAAGTATCATCTTCTGTTGGAGATCTACTCTGACCAACCAATTGTCAAGCACTGATTAGGCACCTACTATGTGCCAGGCATTGTGCTAGGTACTTAATCCATCCTGATGTCCCAGTTACTAGTACCCTCCTGAAGATATTTTGTATATACATTGTATTAATTCATATGTAAACATATGGTTAGCAGTAATAGAATGTGAGCTCACTGAGGCCAAGAGGCTTTCTTTGCCTCTTTGTGTCTTTGCATTCCCAGTGCCTAGTGCATAGTAGGCACTGAAAAAAAGGCTTGTTTGCTTTTATTTTTGGGGGTGGGGCAATGTGGGTTACCCAGGGTCACACAGCTATTGTCAAATGTCTGAGGCCGGATTTGAACTCAGGTCCTCCTGAATCCAGGGCCAGTGCTTTACCCACTGCAGCGCCACCTAGCGGCCCCTCTATCTAATAATAATAGCTACCATTTATACTGCCCTGACTCTAAGCCAGCATTGTACTAAGTGCCTTAAAAGCTCCTTCAATTCCTTCCCTGTCTTCCCTAGCTATGCTCTAAAATCCAAGAGCACAGGAATTGTTTCTGTTTTCTTCTGCTCCCAGGCCCTAGCACAATGCCTGGCAAATAGAAGGTGCCTAATAAATGTTTGTTGATTGAGTGTGTATTGAATCCCCAATCTAGCTCCTTCTCTAGCTGTTAGATTTGCAAACTCCTTGAGGACAGGGACGGCTTTTGCCTGGTATTGTGCCCTTAGCACGCGGTACATCATCTGGGACATAGCAGGGGGTGTTTAAAATGCTTGCTTGCTTGATTTGCAACTTGGGGACCCATGAGGCTGGCTTCTCTGTGCGCATTTCTTTGGTTGTTCCTATTCCATTTCTAGTTTTTTTTTTTTTTTAAATCACATTCTCTCCTAAATTAGAAAACCTCTTTAATTGTTAGCAGGAGTAAGGATTCTGCTGCCTGCATGGACAATATCATGAAACCTCGAAAAATAAACAACTGGAAAATCTTAAGACACTTCCAGAGCCCTTCCCTCCCCCAAAGGGTATCTGGGCCCTGGGCAGGACAAGGTCTGTTTACTTTGCTTGATGCTGGGTTGATGATCTGACCCTTCCAGCTGTGAGAAGGCAAGCTGACAGCAGGCTTGTTTGTCCTGGAAGCTTGGGGCTCGGGGGGGGGGGGGGCGGCGCTGGGGGAAGGAAGGGGGGGTGCTAAGGCTCTCTAACAGCTGGCCAACCCTTCCTCTTCCAGAATGGCCTAGGATGAGAGCTGGCCCAGGAGTCCAGGTGGTGCAGACAGCTGCTGTAAACCTCTGGTTTTCTCCAGTGTGATTCTGAAAGGATGGAGATGTAAGGAGGTTCACTGAATCAGAGCTAGAAGGGCCCTTAGAGGTCATTGACTTTCACCCCCCTTCATTTTATATAGTGGGGAAACAGCTCCAGAAGAGAGAAGAGACTTGGATCATAGATCTTGAGCTAGAAGAGTCTTTTGAGTTCATCTGCTTCCACCCCCTTATTTTACAGAGAGGGAAACTGAGGCCCAGAGGGGAAGTGACCTGTGTTGCAGTTCTAAGGGTGAAGGTGTTTTCAGAGGCTACTTAGTCCAACCTCCTCTTTCTACTGATGAGAAAACAGAGGCTCAGGCCCAAGGTCACCTAAGTAGGAAGTGGCAGCACCAGGATTCGGACCCTTCAGTCGTTGTCATTGAACCATGCAGCCTCCCCCTTGCTTTCCCTTCTGCTGAAAAGTGAACCTAAGAGTAGGAGAATGGGGCCATGCCACTTGAGCTCCAGCTCATAGTTATTTAAGCAAAGCAAGGCTGGCTTGGGAAATGATTAAAACTATCAATTCCCCAGGCAGATGCTCTTTGAATCAGAATGCTTCAGGGTCCTGGGTTTATAAGGGAAGCGTTTTTCCTGAGTTTGGGAGAAAGCCAGAGGGATGTTTTCTTTTGAGTTTCCCTGAAAAGTCAACTCAGCCGGGCAGAGGGTGATGCACGGGACTGTAGCATCCTAGATTTTTAGATCTGGGAGGGACCCTCAGAATCTTATTTGGTGTGGACAGTGGAAGGACCACTGGCTCTGGTATCAAAGGATCTGGGTTCAGATCCTGTTTCTGAGGCAAACTCATTACATGTGTGGTTTTGAGTAAGTGAATTAATTTCCTCTGGGCCTCAGTTTACTAATCTGTCACTGTGCACAACGCTCTTCTGGTTCTGCTCACTTCACTAGTGCATGAACTTCTTGAGTCATTTCATTTAGTTAGAATGGTAGCTTCATCCTCTATAAAATAAAGTAGGTAGATTAGGAAGCTTCTAAGGTCCCTCAACCACCCAGGAACAAGAAACTCCTCTGCAGTGTCTGTGACAAGAGATTATCTGGTCTTTGCTTGAAGACGGGGAGCTCACCACCTTCCAAGGTAACCTGCTGCCCTGTGGGCTACCTCTTTTGTTGTTGCTAACTTGTTTCAGTCGTGTGTGAGTCTTTGTGATCCCATTTGAGATTTTCTTGGCAAAGATCCTGGACTGGTTTGCCATTTTCTTCTCCAGCTCATTTTACAGATGATAAAACTGAGGCAAACAGTGTAAAGTGACTGGTCCAAGGTCACACAATTAGTATTTGAGGCTGGATTTGAACTCGGATCCTCTTGCTCTATCCACTGTGCCACCTAGAAGCCCCTCAAGCCATGTTTTCTCTCAGCTAAAGATCCCCAGTTCTTTCAAACACTCCTAAGATGGCCTGGTCTCCAGCTCTCTCACCATCCTTGTCATGTGCCTTTGAAAGCTTGCCTGCTTATCACTCTCCTTCTAAAATTGGATGCACAGAACTGAACACAACACTCCAGATGTTGCCTGATCAGGACAGAGCATGGTGGGCTACACTGTGCAGCCTGAAGTGGGTGAGATCCCCTTAGCTTTGAGGACTTCCATGCTGCACGGTTGTCTCCTCTTGAGCTTATGGTCCACTAAGACCCCCAGATCCTTTTCACCCAAACCAACCTCACAGGCTTCCTATGAAGAAAGTACCTGCTATGTTATAGAAATGAGGATTATTATTGATGTTATGGGCCTTGAGACAATGACCCCTGAACATCAGTCAAAGGAAGTGAGGAGAGATGATTCAGGGCGGATGTGAGAACTGTCTTCAAATATCTGAAGGAGGGGGGGCATGGAGCATGGAATAAAGTTGTTCTGCTTGGCCCTCAGAGAACAAAACTATGAGTAATGAATGGGTAGAAGTCACAGTGAGTATATTACAGCTAGACATCAGGAAAAACTTCCCAACACAAGCAGAATAACCCACCTCAGAAAGTTTCAGGTTCCAATGAAGGTCACTTGTCAGGTCTGTGGTGGATGGGATTCTTGTTCAGGTGGGCATCGTGGAAGACCTTAAGCTCACACAGCATAGACCTAGGGGCTGGGAGGCATTGAGTCCTACCCCCTGGATCCCCATTTTACAGATGGAGAAACTGAGGCAAGAGAGGATCGTCCATTTAGAGCTGAAATGGATCTTTGAGGCCATCTCATCCCAACACCTTCATTTGATCAATGAGGGGATCCCAGCTCTGAGCTGGGCTGGGCTAGGAGGCCTCCAAGATTTCTTCCAGGTAAAAGATTCTGCCATCCCAGATGCTGCCAGTTCACCTGCCCCTTCTGGTCCCCGCCAGGCTTCCAGAGCCCAGAGCTCCCCAGAGTCCTTGGCTCTCCCCACCCCCACCCCCACCCATGCTGGTGATGGATGGAATTTCTATTCAAAGTCAACATTACCTTCAGCTATCACCTCCTGTCCAAGAGGAAGCCGCCTGCCAACATGGAGCCGATAGCACAGGATCGAAAGGGGAAAATACACAAGAGTGTCCTGCCGTCACCCCGCTAATGGAACAGCCCCAGGGAGCAACGATCAAAGAACAGAATCATTTCTCCCTGCTGCTGTTTGCACTAAGTGACGCATGGCTTCATCAACGTTCTTGACCCTTTCCGAGGTGTGTCCTCTACGTGTGCCTGTGTGCGCATTTGCCACGGCCCCATCACAAAGACTCGACTCTTGTCCTTGTTTAATTTAAGCACTTTCACCTCGGCCCAGTTCCAGTCAATGGTCAGTATACCCTACTTCCCTCCCCCTTCCTTTTACAAATGGGGAAACAAAGGCCTGCAGCACGGTACCCAGCAAAGAACACAAGATTTAGAGACTGAGGGTCTGGGTCTAACCCTTGTTTCTGTCTTTTAGTATCTATGTGGCCTTGGGAATGTTACTCAGGGTTTGGAGCCTCAGTTTCTTCATCTGTAAAATAAGGGGGTTGGACTAGTTCTAGATCTGTGATCTTATGATAAGAGTGACTTGCCCCAAGCTGGTTAGTACCAGGGCCCAGATTCAAATCCAGCTAGTCTGACTTCAGGTCTGATGTGCTTTCCAATTGGGCCACCCTGTCTATCCCAGTGACTCTTCTCTCCATGCCTTTCCCCACTCTGGACAACTCTACTCTTCTGATGTCCAGGCCTGGAATCAGATCCTCATTCTGTTTAAGTACATTTTTTTCTCTTGGTCAGCACTTCAGGCTACTGGTTCAAGAGAGATGGGTTCCATGCTCTGTATGCCCTGAAGAGAGAAGGCAGGTCAGGAATCAAGAGATTCCTCCTTGGTGCCAGGAGGGAGATAGGGGGGTTGGTCAGAACTGTTTAGGCCATGGACATTGCTTAGAAGAGACAATTTGATTAAGGATAACCTCTCCTGGCCTCACTTTCCTCTTTTGTAAAAAGAGGGGGTTGGACTCGACTTCCCAAGTCCCCCTCAGTTTTATGCCTTAGACCTGGATGGATGGCTCTGGCCCCTTGAGTCCAGGATCAAAGGGGACACCTGGTGAAGGGGCAGGGCTCTTGGAGTCCATGAAAATGCAGAAAGGTCATTTGATCCAGGGATCTGAGGTTAGCAACAATATCATAGTCTCTCCCTCCTTTTAAGTGATTTCCTTAGGGCCTTGGTGGGTGATTCCCAAGGTCCCTGTGCTTCCCAACCAGTCCTGAGTCCCTTGGTGTTGTGAAGCCACATGTCCTGCCTCCCCCCACCCCCGTGAGATTCTTTCCAGAGCTTTGGAGATCTATGAGCAGACCCTGGGGGGCATGAACTTGGACTGGTTGTTTTTTAATAAAATTTGGTGGCTATTTCACTAGAATCAGTTGCCTTTGTAATGATGCACTTTATTGTAAGCACTTATAACTGAGGCTCTGAGAAGGGGTCCTCAGGCTTCATCAGATGACATGGGGGGCTCCAGGTCACCCCCAGTACAAGGCTAAGATCTCCTGCTTTCTCAGACTGTTTCAGTGTCACCTGGTTTAATGAAATGAGACCAGCAAGTAGAGGAATGTGGATGGAGGGCCAAGCTCATAGTGGTGAACAAGGGGGTTCAAGTGTTGCCTCTGAAGAATTCAGACTGTGATGGGGCTGGGGGGGCTGGGGGGGGGTTCAGTTTCCTTATCTACAAAATAAGGAGGTGGGACCAGGTAGCCTCAGGGCACGTCCCAGGTCTCTAGGTGATATGGGCTTAGGATACTAAGGCTCAGTGGATAAAGCACCGGCCATGGAGTCAGGAGGACCTGAGTTCAAATCCGGTCTCAGACACTTAAGACTTACTAGCTGTGTGACCCTGGGCAAGTCACTTAACCCCAATTGCCTCACTAAAAAAAAAAAAAGATATTAAGGCTCAGAGAGGTCGTACCTTCCTCTGCATCACCCAGAAAAGAAGTTGGGAGAGCAGGATGAGCCCTCGGGGCCTCAGTTGGGGTCTGGCTTGTTTTGTTTTTTTACGACATTCTCTTCCTGGGGATTCCTTCCATGCCTTGGTTGGACTCATTGACCACTGAGGTCCCTTCTGGCTCTGAGATTCAGAGATCCTGAGCATCTCTGTTCCCCCAAGGGTCGAGTCCCCACAAATGGTGGAAGAGAATTCCCATGTGCATCCCTCCTCCCCCTCCCCTCACCCGTCCAAACAGGCCGCCTTTGTGTCAGCTGGAGGAGGGCTTACAAAGGCCTGGTTTTCCTCTTGTGGAGTCGGCCTGTGAAGGGCCCCTACAGCTGGCCCTCGCCTGGGGAACCCGCCGACAAGCTCCCTTCCCCTCCTGTGCACAGCAGCTGACACCGTCACCGGGCACTAACCACTGGACCCTGACATCTGGGGAAGTAGAACTGGGATGTGGCAGCTGCTCAGGGACCCACAGACCTGATGGATTCTGAGACCTGTCAAAAGGAAAGGTTTAAGCACAGCCAACTGGAAATGTAAATGGGGGTGAAGGCCTTTTCATCTTCCCCAGAGCCTCCCTCCACCTTCCCCGGGCCAGGCCATTTTGGGAGGCTTCTGCCCTGCTTGGCAATGCAGATGAAGTGAGACTCATGTTCCAGGGTCCCTGGGGGAGACCGCCCCACCCCCTCTGCTGAGCACTGGCTACAGCTGGAAGACCACAACTGCTTGAAGATGCCCCTGACTGGGAAAGGAGCCCTCTGTGTCACTGCTGGGTCTCCATCCAGAATCTCCTATGGGGTGAGCAGAGCCAGAAGTGGCTTCTCTTCTTCCCTCTTCTCTTCCTCTTCCTCCTTGTGATGAGTAAAATCTAATGACCTCCCCTATGGATGATGTCTTCCCTCTAAGATCACTTCCCATTTACCCTGTTAATGTCTTATCTGAACAAGGGTATTTGCACCTTGTCTCCCCCAATTAGACTGGAATCCCCTTAAGGACAGAGACCACTTTTGCCTTTCTTTGTATGCCCCTTCCACCCCCCCACCCCCATGCCTAGGACAGTGTCCAGTACATAGTAAGTGCTTAATAAATGCTTTTTTAAAAAGTGCACTACCCCTTCTATATTGTCACTTTCCGAGCTGTCCTACTCATCTCCACTTTCTTGTGACTTTCTTTCTATTCCCTTCTGTGCCTTTCAGAGATGTTTCAGTGCCCCCCACTTTGACATCACTATTACTGATACTCAATTCCCGGGTCAAGCCCCCAAACTAAAAACCAAAGGGTAGAAAAGAACCCTCTTAATAAATAAGCATTAGTCGGGCAGAAGGAATCCTGCCAATGGCCATGCCCAGAGATGTTGTATGTCTCTGTCTCTGTCCCTTGGGTCCCTTCCCTCTCTGTTAGGAGGTGGGTGGCACACTTCAGCCCAGGTCCTCTGGAGACCTGGCTGCTGATTGCATCCATCAGTTCTCGAGTCTACCAGAGTTTCTGGTCTTGATGATGCTGGCCTTTTGTGAACTGTTGTCTGTTCATATTACCCAAGATTCTCTGAAATCATCTCTTTCTTCATTACTTACAGAATAATAATAGACCCATAATTTGTTCCGCCATTCCCTGGCTGTCTAAAAGGTGATCTAAAGCACCCCCCTGAAATTCTAGTGCTTTTTATTCTCCTAATCTTCTCTTTGGGATCAGAATGTTTGTTTTGCCTGTGACCTGATATTATCTTTCCTCTTAACCCCTTCCTCTCCGTCCCTGATTCTTTCCCTGTTTTTTTTTTTTTAATATATTTCTACATCAAATTGTGTGTGGGGGCACATGTGACGGCATGTGTTCAACCCTCCTTTTGTTCATTTCAGATAAAAGAGGTTTCTGTGATGCCTACTCCTCCCCCACTTTTTCCTCCAAATTTTTAACATTTTTCTCACACTCCAATTATGAGAAAAGGCAAGATCTAATCCCTTATTCCTCATTGCTACACTAGTATATTACTTTTATTCTCTTCTTTTCCTCTTCTTGAAACCCTCAGAACCCTGCTCCCCATTTTTATTAAATTCCCTCAATACCATTTGAAGATATTATTAGGGTTCTAAAAGGATATTTGTCTCTTCTCTCTCATTAGAACATTAACATCATATCATCACAAACCTCTTTACAATTGCTCAAACAAATTTACCTTTGTAGGTTGATCTTGACACGTGTTTGTATTTCACAATTCCTAATCAGCTTTGATCTTTCCAACTTGAAAGTTCTTTATTCCATTAAAGATACCTTTTCCCCCCTCTATAGGACTGTCATCAGCTTTCCAGGGTAAGTTATTTTTGCTTATAAACTTGTCTCTTTTGTCTTTTGGAATATCATATTACAAGATCTCCTGTCACTCACATTAGAAGTTGTCAGGTCTTGTGCAATACTGCCTGTACCTCATATTGGTATTTGACCTGCTTCTTTCTGGATTCTTGAAATATATATATATATATATTTTTTTTTTTTTCTTCCACATGGAAGCTCTAAATTTTAGCTATCGTTCTTCCGAGTCTTTCTTTGGGGATCCTTTATATTCATTTGTATGCACAGGCTGGTCTGTCCGCAGCAGACTGGAACCTCAAGGACTGTCTTTTTCATTTTTTCATTACTTCTCATGGTGGTTCATACATAGTTTGCACTTAAGTCTTTGTTAAATTAAATACTGACCAAGGAAAAGAATAAGCATTTACATAGCCCCAGCTGTGCCAGCCACTGTGCTAAGCACTTTACAAATACCTGATTTGAGCCTCAGTTATGTTGAGGGAACAAAGGTTAAGTGACTCGCCTAAGGTCTTGTGGTTTAGTTGTTTCAGACGTGTGTGTCCGATTCTTCATGATCCCGTGTGGGGTTTTCTTGGCAAAGTTACTAGAGAGGTTCGCCTTTTCCAGACACTTTAGCTACATATTAAGGATGTGACAAAGTTCCAGAGTCGCCCAGAATCTCAGGGCTCTTGGGAGCCATCCAGTCCAATGCTTCCCAAAAGGGAATTCATTCCCACCCCCCCACACACAAGTCCTGGAAGGTTTCCTCTGAATACTAAACTTGCTCCCTACCTCCCAAGGCGGCTCATGCCACTTTGCCCCCAGAAAAAGCATACTGGATTGGTAGCCAAAGACTGGGAGTTCCAAACCTGCCTCTGTCACTGCCCGTGTGAGGGGCCTCAGTTTTCTCATCTGTAATATGAGAAAAAGGTGCAGCAGAAGGGCTCTAAGGGCCCTGTAAGCTCTGAATCTATCCTCACAGCCTAAGCTGGCTTCTCGGTATCTTCCAGCCATTTCTCCCTGTCCTGCGGGCCCTTCAGATAGGGCAGAGAGCGACTCCGCCCCCCCCCCCCCCCCCCCCCGCCCAGGCTCACCACCCCCAGGTGATCCTCGGAAGGCCGTCACCATCCTAGGCTCTGGACCCGCCCCAGGTCATCCATGTCCTGGCCAGATTCTGGCACCAGAGCCACCCACGAACCTCCAGATGTGGCCTGACTCAGGCAACCTTCAGAAGCAGCATCTATCGCCTCCCAAGAAAGAGCCTTTTCTCCCCCAGCTCCACATAGGAGCTGGATTTGCATATGTTAATAGAGAACGTTGTAAGTCTTTAATGAGAAGCAGTAGGCGCCGGGAATTCCTCGGAGAATTTGGTTCAGATGTCTTCATTTACTGCTTACACTTAGTTGGGGGGCGGGGGGCGCAGATCCAGGTGCTCGGCTCGAAAGGTTTTTCTTCTCTTTTTTTCTCTTTTTAAATCCCTTGAACCAGGGAGCCAGTGGAAACCCCACCCCCTATTGGGATCCGGCTCCCTGAGGAAGCTATCCCAAGAAGGTGGCCAGCCAGGGGGCAGAGGGGGTCCCTCTGTTCAGGGAGAGACTGGGACTGAGCTAGGGAATGAGATTCCCAAGACAAGGGCCTTCTATGGGGACCACCTGCTGGGCCTCCCGCTCTCCATCTGGGTCCCACTAACAACACATTTTGTGTGTTTCTGTTGTGTTTGAGTCTGGGTTTATTTCAAGGGGTTGAATTATAAAGAAACATCCCTCGCTGCCATTTCAGCGGCAGCTTGGCCTGGGAGAGAGAGAGAGAGACAGAGACGGAGACAGACAGAGACAGAACAGAGAGAGATAGAGACAGACACAGAGAGAGAGAGGAGAGGAGAGACAGAGACAGAGACAGACAGACACAGAGAGAAAGGAAAGGAGAGACAGAGAGACAGACACAGAGAGAGAGAGAGAGGAGAGACAGAGACAGAGACAGAGAAACACAGAAAGACAGAGAGAGAGAAAGAGAGAGAGAGAGAGAGAGAGAGAGAGAGAGAGAGAGAGAGAGAGAGAGAGAGAGAGAGAGAGAGAGAGGAAGAGATTGATTCTCTCTGTTTGCTGTCTGGCCAAAGGGAGAAGAGGAATAAGAAAATGGCTTGTAGACACCCAGGGGTTTTAAACTATGAGTCAGAGGATTAGAGCTGGAGCGGGAAGGAGCCACAGAGATCAAGTCTGGCACCCTCATTTTACAGAAGAGGAAACGGGTTCAGAGAGGCTGAGGTTCTAGTCCAACCTCCCTATTCTGTTGTTTAGTCATTTCAGTCGTGTCTGACTCTTTGTGACTCCATTTGGGGTTTTCTTGGCAGAGACACTGGAGCGGTTTGCCATTTCCTTCTCCAACTCATTTTACAGATGAGGAAACTGAGGCAAGCGGTTAAGTGACTTGCCCAGCGTCACAGAGTTAGTAAGTAACTGAGGCCAGACAGGTCTTTCCGTCTACAAGCCTGGAGCTCTATCCACTGAGCTACCCAGTTGCCCTATGACATTTTTATGGATGAAGAAACTGAGGCCCATAGAGGTGATGTATCTTGTCTAGTAAGGACAAGAACACAGCAAGGACATATCTGAAGCAGAATTAGAACTCAGGTCTTTCTGACTTCAAGTCCAGTGTTCTATCCACTACTCTATGCTGCCTTTGCTTTCTGATACTGATTAAGAGCCAGATATTGAATATGCAAGGTACTAGAGACACAAAACTGAAAGAAAAACAAAAAGACAATCTCTGCCCTCAAGGAGTTTACAGTCTACTAGTCAGCATATGAGACAGCCCGGCATAGTAGATAATGCATAGGCCCCTGTAACTTTCCAAACTGAGACCCCAGAGCCACTTTTTCTCAGGGTACTATCACCCCCAGTGAAAGTCAAGTGCTTTGTAAACCCTAAAGTACTATGGTAACGTCTTTACACAAATCATCATAAGAATAACTTCCCGTTTCCGCTGCCTTAAGATTTGCAAAGTACTTTACTCACAAAACTTCCAGTGAAAGTGGGAGTACAGGAATTAACTCTTGATTTTACATGAGGCAGCAAAACTTCCTATGGAAGTGTGTGGGGAGTGGGGGGAGATAGAGGGGAAAAGAATCTGGGGGAAGACTTCCTGGAGGAAGAAGCAGGAGGAAAGAACACTGGATTTACCAAGCTCCCACATGACATGCTTGTGTGACCTTGGCCAAGTCACCCCCCTTCCTCTGATCTTCCTTAAAATGAGGGGCTTGGCTTCGATAAACTCTAGGGTCCCTTCCAAGGTGTTTTACAAAATCAAGAGCTTTACAAATATGATCTCATTTGATCCTCATAACAACCTGAGGGGTAGAGGCTGTTATCTTTATTTGACATTTGAGAAAACTAAGGCAAACAAAGGTTAAGTGATTTGCTTACAGGGAACCACCGAATAGTCTTGAACAGTGGGAAATAACAGTCAGAACGGTGGGTTAGGAAGGTGACTTTAGTAGCTGCATGGTGCCCATATCTGAAAGGAACAAAGATTGGAGGCAGGAAGACTGTTCAGGAGGCTTTTGCCAATGATTTAGAAGAAAAGTGATGCGGGGAGAAGAAAGAGCCAAGGATGCTGCGAAGTGTCAAGCCTGGGTAACTGGGAGGACGTTGGTGGTGCCATCAATGGAAGTAGGTCAAGCTGGGAACCGGGCTGATTGATGGGAGGAGATGAGCTCAGTGTGGGATGTGCTGGGTTTGAGGTGCAATATGTATTGTATTTTCTAGATAAAATAGCATATACACATAGTTTATATGCCATCATTGAACATCTGTGTGCGTGATGTATATTACACTCAAGGGTACATGACATTTCCTTCAATGATATTGTTGAAGCCTGGGACTGTTGGTGGCTTTTGTACCCCACCCCCACTTTATCTAGCCCAGTGCCAGCCACTTAATAAATGCCTATCAATAGATCGAGTTGTTGAGCAGCCATTGGTGAGGAAGAACTGGAGTGTAGAAGGGAGACGGAGGCTGGTGATTGAGATTTGGGGATCATGGGATTGAGACAGCACTGAAGCTGGGGAGTTGGTGAGATCCTCAAGGGAGAGAGGTTAGAGAGAGAAGAGGGGGACAGCTAGGTGGTACAGTGGATAAAGCACTGGCCCTGCATTCAGGAGGACCTGAGTTCAAATCTGGTCTCAGACACTTGACACTTGCTAGCTGTGTGACCCTGGGCAAGTCACTTAACCCTCATTGCCCTGCAAAGAGAGGGAGAGAGAGAGAGAGAGAGAAGAGGACCAGGGACATTGGCACGCCACCCAACGAGGGGCAGGTCCTGCAGTGATTTGGGGGAGTTGGAGAATGAAGACTTGGGTCATGGAGGGATGGGAGGAGATGCCATACTTTGAAGACCAGGTTAGGGCACCCTGATGATTAGCCCAGTGCCTGACCCATCGTGGGCACTTAAGTCTCATTAAGGTAGCATTTTACTGTTGAATGAAGCCACACAATATAAGCTTGTCAAGAGCAAGAGCAGGAAGATGTCCCTTTTTTTCTTTGCATCCCCATTGCCTAAGCATAGTGGTACAGGTGGGTGATCAGTATATGCTTGTTACCAAGAAAACCCCAGGGGGCAGCTAGGTGGCGCGGTGGATAGAGCACTGGCCCTAGATTCAGGAGGACCTGAGTTCAAATCCAGCCTCAGGCACTTAACACTTACTAGCTGTGTGACCCATGACAAGTCACTTAACCCCAATTGCCTCACAAAAAACAAAACAACAAAAAACAAACAAAAAAGAAAACCCCAAATGGGGTCACAAAGAGCTGGACACGACTCAGCAACAACAACAATGGCACTGAACTACCTGTGTGACTTTGGGCCAGTGACTTCACCTGCCTGTTTCCCAGTCTGTAAAAGGAGGCACTTGGACTCAATGATGTCTCAGGTCCTTCTAGCTCCTGAAGTCACTGACCCTCCCTGGGCCTCAGTCGTCTTAACTGTGAAGTGGGGAGAGTGGAGATCGGAACAAATGCCCCTAAAGCCTCTCCCTGTTCTGCTGCTTTGTCTTTGAGTGCCTGGGCCCCCAGTCCCAAGGGGTTGCTCTGGCTTATCTCTCCAGCTCTGGTGTTTGTTCTGTGGATGTGCACTTAGGCCTCCAGGCAGGCTCTTCCCCTGCCTTGGTTCCCCAAATGCATTTGCTCAGCCAGGTGTGGTGGTGAGAGCCCTTATCCCAGGACCCAAAAGACTGGGTTCCTGCTCCTGGATCTGGCAGTCGAGAGCTTGGGGGTCTCCGGCAGATCCCCTCCTCCATCTGGGCCTCTGCTTTCCCAACAGTAAAATGGGCAGTGGGATGGATGGGGTGACCTCTAAGGCCCCTCCCAGCTCCAACAAACTTAAGCGTGTTGAGAGGGAAAGACAGGCAGGGAAGAGATGCCCAAGGTTTGGTCACACCAGGGGTAGGAGAGGCTGGGAGGAGTCCGAAGGAGGCCTCCCTCTAAATCCATTCAGAGAATGTTAGAGCTGAAAGGGGCCAATAATCCTAGGTGTGGGTTACAAGGGCCTTGGAAGGCATTTATTCCAATCTCTTCATTTTACAGTTCAGGAAATCGAAGTCTAGTGAGGCTGAGCAACTGATGCAAGGTCATGCAGCTCATCCACTCTGACCCCTCATTTCACAAATGGGGAAACTGAGGCCGCTCTTTCCACCTCCCACTCTCCAGGCCCCTAGGATGGCAGGTGAGGTGGACAGCGTCCCCCCCACCCCCCGCCCATGCACAAGCACGCTTGCCGCCTCTCTTCTGGGCAGGCTAACCCCCAGTCCTGACTCTGCTGGAGTTTGCTCCGGCATCCATCCCGGCAGACAGATCCCAGGGCTCGGCTTGGGAAGCAGGGGAAGGGAGGGGAGGGAGAGGAGGGGTCTGGTCTTTGTGCAGAGCCTGGGCCGGAAGCAGAGAGAAGATCCATCCAAGGCTGGGCCTGGGCCTCATCCCAAAGGGGCTGTCAGTCTCCCAGGCCCCCTCTCCCACCCCCATCCTACCCAGGGATCTGGCTTTGGCAATGACTCCCGCGTAGAGCCCTACCCAGAAAGGCCTCGAGTGCCCCCTGGTGGCTACACTTCAGACCTTTAGCCACAACCCAGCCAGGATGAAATGGGGATGCTGGGCCAGGCAGCGTGTCATAATGAATGAAGACCTGAATTTGGAGTCAGGAGGATTTGGGTTCAGATCTTGCCTCAGACACTTACTAGCTACATGACCCTGGGCAAGTCTCTTAACCCCACCTGCCTCAGTTTCCTCATTTGTAAAATAAAGGGTTTAGTCAAAGTGATCCTGCAATCTTGTGAATCCCAGCCTTTTCATTGTGAGACACAGGTGAGTCACTTATATTTTTCTGGACTTAGTTTCCACATCTTCTTTCCTAACTGAGCATCTGATCCTATGTTCCAAGGCCCCCACGGGCCTCAGTTTTCTCATCTTTATAAGTGACCTTCCAGCTCTATCCTCCCACGCTCTGTAGCCAAGCTCAGGGAAAAGTCTGGAGTCAAGAGGTAGTGCCGTAACTAGGGAGAAGTGACTGTAACTAGGGAGAAGTGACCGGGGCTTTGTCCCTGAGTGCTAAAATGTAGTCCTTCATCAACCCAGAAACAACGGAGCTTAGCACCTGATTAGCAAAAATGAGTTAAAATAGGAAGCCACTTGCTGTCCAAATGCCACCCCCCCCATTCTCTCATGCTGCATTTGAGGGCCCTTTTAGGGGCTGTACTTTCTCCAGGGGCAGATTCCTAGTCATGGTTCTGGTTAGGGGATGGGCTCAGACTGCCCTTTTCCATGGGGGAGTGAAAAGACCAAAGGGTGGATGGGGCAGGGACCCCTCCTCAAAGGGCTATCCTAAAAGCCCCTTCTGGGCCCTGGGGGCAGGATAGATCTCCAACACAGCTCCACAGGGAAAGGGCTCTGCTTAGCATTTTCATTAAACACATGAATGACGGGAGAGAGAGAGAGGGGATGGATGGAAGAGGATGCTCATTAAACTTGCTGTCAGTCTCCAGGTCACACTATAGGCTGGGCTACAGGCTGAGAGAACAAGGGAGGAATTTCAAAGAACTTTGAGAAGTTGGAATAGGAAGCTGCAATTCAGCTGGAGTCAATGGGAGGACTCAGGTTGTGGGGGGGGGGGGGAGGGAGGGTGCTCAGCTCTGCAGACAGCAGAGGAACTGCTGATTTTGCTCTGGGAGCAACACCGGAGCCTCCAAAGTTCGGGATGGGGGGTGTCTATGGACCACAAGGCAAACAAGAGGTCCTACAATAGTATCAGAGGGGCTGGACTCCTGGAGAATAATGTTGGTGTTGGGACATATGACTCACACAATGAAAGGACACCATAAGCCACCCAGTGACTTGAAACATCAGTGAGAACTCCCAGGCCCAAGTCCTGCCCCAGTGCCCAGCTGTGGAATGAGAATGTCTCTGGGTTCTAAGGGTTCTATCAGTGGAATGCAACCTTAGGGTAGTTCTAATTTACTGGTTGGGTATTAGGTGTACTCTTGACAAAAGGCAGTGTCCTGCTATCCAAGGGCCAGCCCATCGAAGTCTGGAGAAACTGCCACTTGGTGAGGAATCTCTGGTCTCATTGACTGTCAGAACTAAGAAAAAGAGAAATGTCCAGTGGTCGGAAGATCCCTGGTTTGGGGACAAGGGGACCGCCGTGTTCTTGGCCCAGGCACTTCATCATCTCATCCCGCTCCTCCCTGTCCCCACCTCCACCTCTTATCAATCACCAAATCCTGCTCTTCCTTTTATTTCCAACTAGTATAGTAATGATAGAAAGAATGAAGACTTTGGAGTTTGAACCCTAGCTCTGCCACGTATTGGCTATGTGACCTTGGGTAAGTCCCTTAACTTTTGCTTCCTCATCTGGGAAATGGGAATAATGACACATCAATAATAATATTTATCCTGTGAGGATGGAGTGGGATAATGTGTATTGTTCACCAATTCAATTGAATTCGATTCAACAACCATTGACTGAGTCTCTACCGTGTTTGAGACACTGGGAATATAAACATGACATAATCCCTGCCCTCAGAGTTTGTATTCTATTTGAGATTAGAAAGCTCTACCTAAATATTGGTTTTTATTACAGTTATTATTACCTAATATAATGAAGGGAGCAGTGAGTTGACTTAGAATGAGAAGAGACCCGGGACCAAATCTTTTCTTTTCTTTCCAATAGAGAGTAAGCACATTGAGGGCAGCAACTATTGGTGGCATTTTTGTCTTTGTGTTCCTAGTAAACATTTATTAAGCACCTACAAAGAGACAAAAGGCAGTCCCTACCCTCAGTCTAATGAGGGAGACAACACGAAAGCAAACATAGACAAAGCAAGCTAACCTAAACATGAAATAATGTGAATCAACATCCATAATCTCTATGGAAACCACTGTCTCTCAGTCCCCCCGGTGGAGGCCTCTATCCCTCTCCTCTCCTGGGCCACTGGGTCAGCTGGACTGGTCTCCCTGCCCCCACCTCTCTGTCCTCACTCTCTCCTCTCCACCATAGTTCCTCCTGAATGAGCTGACTCAATAATGTCACTCTTTTTACCATTCACAACGAAGGTTACAATCTCTGGGCAGACACCTTTCTCCCCAGCTACTTGCCTGCTCCGAGTTTCAATAGGAGGGCCAGTTAGGAGCGGCCATCTCTGGGGAGAGGCAGGCTTGGACCACAGAGTATTTTCCCAGGGTCCAGGAGCCAGAGCTACCACCTGAGCAGTGAATGCCCACAGCTGGTGGGGTACTTCTGGACCTAGTGATCCATGGGGCCAGTACCTGAACTACTCAGGTCCACAGCAGAGGACTGAGCCCCACACCTGGAATGAGGAGATTCTGGGCCTGCATTTCAGCTGTGTGACCTTGGCATAGTTGCTTTCCCTCTCTGGGCCCCAGGGGACTATAAAGTGAGAGGAGTGGGATTGATGCTGCCTCCCTTCTCTGACCTTGTTAAGGCCTCAGGGCATGCCCTAAACCAGGCCTGCACATGCTTTCCGGGCCTGTCATTTTCCTGGGCAGTAGCAGGAAGGGATCTCAGGATGCAGAATGAGCTGAGGGGGCAGAGGCCTGTGACTCGGTTCTGCCTCTCCGGCTTTTGGCTTTGCCCCTTTGCAGGGCCCAATGAGGCCCCTCTGAGGAGGGGGTCTGAGATTCCCTAAGAAGAAAATCCAGGCCAGCTGTGCCCGGGTGCTGGTATCAGGCAGGTGCCTCCCAGGCTCCAGCAAGGCTCCCCCCTCCCAGGGGGCCGCCTCCAGCCCCTCGATTCCCAGCCCCTCTTCACCCTTGGCTTGTGTCAGCCCTGTATGGAAGCCGTGGTTCCAAGGACTCTGTGACAGCCCGGGCATCCCAATTTCCCATCCTTTCTCTCCCCACTGCACTTTTCTAGTTAAGCAGATCTGAGGAGCTGGGTAGCCCTCAGTTTTCTTTGCATCCTTCTTTGCTAAGACCCAGAGGAGAAAACCCTTAGGATGCTTTTGATCCCCCTTGGAAGACTGAGTCCCTTCCCTGCCCTCCCAGCTGTAGCCTTTCCCTGGAAAGGTTTCAAGGAGGCAAATTCTGTTCTTATTTCCTCTTCTCTGTTTCCAGATGGATCCTTCTCCCCGCCCCTCCCCTCCCAGAACATCCTTGGGATTGAATTCTGTCCAGTGCCTCGTGAGAGATTTCTTTCTCTTTGCACTCTTGTGTATTCTTTCCCCCCGCCCCTCTCTCCCCTCTCTCTTTTCCCCCTCCCTCTCTCTTTCTCTCTCTCCCTCCTTCTCTCTGTTTCTCCTCTCTTTCCCCCTCCCTCCCTCTTTTCTTCCTCTTTTTCCCTTCCTCTCTCTCCTTCCCTCTCTTCTCTCCCCTTCCCTCTTACTCATCTCTCTCCTCTCTCCTTCTCCCCTCCCTCCCTCTCTCTTCTCTCTCCCTCCCCCTCTTACTCTTTCTCTAACCTCTGTCTCCTCTCCTTTTCTCTCCCCCTCCCTCTCTTTCCTTCCCTCTCTTCTCTCCCCTCCCTCTTACTCACTCTCTTTCTCCTCTCTTTTCCCCCTCCCTCTCTCCCCTCTCTTTTTTTCTTTCCCTTCCTCTCTCTGTTATCTGTCTCTCTTCTCTCTCTCCCCTCCCTCTCTCTCTCTCTTTCTCTCTCTGTCCCTCCCTCCCTCTCTCCTTCCCTCTCTTCTCTCCCCCTCCCTCTTACTCTTTTCTCTCCTGTCTCCTCTCCTCCCTCCCTCTCTCTTCTCTCTCCCTCCCCCTCTTACTTTTTCTCTCTCTTTCTCTAACCTCTCTCTCCTTTTCCCCCTCTATCCTCTCCTTTTCTCTCTCCCTCCCTCTTTTTCCTTCCCTCTCTTCTCTCCTCTCCCCCTTTTACTCTTTCTCTCACCTCTCTCTCCTTTCTCTTCTCTCTTTCTCCCTCCCTCCCATCCTCCCTCCCTCTCTCTGTTATCTCTATCCCACTCTTCTCTGTCCCCCACTCCCTGTGCCCCCCCCCCCCCGCAGTTTAGCTGGAATCATACTTGACTGCTTTAATTTCCCTCTCTCTCTACCCCATTCTTCTTCCTTCCTTTCCCTGCCCTCCACCTTTTGCCTCTTCGATTTTAATCCTTTCCTTCAGAGCAGGAGATTCATTAAGATTTCGAGATGCCTTCACATTTGCTTCCTTGAAGTTTAATAATCCTGGGGAGCTGCTGACGTGGGTACTGCCTGGGCTGAATCCAAGCAGCTGAGGAAGCCGGCCAAGGCCCAAGAGACTGACCCCAGTGTCCTTTGCAAAGACACAGAAGGCTTTGGGGTGTTGGGCCTTGAGAAGGAAGGGCCTGGCCCCAGGGCCTGCACCCTCTGGGGCACTGCTTTGGGGGGGCAGCCCCTCTGCAGGCCTGGGCCAGTGGGACCCTGACCTCATAACTGCCTGGACACCTGAAGGTGCTTCATCTCACCTGCTGCCAGAGGCTACGGGCTGCAGGAGCTCAGTCTGGAGGAGGAAGTTAAGAGCAAAAGAAGCTGGGCCACCAGGAAGTCAAGGCACTTCCAGGCCAGGGAGGACCTGGGAGAAGGACCCATTTCAGGCGTGCAGGCTCGGCTGCTCACCTTGGAGAGGAAGTATTCAAGGCAGACCTCGAGCTGCCACCCATCCTGCTTAGCCCACAAGTCTCTCCAGCAGAGTAAACAGGCTGGTCCCTTTGGAGGGAGGTCATTCACTCATGCACATGGTGCAGACCAGAATTTGAGTGCCTGGGTTCCTAGAGGCTAAGGGTCAGATGGGATCTCCCTAAATGACCCAGAGGACCTGGGTTCAAATCCTGACCCTGACCCTCACTGTGACCCAGGAGCTGCCCATCTCCAGCCCCACCATTCCTTTGCATCTGCTCTGTGACACCTGGTCCTAGCCCACTGTCTGGTTTTGCAAATGAAGAAGACCAAAGAAAGGTCTGAGACAGGCAGTGACTTGACTAAGGTCACACCAGTAGTCAGTAGAAGGCCTGGGACCAGAACTGTGGAAGCCAGATCCTTCAGAGAAGAGAGCATCTCCTTGCCAAGACTGGGTCCCAAATCTGGCTCTGCCAATTGTTACCTATGTGGCCTTGGGCAAGTCCCTGCCTCTCTGGGACTTGGTTTCCTCTTCTGGCAGGTGAGGGTGTTGAGCTATATGATCTCTGAGGTTCCTGCTAGCTCAAGGTGGATGAGCCTAGCCTTCTTTGCCTTGGTTAGATTGTAAGCCCTTTGAGGGCAGGGACTGTCTCCTCTTTGCCTTTGTATCCCCCTGCTTAGCCCACAGACACCTCATTGCAAGTGCTAATACTAGTGATTGGTCGATTGAATGATTGAGTGAGGCCCAGGTCTCCTGATTTCCTCTCCAGGATTCTTCCCACCAAACCCACTGCCTTAGCAGGGGCCAGCAAGTGCTCACCAAGGCACCAAGACTCTATGGGACTTTCCTTATTTGGGGTCATTCATTTACCTTTGAAATATGAATGAGGTTTCTTCAGGAGAAAGGGAAGATGGAGAAGAGCAAAGAGTTAAGGGTGAAGCCACACAGGAGAGCTATTCAGGAGGAGAAAGGGAGGGAGGGAAGGAGGGAAGAGGAGGAGGAGGAAGGGTGGAGGATAAAGAGGAGGGATGGAGGGGTGAAGGAGGAAGATGGATAGAAGATAAGGAGGGATGGAGAAGAAAAAGGATGGAGGATACGGAGGAGGGAAGGGGGGACAGAAGAAGAGGAAGGACTGAAGGTAAGGAGGATGGATGGAGAGATGGAGGAGGATGGATGGAGGGATGGAGGGATCACAAGGAGGAGGGATGGAGGAGGAGGAAGGATAGAAGAATGGAAGAGGGGGGATGGAGGAGGAGGAGGAGGAAGAAGAAGAGGTGGCTCTGGAAGAGGTGCTGAAGGATGACTCCCAGAGGCAGGAGAAGCAAGAGAGGGAAGAGGGTGTCAGGGGGAGCTCAGAGCTATTCCTGACAGAGCTGCCTGCCAAATATGGAGGGCAGATGGCTTGGGCATGACAGCTCCCCAGTGTGGCTGAAGACCGCGGAATGTCCGGGGGCAGTGTGAAGTGAAGAGTAAGAGGGGTTGAAAGGGGTCAGGACCTTGGAAAGAGGTGCAGGCGGCAGAGCAGGCAGTCCCAGCCACTCTGAACTGAGTGGGGCTTTTTGGAAGGGGGATGTGTTTTGGGGTTTGGTTTTTCAACCAGACCTCAACATAGGAACCTTCTGGTGTGGAAACTCCCTCTAGAAATGCAGATTCACACCTGCTTAGCAATTTTGAGAGTGGTCCAGGGTTTGTTGGTGTTAGGACTTGAACCCAAATGTTCTGTGCTGAAGGCATCTCTTAATGCACTCTGCCCTGGCTGCTTCTCATGAGTTTACATATAGATGTATGTGTATGTCTGCATGACACATGTTATATGTTGGTACACACAAACAGATAATAATGTGTAGTTTGTGTGTCATGTGCATAATACACATGTGCTCGTATGCTTTACATGTTGTACACATGATTGTATGCATGTAAACTTACCTGTGAAGGAGCCAGGAACTCCTGGTGTGGGGAACTTCCTTTACCAACACAGATTCTGACCCATTAAAATGCTGCCATAGTGCAGCAGAAAGAGGCCAGGAGCTATGGGGGGTGGGCCTGATTGCAAAGCTGAGCCCTGCCAGTCCCAGTCATGTGGTCTTGGGCAAGTCACTTTTCCTCTAGAGGCCTGAATTTCCTCATCTGTAAAATGAAGGAGTGAAATCCAAATCTTTCTGAGTCCAGCACCCTCCTCTTCCCCCTCTCCTCCCCTCCTCCATTCTCTCTCCTCTCTTTCTCTCTCTCTCCCCCTCTCTTCTCCTTCCTCTCTTCCCCTCTTTCTCCTCTCTCTTTCTCTATCTCTCTGTCTCTCCTTTTCTCTCTTCCCCTCTCTGTCTTTCTTTCCCCCTCTCATCCCCTCCTCTATTTTCTCTCCTCTCTTTCTCTTTCCTTCTCTCCTCCTTTTCTGTCTCTCTCTCCTCTCTCTTCTCTCTTTGTCTCTGTCTCTCCCTCCTCTCCTCTATCCTCTCTCTCTGCCAGTCCCTTTCCCTCTTTATCCCCCTCCCCCTCTACTCCTCCTTCCCTCCCCTCTCTCTTTCCCCTTCTCCCCCCCCCAATACAGCAGAAAGAGAGGGTACAAAGGGATGCTGCTGCCATGCCTTCAGAAGACTAATCAGGCAGGATTAATTAGATGGGGGAGATGCTGGAAGGGATTGCAATAAGCCAGGCGTGAAGTGTTGAGGGCCTTGGTTGGGGGGATAGAAGGGGAAGTCGAAATCTGAGAGATGTCTAAAAGAATCGGCAGGACGTGGTGACTGATGAGATAGACATGGATGTGTGTGGTAGGGGAGAGGGAGGAGACTGAGATGATTCTGATATTTTGAGCTTGTGTGGCTGGGAGAAGGGGGAGTGTCATTGACAGAAAATTAGGAAGTCAGGAACGGGGAGCTGGTGGGCGGGGGGGGGGGGGGGGGGAGTGAATGTCTGCTGCCCTGGAAATTCCATGGAGGTTAATGATGGCGGGGCCAGCGGGGAGGGTGTTCCAGCTGACAAGAGCCTTAACTAGGAAATCCAGCCCCTGGGGCAAATTCAATAGAGAGTGGGAGGGAGGGGGCAGAGAGGAGGGGAATGAGCCTAAAGTAAGATAAACATAAATATTGGGGATCTTTCTTGGAACTGTAGGAGAAAATGTTAAACAGATATGATGTCATTTTATTTTATATATATATATATATATATATAAAACACATAATATATATATAATGTATGTTATACACACACATTTATATATCTCATATATTCATACGTAGTTTATAGATTCTTCCAGATCAGTTAACATACCTCTTAAGCAATCAACAAGCAGTTATTAAGCATCGATGTGACCAGCATCTGCTTACTAGTTAACAACTATGTCTGAGCTCTGCTGTTTAATGACAGACCAGCCCTAGGGCAATGAGGATGAGGATTTGAGGGGAGGAGTATATTTTGCATGGAAATACGAATGTAAATAGTATAGAGGCTGTCTCATTAAGCTCTGGATGCCTGATGTTTCTGCCTTTTCTTCCCATGTGTGGTTGAGACTGAACAGCAAAAGGGATCATGGGAAACCAGAATGGTCAAAAGGAATCTTGGGATCCTCGATGTAGAGCTGGAAAAGGCTTCAAAGGCTGTGTCGTCCAATCTTCTTTTACAGATGAGGAAATCGTGGCCAGGAGAGGTTGAATGGATTGGGGATGGAGTAGAAGACAGTGAACTGGACTCTGATCATCTGGTTCTACTCTCTCACTTTCCATATGAGGAAACTGAGTCCCAGAGAGGATCATCACCCTCCAGATATCGATGCCTGGTGCAAAGCTCTGACTGCCCCGTGCAAGTTCCTGCCTGGCAGCTGAAAGCAATAAGTCCATAGAAGCTAATGAGCTACAAAAAGATTTGCAAGAGTAGGGCCGGACAGTGAAGTGGAAAAACCCCATGCTCCCGTGTCACCCTGGATTATGACAGTCAATGCGATCTGCATCCAGGACTAGCCTCACCCTTTATCCAATCCAAGGAGCATTTATTAAGCCCCTCTTTTGTGCCAGGTACTGTTAAGTGGTGGGGATACAAACACAGGTAAACATGGTCCCTGCCCTTATGAAGGTACAACCTAATGGGGGAGGCAGAGCATAAATAAAACTAAGTTCATCAATGATAAGGGCAGCAACTGGGTGCAGTGGATCAAGCACTGGGCCTGAAGTTAGGAATATGCATCTTTTTGAGTTCAAATCCAGCCTTAGACATTTACTAGCTGTGTGACCCTAGGCAAGTCACTTCACCCTGTTTGCCTCAGTTTCCTCATCTGTCAAATGGACAGGAGAAGGAAATGACAAACCACTCCTGTATTTTGCCAAGAAAACCCCAAATAGGGTTGTGAAGAGTCCTCTCTGGCTGGGTCTCACCTTGTAGTCAGGTCATATGGACTGATACACTGGGTGAGTGAACATGACTCTGACTTTGTACACATCGAAATGATGTCAGGATGTTTGAGCTGAAATGCCCAGGAAGCACTATTGCTTATGTGGGAGGGCAGGGCTGGAGATACAGATCTGGGAGTCATCTGCATGGGGGTGATAGCTGAAACTGGGAGTGAATCAGTTCTATAAGGGAGAGTATAAAGTGAAAACAACAAAGGACTGAGAACTGAGCTTGGGGGAACACCCATACTTAGGTGACAGGAAAAGCAGCTCTTCAAAGAGCCCAGGGAAAAAAAAAGTCAGAGGAGGCAAGAAACAGAATAGTGTCAAGGTCCTATAGTCACTGATTGCCAGTCTCTTGGATGCCATCACAGGTATGCTCAAGAAAGGGACTCAGATGATGTCGTCCCCGAGGACACAACGATCACTGACTTTGTGACAAATAGCTATGGGTTGGTTGGGTGCTATCCTTTGTTCTTGAACAGGACCAAAATGACATGCTCTGTCAGGGGGTTCAAGGTTACAGTATGTCCAGCTGTGGCTGATCAGACCAATACAAAGTCAGAAGGCTCTACCACAAATCAGGCACAAATAGTACATGTGAACATTTGGAGTGGAGATGGCTCTATCTTTCTTTTGACCTATTTCATTTCGCTTTGCTCATAGAGCATAGTGCCACTTTTGATGCAGGCACTCCATGCCGGGTGGTCCTGCGCCAGGGTTTCCCATGTGATTCAATGGATGCCAAAGTTCTTCAGAGAGAGGAAGGGAGAGTGTCCTTGTATTGCTAGCTATCGTTAACCTCCATGTGGCTAGAACCTTGGGCCTGGAGTCAGAAGGCTCTGAATTCAGATCCAGGTCTCAGACACTGACTAGCCCTGTGACTCTGGGCAAGTCATTAACCTCTCTCAGCCTCAGTTTGCTTATCTGTAAAATGGGGATTGTAAGATCACTTACCTCAAAGGGTTGTTGTGGGGATCTAATGAGGTAATATACATAGAGCATGTATAAATGCCCGATAATATCAGTACCTCCAGTCTCTATCCTACATGCACAAGCACAGTCATACTTTGGATTTCATCATCATTGGGAATTTCTGAGCATCCAAGGACTTGAACTTGAAAATCCCTGCCTCTTTCTGCCATTTTGTAGCCCTTCTCCCTGCTCTCTCATTTCTACTCAAAGCGGTCTTCTCCACCGTGACTTCCAGTCCTTGTCGCTTTCTCCCCATCAGCTCCTGGTTGTATTTTCCCCCAGTCTTTTTTAGATTCTGCAATAATCATTTCTTTTTTTTTTTTTTTTTTGCAGGGCAATGGGGGTTAAGTGACTTGCCCAGGGTCACACAGCTAGTAAGTGTCAAGTGTCTGAGGCTGGATTTGAACTCAGGTCCTCCTGAATCCAGGGCCAGTGCTTTATCCACTGCTCCACCTAGTCGCCCCCTTGCAGTGACCATTTCTACTGCACCTGTTCCCCATCTTGTCTTGCCCGTCACAGGTCCGGCTCACTCCTGCCTACTCTTGTCCTTCTGCTCTCTCGCTCCCGTGGGTGATGCTTGTCCTCTAGGGAGATGGGCAGCTGCCTGTAGGTGACTGAGGGCAATGAGTAGGGGTCAAAGGAAAGACCCCTGCTGGGCAAAGAGGGTGAGGCCAAAGCTGCGCTCAGTAAATAGAGCGCACCATCCGTGGCAGAGCCGAGTTCACTGGGTCACCAGACCCAAGGCTCAGGATGAGCCCTTGTGGAAAGTTGCTATGGCCCCTGCAGAGGGGGTCAGGAAAGGAAGCCAAAGGCCTCTGCGGAACGACAGTTTGTCTACCCCCTTTTGTGGCCAGAGATGTTCTTATCCAAGGCAACGCGCCAGTCATGCCTTTTTCCCTCTGCCCTGCTGGCATTGCTGTGGGCCTGAGCAGACATCCCAGGGGCTGGTGGGCTGGCTAAACCTGCCAGGAGCCTGGGATTCTCCAAGGAAGGAGAAACAGCTGGAAATACAGACCAGTACCAGGCTTCGTTGCTCTTGCAGGGGAAGTCATAGGGTGGGAATGACTGGGCAGCCCAGTCTAGGTATGCACACACACAGTCACACCCATGCACACACACACCTCTCTCTCTCTCTCTCACACACACACACACACACACACACACACACACCTTCTTACACTAGCAGTAATCAAGGAAAGCAGTTGTGGTCAATGCAGGAGGACATATCCGCACCAAGTTGCAAGGAGCCTTCTTCCAAAGCATTGGACCATCTGGGGTGGAGAGTGGCCCTGGGCGGTTGGAGCCTGGGCGTTGTATTCCCTGGGAGGGCCTTATCAGGAGGGGGGCTACCTCTTATCACTGGGTTTGGGCCCAGCCTTAGTCTAAGACTTCCCCTGCTCAGCCAGCCCTAGCCCTTGCAGACCACGCCAGAGCTTCAGGCTGTGTCTTGTGGGGAAGCATTGATGGAAAGTCACTAGCCCAGGGTGTCAGGCCTGCCCCTCCCTGGGCCTGTAACATTTCAGTCTGAGTTACTAGAAGCAGCCCCATCACCTCTGGGGCAGATTGGGCTAACATTTCCTTTTATCTATTCACAGTTTATGGTGGTGGGCAGGGGTTGTAAACCTAGAACTGGAAGGCACCCAAAAGACCACCTGCTTCAACCACTTCATTTAACAGAGGGAGAAACTGAGGCTTGAGAGCTAAAGGGCAAATTAATAGGGTGTAAATGACCACTCAGAAGTCAACCCTTGCTTCTCTGGTTCCAAATTTTTTTCACTGTGCCCCTCTGCAGGCAGGTCAAGGGGAGCCTGTAAAACAAGGGGAGGGCAGCTAGGTGTCGCAGTGGATAGAGCACCGGCCCTGGAGTCAGGAGGACCTGAGTTCAAATACGGCCTTAGACACTTAATACTTACTAACTGTGTGACCCTGGGCAAGTCACTTAACCCCAATTGCCTCACTAAAAAAAACCAAAAACCAAAAAACAAAACAAAGCAAAAAACAAGGGGAGAAAAAAACCCGAGAGGGGCAGCTAGGGGCACAGTGGATAGAGCACCAGCCCTGGATTCAGGAGGACCTGAGTTCAAATCCAGCCACAGACATTTGACACTTACTAGCTGTGTGACCTTGGACAAGTCACTTAACCCCAATTACCTAAAAAAAAAACCCACAACAAGGGGAGAAGAGTTAGAGCATGAGGCTCACTGTATCAGCCATGAAGAAGGGACCCTCATTCCATCTGGAGGGTTTGTCCATGCTCAGCCACAACCACCACACCCACTTCCCTGGGCCTGAGAGCTCCCCATGGGGCCAGCAGTGATTGGCACAGGGCCTGGCACATAGTAGGCACTTAATAAATGCTTGGTTTATTTACTGACAGTTTTACCGATCTCATACATCCACTGTCTAGACAGTATCTGGCACCTCACTGATGCTTAATCAATGTTTGTTGATTGGATGATTGATTGATCAGCAGTGACTTTTTTTGGACTGTGTATCCCCACTGCCTAAATAGTGTCTAACACATAGTAGGTGCTTAAACAATCCTCGTTAATTATTACAGCGGAATTATATAGTCACAGTAGGAAAATCAGAGCATGAGAGATATTGTTCATGACCTCTCATAATGTCTATCCTACTTTGGAAATGCAACATGGTGTAGTAGACGCTTGGAGCTGGGAAGACAGGTTGAAATCCTGACACGAGCTGTGTAGAAATGGGTTTCTTACTCAACCTCTCTGGGCCTCCACATCGACATCTGTAAAATGAAGCTAATAATGCCCAAAGTACCTGCCTTGCTGGGTTATGAGGCTCTAATGAGGCAACTAACGTGTGTGTAATGAGAACAAGCAGGTGAGCCACACCCCATCGGAAGTGTTGGACCCTGGACTACTTCTGGGGGAGAGGGATGGAACTGCGATGTCAGCTCCCCAAGTTTTGCTGGGTCATCCCACAGTCCCAGTGCTCAGCCAGACCAAGGGCCCTCTGGGAGTGGCCCAGGGTCTGACGGATAGGGTGGGCGGGGCTCACCTTTTAGCCCCCATTACGTATAGAAAGCATTTTATGAACTCTGAAATCCCACATAAATTTCAAGTGTATTTCTTTTCTTTCTCATAAACAATTAGTGGGGGTGTGGCAGTCTAAATCAGCTGAAGACACACCCCCTCCTCCAGTCTGGTACTCTCCCCACACACCCCTACTCTGGAGTCCTCCAGATATGGAATATTCCATGCTGGAAACCTTCATGCTCCATGACTGGCAGGCAGCAGTGTGTGTGTGCGTGTGCGTGTGTACATGGGTACTCCCCAGCATCTCCCTTCCTGTAAAATCCAACATGCCAGACCGAGTTCTCGCCCCTCCCTGATGTGCCCTCCCCAGCATCCCTGAACAGCCCTGGCACATGTGTGACCTAGGACAGGAAGAGGTATGTGGGGGAGGGGGCAACCAAGGATTCTGGGATTTGGCTTAGGGTGCTTGATGTGAGCCCATCATAACAAAGACCATGAAAATTCCATTTCATTCCATTCACCAAGCATGTATTGAGTCTGCTGCATGCCCATATGCTTCCTGTGAGAGGCAGCGTGGCATAAGGGTTAAAACACCGCACTTGGTGTCAGGAAAACCTGGGTGGCACACCCACTAGCTGTGTGACCTTGGGCCAATGACTTAACTTTTCTGGGCTGTTTCCTCATCTTTAGAAGGGGTTACAGCTCTGGATCTCTGACCCCATGTGCCAGGCATTGTGCCAGGGCATAAAGAGACATATAGTGAAGATGCTATGTCTAACTGGTAAAGCTTGCTGCCTGAGTGATAGGGAAGGAGAACATTGCCCAGTTTCTGGGAGGGCTCTGAGGACAGCCAGGCCTGGTGCCCTAAGCCTCAAGTGCAGACTCCCCAGGGGTGCAGTAGCCATTCGATTCCAGTTTGTCCATGGCTTTGGCTCCTTGAAGACTTCCCTAGACCCATTCTATCTTCTGGGCAAACTGAGTGACTTCCCGTTGGCCCTCCAGGACCTTCTGCACCTTGATTCTCCCGGTAATGTCCTCCCTTCTTGCCTCCACTTTTGGCTATCTCCAGCTCAAGCGGAACCTCCTGGCTGGGACCCCTCCCCTCCCACAAATGCCCCCTCCCTAATTACTTTAGAGTTGCTCTCCAGGTGTTTTGTATTTATTTGTGTATATGTTTTCTCCCCTGATAGAATGTAAGCTTCTGGCAGGCAGGGGCTGTTATGTTTCTGTCCTTCTATGCCAGGATGTGGCAAACAGCAGGTGCTTAATAAATGCTTGTTGGCTGGTTGATTGCAAGTCGAGTGTGACCAACCTTTATTTCTTCCCTGTAGAACCAGGCTTGAGCAAGGGACAACTTCCTCACCTAGAAGTCTGTGAACCCAGTTTTGAAATATTTTCATTGTTATGTATGTCACATAAGGGCAGTTAAGCAGTGCCCTGGGTAGAACTCTTGGCCCAGAGCCAGGAAGACCTGAGTTCAAATATGGCCTCAGACACTTCCTAGCTGTGTGACCCTGGGCAAATCACTTTGCCCTTTTTGCCTCAGTTCCTCATCTGTCGAATAAGCGGGAGAAGGAAATGGCAACCGCTCCAGTGTCTGCGCCAAGAAAACCCCCGATGGGGTCACAGAGAAGTAGACACAACTGAATCGACTGAACAACAAGAATAGACAATGCAGTGGTTCCCTTTGTGCATTTACAGACATTCTTCAGAGAAAGTTTCCCCAGGTTTCACCAGTCTGCCCAGGGAGCTCGATACATACGAGCGCTGAGAGCTCCAGACCAAAGAGACTCCCATGCAGAGGACCTCCCCCCGAAGGGAAACGACAGGGACAGAAGCCACAGTTTACATCAAAGGGTCTGCTCTGGATGGACTGGGATCGATGGAATCGGGGACAATTACAGCAGAGTTCAGCAGGGGACACCAACAGCCGCCTGGATGATAGGGTGGGAAGGACCCAGTAGCATTGTTGTGGGGCTCAGGCCCTGCACTCTGTCTGCCCCACGTCCTCAGGGTGATCCTCCAGGGAAAGGTGAATCTTCAGGGTTGGGTGAACTGGGGTCATGGAAAATCACTCACTGTGGCCTCCATGGTGCTAAGAGGTGGAGCTCAGGAGAGGATGTCCTCCACCTTGGTCAGATGCTTACCAACACCCCATGGAAGCAGTTCATCCCTCTGGGCTGTCACCTCTAACCAGGGATAAAGGCAGCCAGTCAATAAACATTTATTAAGCACCTACTATGTGCCAGGCGCTATACTAAGCATTGAGAATACAAAGAAAGGCAAAACAAACCCCAAAAGTCAACAATCCCAGACCTCAGGGAACTCACAATCTAATGGGGAACACAAAGCATAAACAGCTCAGTGCAAATAAGCCACATACAAGATAAGCAGAGATAATCAGTGGAGGAAAGTCCTTAGGATGAAGAGGGAGGGACAGTCATTCAGTGGGGTTTTAGCTGGGACTCAAGGGAGAAGCCATGGGGTGCTGGTCATGTGGGATCCAGAGATCCTGAGCTGGAAGCACCCAAGGCCTGTTTGGTGCCCCCCCATTTTGTAGCAAGGATAAAATAAGATGCTTATAAACACTTTGAAAATTAAAAGTGCTACATAAGCTGGTTGTTATTATTGTCCTGCACAGGTGGAGAGACCTGCCCAAGGCCACCCAGATAATGCCACTAATGACACGTCATGTTTATATTGTGCTCTAGGGTTTGTGAAGCCATTGTATGTTGCTCCTCCCTACTGTGTTATGGGCCCATCTACTGCAAATTCTTGTCACACACACACACACACACACACACACACACACACACGACTCGACACACACAAGGATTTCCTGTCCCAGTCACGGGAGCCAAAGGCCTCAGGGACGCAATGATGCGCTACCAGGCCATTGGGGGCAGAAGTAGAAGACAGCCCAGGGGGGTTCCCCAGGGGGAGCAGAGGGACAGTGCCCCAGCAGGTGCTGGCTCTGTACCAGCTTGGAGGGCCAACAGGTGGGCCTGGTGTAGGAGGGTCAGGCAGGGCCTATTGGGCTCAGTCCATAGAGCCCTAACCAAGCCCCAGTCCAGACTCCCTGGGCCTGGAGCCATCCCCCTCAGAAATCCCTTTATACCTCCTGGGCCACCTTTTGGGATTTGCTTCTCTGTGCACATGGTATTTCCTCCTAATAAAATGTAAGTTCCCTGAGGGCAGGAGTTGTTTCATTTCTTACTCCCTCCCCCCACCCCCCAGAATGGTGCCCGGCACAGAGTGAGTGAGTGAAAGGAACAAAAGTGATGATTGAGTTGAAAAGATCTGAGCTTGCCCCATCTATCTGACCTTAGCTGAGCCTCTGGAAGCTCTAGGTCCTAACACTGAAAGGGCTCCCTGGGAATGGAGCCTTCACACCTGAAATGTGGCTCTATTTCTAAGTAGTTCCTCCTCTCCTATCATGCCATTCTTTTTGGCATTTGGTTTCCCCAACACAGAATAAGGGGCAGGGAGGAAAACAGTGCTGTGGGAAGACAGCCACACAGCAACCCTGGATGCATCCGTCAGTGTCCACCAATCAATTAATAAGCATTTATTAGGCACCTACTAAATACCAGACACTGGCTTTGTTACTGTGTATAGGGGGAAACCACGTGAGGCCTGTTAGGCCAGATGAAGTCAACAAAGTGAGTGCCCATGATGAATTGGGCCTGGAGTTCTGGGGGCATCAAGATAGAGGCATAGGTGAATCCATTTTCCCGGTTATTAAATGAACCGTCTGCCTCTGGCACCCCTTGGAAAGCCTCAGAACTGCCAAAGGCTGGTGAGACATTCCATCAGGCTGAGGAGGGGGGAGAGAAAGCCACACGCCACCCTCCTCCCAAAGCTCCTTGATGCCAAAGGCTGCATCAGCTGTTAGAAACATAAGGGTTTATCATCCTTGGACCTCTACACACTCCCTGTTAGCCAAACACTCGGGCTGGGGCACAAATCAAGTGCCTATGGGTGGGGTCTGGGAAGTCACCCTGCATTTCTCACTTTCTCAGATCTCCATCAGACTGTCTCTTCCTTGGTGTTCCCGAGGATACATATCACCATTTCTGCCGGCTACTCCAGCCCACCAAGTATCAGCAGTAAGGGGGCCTGTCTGGTGATGGCATTCAAGGCTCCCTAGTCAAGGCACAATGAACCCCAACGTCACACTCTTCTGTGTGACCAAGAGTCCTAGGTCTCTGGCTGGGGAATGTGTGTGTGGGGAATACAGGGAGAGTATATGGCTGGGGAGAGGCAGATAAACCTGTCAGGGTTATGTAAAAGCAAGAAATACCAATTAAAAAAAACCTTAAGGCATTAATATAATTTTCCAAGTAAAATAAGATTGTGGTTAAAATAGTACAAGAAGCTGCAGAACCCGGGCCTCTGGCCTGGTCACAAACAACAACAACAATAATAATAACAAGCAGCTTTTACATTGGGCTTTGATCTCATTCCAGCCTTTCATATTACAGACAAGGAAATAGATTTCAGAGGGTATGTACATTTAAAAATATGTATTCTTTGGTGACAGTATTTCAGTATAACTGGTTTCCTTTGTAATGCCATGTCTTTTATGTATTTGAAAGCATGATTTTGAGAAGGGGTCCTAGGCTACACCAGATCACTGACGAGGGCCAGGACACAAAAAAGAAGAACCCCCTGGTATAGATAGAGAAGCGTTAGATTTGGGGGCAAAGGATCTGAGTGCAAATCCTGACTCTGTTCCTTATGCCTGTGTGACCTTGGAGAAGTCACTTCACTTCTGTGGCCTCAGTTTTCTTGTCTGTAAAATAAGGGAGTTGGGATGCAATGTCCATCTCTTCTGGCTCTAAATCTTGGGAGCTTCTGCTCACAAGCTCCCTCTGCCCTTGGCACTAGACAGGACACTCTGGCTCTGGGCCTGGCAGGGAAGCCAGGGGAGGAGGAGGGAGAGGAGGAGGGGGAGGGGGAGGGGAGGGGAGGGGGAGGGGGAGGGGAGGGGAGGGGGAGGACAGCGTCTGTGTCAGTTGTAGGCATTGATTCCCACAGGGCTCTGAGGACGAGAGGACTTTTCCCAAAGCCTGCACAATAGGTAGGATTATGCAAGAGCAGCCAATGAGGGCTCACCACCATAGGGGGGCGGTTGCATGCATGCTTCTTCCCATGCCTTCCCACTCAGGCCCACCAGGGCGTGGCCTCCTGGTCACAGGGCCCCACCAAGTGGGTGCCCACCCATTGTTCCCACAGCCACGAGGAAGTCATGGGGTTTGCTGGGGGTGTTGGCTTTCACTAGGAGCTGAGGCATCTGGGTCGGTCAGAGCTGAGGCCCCCAAAGCCTAGTGGGCTCACAGGAACTCAGAATTGGAGGGGCCCGGGGACATCTAGTCAGGGCCTAAAAACAAAACAAGAATCTGCACCCTGTGCCCCACCTCCACCCCAAACATGCCATCCAGCCTGAGTGCAAAGAGGGAGGCAAAGATGTGAGTGCAAATCTTACCTCTAACACTTATAACCTGATTTGAGTCCATCAACCCCCCTGGGCTTCAGTTCCCTCCTAGGGAAGGCAAGGAGGTTAGCTTGGACTCTCTCGGGTGTTCTTTCCCAGGGCTGTATGAACCTGTCTTTCCAAAAGATTTCAGTAACTATATTTCAGTATAATCGGTTTGCTTTGTAATCCTACTGTCTTACTGGACGCTTTTAAGAATATGATTCTGACGTGGAATGTATTTCCCACCATAGAAGGGGATAAAGTACTAGAAGATGAAATATTGAAGTATTGATAAATAGGATATGCACACAAATAAATACAAGGCAATTGTCATTAGAATGGTACAAAGAATTATGGATGTTCAGAAGAGACTTGTTAAAATTAATTGCTATTGCTATATACAACAGTTTGGGTTAGGCATGTTTCAATTTATTAATATCACATCCAAGTAAAGGATGAAAAAAACAGAATATAGTTCTGAGAAGGGGTCCATGAGCTTTCCCAGAGGTCCCCAGGACCCACAAAACAGGGGCAGAGCCCCTGGACCAGGTGAGCTCTGAGGGCTCTTTCAGCTCTAAATTTCTGAAGACTATGAATTTATGAGCATCTGAATCTCTGAAGAGTGACCCCTGAACCCCCGAGGCTGACTGGTCCATGTAGGAAGAGGTTCCTTTTATCAAACCTAAAGTGGCCCTGGTACCCCTTGCACCCCTTGCTTCTGACTGTGTGACTATGTGACCACACGGTCCACGTCAGATCCCACGTCCTCCAAGTCTCCCCAGTCAGGCCTTCCATGGCATGAACTCTTGACCCTTCTTGAGAGTCAGATAGGTGGGTGGGTGGAGGGACTGGTTGGCCTGGAGAGGGGGAGAGGAGAGCTACCATGAGACACCCCCCATATACAAATAGGCTGGGCCTTGGATAGATCTGTTTGGGTTGTGCTCATGGTCTCACAGAGTGTTGGATTTAGCATGGAAGGACCTGGGTTTGAATTTCCCTTTTTGCCACTGACTTCCAGGTTAACCTTGACCAGGTCAGTTGACCTTCTTGGGCCTCAGTTTCCTAATGTGCCAAATGGGCTTGATGGACTCTGGGGTCCCTGCCAGCTTTAGATTCAGGCTCTTGTGGCTGTCCCATCCATTCCTCCAGGACGCCAAAGCCTCCTTGGAACAGCCAGTGGAGTAGACTGGGGAGCTCCCCCCAGCCACGTGACTCCGCCTCTTGGCTTCATCAGTTCACAGGTCAGCAGGTGGCTTAGCCATTTTCTGAGCCACACATTGGGGAGGAAGTGCACAGTCGTGTCTTGTTGTGGGGGGATGATGGGGAGATAGGTCCCCACCAGTGCCAGGGAGTAATGGCCATATACTGGGCCTAAGGGATAGGACACCACTGGGGGGCAGGGTGTGGTCCAGGCAGAGATGCTGGTGAGCAAACCGAACAGGGGAAGCAGAGCTCACAGGGCAGTCAAAGCCAGAAGCCGGCGGGAAGTCATTCCCAGCAACTCTCCAAAGCCAAGGAAATCAACACAGAAAGGACTGATCGTGGAAGGATGCCACAAAAGAAGCAATAGATAGTAGCCAAGTGATGGCTTGTGTCCTGTCATTTCTCTCTCAGAGGCAAGATCCTTCCATGATGGCAGCACACCATCTGTGCCCTCTATGCACCTTTGCCCAGGCCCTCGATAGCTACCCCAGGCTCCAGGTGCTGGGCGGGTCAGAATTCTTTTTCTTTTTTTTTTTTTGGTGAGGCAATTGGGGTTAAGTGACTTGCCTAGGGTCACACAGCCAGTAAGTGTTAAGTGTCTGAGGCTGGATTTGAACTCAGGTCCTCCTGACTCCAGGGCCGGTGCTCTATCCACTGCGCCATCTAACTGCTCCATCTAGCTGCCCCAGAATTCTCTCCAAACCATAGCTCACGGGCCCCCACCAATGTATTTATTTTTCACTAGTCATAAGGAGGACACACTTCAATGCAAGGAGAGAAAGAGGAAAAAAAGAGAAGGGGAGGGGAGGGGAGGGGAGGGGAGGGGAGGGACTGGTTGGGGTGTGACTGAAAAGAGCAAACATGGATAAATGAAAGTCATGGAATATTATTGCCCATGAAAATGGGCAATTCAGAAAAACATGGGAAGACTTGTATGAAATAAAGCAGAAGGAAAACCAGCAGCACCAGAAAAGCTGGATGGAAAGACCAATGAGTATGAATGAAAAGACCACAGAGAAGCTAAACACAACATGTGATTATGCACATCGATGTGCGTTATTGGGTGTGATGCTATGAATGGGCAGAATCTGATGACCAGTCTTGGTTCCAAAGAAGAGCGGAGGAAATACACCAGGCTCCTTTTGGTGGAGAGGTGGGAGATGATGGAGACAACACGATCCATGTGAGCCAGACATGGAGAAGGGGGCTTGAGCCTCCTCCACGTGGTTTTTCCTTGTTACAAAGAAAACTCACTAAGGAGTGGCAGAGGCAGGGGTGGGGTGGGGGAATGATATAAATAATAAAATAATAATAATAATAATAACAAAACCAATAATGCCAGCTAGCATTTACATAGTGCTTTAAGGTTTGCAAACCATTTTAAGATTATTAACTCATTTGATGTGTGGAAATGGCTGTGATGTAAAAGACAAAAGGTATCAGTAAATGTTAGGTTGGTTGGTTTGAAATCCCAGGGTCACCTTCATGCCTGAGGAAGCTTCTAAACAGGCCTACTCCTGCTGCTGAAAAATGCCACAAACCCAGGTCAATGATTGACTCCATTAGCAATTCATTTTCTCCACTCTCAGCCAGGTCCTGAATGCTGCTTGGGGCGGGGTTGGGGGGGGATGGCAGTAGAGCATGGGGCTGAATCTGTGATTTCATTGGTGTTAGGGGAACTCCCGTGGTGAGAACACCTCTCCACAGGTGCCATTGTGCACCTGCTTTGTAATTTAGAATCTAACTGAGCTGTCTTAAGGCCTAGGGAGGGGAAGGATGCGTCAGAAGTGGGCTAGGAGCTCAGGTTTTCTTGACTCTGAGGTCAGCTCTTTATCCATTGGATCACTCAGCTTCTCCTCAAAATTCTACTTAGCTGGTTTTATTCTTTAAAACAACAATAAGGGGGGCAGCTAGGGGGTGCAGTGGATAGAGCACCGGCCCTGGATTCAGGGAGACCTGAGTTCAAATCCAGCCTCAGACTACTTGACACTTACTAGCTGTGTGACCCTGGGCAAGTCACTTAACCGTCATTGCCCCGCAAAAACAAACAAACAAACAAATAAATAAATAGAACACACCAGTAATCAGTGTGTCATGGCATGCAGGTCCACTTTGTGGACATTATCCCAGTTTGACCTCTTGAGGTAGGCAATGAAGGATTGTTCTACTTGTTTTACAGATGAGGAAACTGAGGCTGAGAGAGATAGGTGACTTGCTTGAAGTCACACAGCTAATAAGGGTCTTGAGGCAAGACCTGAATCCTTCCAGACCCCAAGTCCAGGGCTTATCCACTGGTTAGCTTGTTAAAACCTCCCGAGGCTGGCTAGCCTGTTTGTTCAGCCAATGAAAGAAGCAGTTCCTTCTTGGGGATCTGCTTCTCACAAGCGGACCACGAGACAAGCACCTTTCTTTCTTGTCTGCACATTTAAACCTCTTCATGCTTGACTCTCTTTATGATGATGTCAGCTGAGCTGGGGGAATGGGGGGGGGCAGGGATCATATCTCCCCTCTTCCCTCACAGGAAGTTAGGCAGTGAAGAGGTGAGCGAGCACTGATGGAAGTCAACAGAGTCCAGGCCAGGATCGAGGGGAGCTGTGGAGTCAGGTGTCCCATGAGTCACCAGCCTCTTTGGCCATCAGAATCCCTGAGGATGTTAGCAGGGGCCCAGGTGGGGAGGAGGGGGGCAAGCTGGGTGCTGACATCATCCTGGAAGTCTGAAGCAGGTCCCAGTGACTAGAAGATGAAAATGGCAGAGATACAGAAGGGCCGATCTTGTGGACAGTCTTTATGTGAAGAGAAATGGGAAGATGGCAGCCAAGAAACGATAAGGAAAGGAGAGACAGGAAGGAAGAAGAGGCTGAGTCTCCCAATTATCCTCCTCCTCCTCCTCTTCTTCCTCCTCCCCCCTCCTTCCCCTCCTCCTCCCATTGATCTGGGGTTTGGGAAAAAGATGAAAGCTTCATTGGAAGAAGGCCAAGGTCAGGTTAAGAAGAGAGATGAGACCAAAATGAAGAGAAGTCTGTTCCCAGTGGATGAGGGAGGTTCACAGCACATGACTGATGTTCCTGAAAGTCCAGGAGCTGGGTCCTGATACAGTTGGCGGGTGTGGGATAGATGACCCCAGACCCAGAGCCTCATCCACTCCAACCTGCTTATCTTATCAGCGAGGAAGTCAAAGCCCAGAAAATTCATAGAACCACAGATCAAAGAGACTGACCTGCCCAAGATCACCCAGGCAGGAAGTGGCAGAGGCAGGGCCTCTGACTTCATAGCCAGCACACTCTCCCATACTGTGATGAACCCGGCCGATCTTTCTCATGGGGGTCCTCACCTGAGCAGCACAAACAAGAGTGAAATCTGGAAGGCCGGCTGGCTCAGTAGTAGCTAGGCTAGCTGTCCTACAGCAGGAGGAAGAACCAACAGCCTCATGGTGAACCCCACCCCGCCCTGGACAGGCCATCCTTTGCAGTGGAGATTTCCTTCCCCCAACAGGTCTGGGCAGAGATGAGGCTGGCTGAGCTAAGGATTTGGACTGGGGAGCCAATCCTAGCATGCATGGCCTCCTGGGTGAGAGGGCTCCCAGCTTTGGATCTCCAGGGGCAGGGGAAGGGGGCCCAGTGACAACGGGAGCATTGAAACCCATTCATCATGGCCACGGACACCTCTGGGACCTTCAAGCGTAAGAAGGAGGCCACCCCACTTTTCTATCAACCTCTCCCCAGGAAAGGGCTGCTTCTAGACAGGTAGGAGTTAATGTGGTCGACAAATATCCGAAGATTAATCCTCAACAGTGCCTAATGCAGCTTAAAATGTGCTAAATTATTCACATCTCCCAGCCTGATAAGCAGGCAATAGGCCTCTTGAGCAGTGGTTTATACCTAGGCCCCTCCTCTTAGTTAATCATCTTGAGAACACCTGACTTAAATAAGTGTCTCCTTCTCCGCCCCCCTTCCCCAGCCCTGAACAAAATTAGATCATGCATTCATTTCATGGGATCCTGACATTTACCGGAGTCTCACATTAAGATAAACATGTTATGAAATGTAAATGAATGGATCACTAACAGGGGGCTGAACTCTAAGTCATTAAAAAGCTAAGAATGGCTCAAGAGAAGGGAACATACCTCCGTCCTTGGGGCAGAGAGGTGAGGGACAACTGGGGCAGAATGCTGTACATGTTGTCAGACCTCGGACACTACGTTGGGAGTTATTGTTTTTGTTACAAGGGAGGGCCCGGTTAGGAAGAGGGCCACATTTTCAGCTATGACTGTGATATAAAAGCAAAAAACATCAGCATGACTTGTTTTAATAAGTAGATATAGATAAATAAGCAGATAGATGGGCAGGTAAGTAGACTGACAGATAAGTAAGTAAAAGAAAAGATACTCAGATAAGTAGATGGGTGGATGGATAGATAGAGAAATAAGTAAATGCATGGATAGATAGATAAGTCGATAAATAGATGGATAAGATAGATGGATGGATGGATGATGGGTGGAAAAGTAATAGGTAAGTAGATAGATGATAGATTGATGGATGGGTGGATGGATGGATAGATAGATGATAAATAATAGATAGCTATAGATAAGTCGATAGATGGGTAGATGATAGCTAGACAGATAAAGCAGCATAATATAGTGGCAAGAGGGTGACTTAGGAGTCAGAGGACTTAGATCTGAAGCTTTGCCTCTGTCACTGCCTCATTTGCTCTCTGAGATTATCTCCAATGTTTCCTCTTCTATGGCTCGTTTGTACCTAGTTGTTTACATGCCATTTCCCCCATTAGACTGAGAACCCCTTGAGGGCAGGGACTGTCTTTTGCCTTTCTTTGTATCCCCAGTGCTTAGCACAGTGCACAGGTACACAGTAGATGCTTAATAAATGCTTGTCAACAATGTGACTTTGGGCCAGTTGTTTAACTTTTCTGATCCTCAGTTTCCTCTTCTGTAAAAAGAGAGCGCTGGGCAAGGTGGCCTCTAGATTTAGCAGGCAATGACCCTTGAACATGGAACAAAAGAGCCCCAAGTCCAGGCAGGGACTGTTAGAATGCCGATACCTGTTTCCCAAGGTTGCCCCTTCTAGGCTTTAAGGGCAGAAACAGTCATCTTCCTGGCAAAGTCCCAGAAGGTTCCTCGGCCCTTGGGATGCCCTCACCTCTACTGACTTTCTGGTAATTCAATCTTCCTTTGAAGGTTGACCCTAGTGGCTCCCTCCCTCCAGAGACTGGCTTCTGCTTGTAAAGAGGATGGAGTTGGGAGCTTCTGTGGGCTCTGCATGAGTGAGCCCTCGAACAGAGCTGTTTGTTTGTGTTTCAGGCTGAGCAGCCACAAGAAATGTGCCTGTTGACCCAGAGCAGGCCACTTTCCTGCTAAGAGCCTCAGTTTCCTCATTTGTAATTAGCATTTACCTCACAGGGTGATTGCCAGGATCGAGTGGCACGAAGATATGTTTTAAGCCCTTTGCAGATTAATTAATTAACCAACCAACATTTATTGAATGCCTACTGTGTGCTTGGCACTGTTCATAGGCATCAAGGATGCAAAGACAAAAGGAAAACAAACTACAGGAGTTAACATGCTGTAGAAATGGAGCCTCAGCCACGCTGGGGATTTTTGGGGAATCAGATAATCTGTGAGCTGGAACGTCAGAGGACACAAAGTATAACCCAGACCTGATCAAGAAGCCCCTACAATTTCCCAGACACAGCCCATCCCCTCTTGGACCCCCTAATCATTAGCAAGTCCTCCCAGACATCCAGCCTCAAGTAGCTTCTGTCATTTACAACCTTTGTGTACCCTCTCTGGGCCTGTTTCCTCATTTGTTAAAATTAGGGGTTTGACTAGGCGGTCTCTGATGAGGTCCCTTCCAAAGTCAATCAAACCCTAAGCATTTATTAAGCATCTGCTGTGTACCAAGCACTGTGATAGGGGTATATTCAATAGAATGTAAGCTCCTTAAAGGCAATTTCATTTTCGTCTTTGTGCCCTCAGCACTTAGCACAGAGCCTGGTATACAACAGGCGCTTACTACATACATTCTGATTTATTGAGCTATATATAGACAAAGATGAAGAAAATAGAAAGCAGTTTTTGAGCAGAACGGTGGCACAAAATTGTGCCCCCGACTGCATTGGAGGTCTCATCCCTTCTCCTAGGCCTTTTCCATATGAATAATTCTTCCTTCTTTTCTTCTTCCTTCCTTCTTTCCCTCCTTTTTTCCTTCCTTCCTTTCCTTTCTTCCTCCCTCCCTTTCTCCCTTCTTTCCTTCTTCCCTCCATCCCTTCTTTCCTTCCTTCCTTCCATCCATCCCTCATTCCTCCCTCCCTTTTTCTCTCTTTCTTTCCTTCCTTTCTTCTTGATTTACCCTCTTTCACTTTTTGCACACTGAGACCACATCTCCCTATCTCCAGTCCAGAGAAACTTCTCCCATGCTCCATGATTTTTTTCAAAGATCCCGAATGGTGGTTCAGCAATTACATCTGCAAGAATGGGAGGTAGTTCGTGGCCACGTCTTTCTTTATTTAGGGCCTGCCCTCCTAACACCCCGCAGCCTGAAGATCATTAATTCTCTTTGGGAGAGAAAAACAGAAACAAAATGAGAGTTGAGTAGTACTGCCTTCTTTTCCTTGTCCATGAACATTATTCCATCAACCTCAAGGAGACCTTCCTTGAGGGGGCAGCTAGGTGGTGCAGTGGATAGAACAATGGATAGAGCATTGGCCCTGGAGTCAAGAGGACCTGAGTTCAAATCTCACCTCAGATACTTTACTAGCTGTGTGACCCTGGACAAATCACTTAACCCCAATTGCCTTAAATATCTGGGTCCATCTCCAGTCATCTGATATATATATATATATTTTTTTTTAAGTGAGGCAATTGGGGTTAAGTGACTTGCCCAGGGTCACCCAGCTAGTAAGTGTTAAGTGTCTGAGGCCAGATTTGAACTCAGGTACTCCTGACTCCAGGACAGGTGCTCTATCCACTGCGACACCTAGCTGGCCTCCCCCCCCCCCATCTGATATATATCTTGCCACTAGACCCAGATGGCTTTGGAGGAGAGAGTGAGGTTGGTGACCTTACACAGCCCTCCCTCACTTAAATCCAATTCAGTGCAAGTCATGACATCACCCTGATGTCATGGTCCTCTTCAAGAACAAAGGACAGGGGGCAGCTAGTAAAGTGGATAAAGCACTGGCCCTGGATTCAAGAGTTCCTGAGTTCAAATCCGACCTCAGACACTTGACACTTGCTAGCTGTGTGACCCTGGGCAAGTCACTTAACCCCCATTGCCCTGCAAAAAAAAAAAAAAAAAAGAACAAAGGACAAACAACGATGACCTTCCTTGATCTTCCACTTGGTCCTAAAGGGGGAAAAAAAGACTTTTTTTTTGTGGAGAAGAGGGAAACTGGAGGGTGATCTTCAGACAGGAGAGATGGGTCCCCAGTAAACAGTGAGAGTGAGAGATGGAATGTTCTCCCTCAAACTCTGTCAAAATCATGCCTGTCCTTCAAGGTTGGGTCCAAACTCACTTCCCTTCTCTGAATTTTCATTTCCTCATTTATCAGATGAGGGAAGGGGCTCAACTGTTTTGCTTATGGGTAACCTACTGGCTTCTAGGTCCAGTTCTAATTCCAACTTGGCTATTAGCTGACTGTGTGACCTTGTGTAATTCACTTAAACTCTCTGGGCCTCAGTTTCCTTATCTACAAAATGAGCTGGTTTCACTAAACTCTCTCTAAGAATAACATTTGCTCTTAAAAATTGTCTGATCCTACAATAGGTCTACATAGGGTCATCGCTTTAGAGCTGGAAGGGACCTTAAAGGTCAACAAGTCCAGCCCCCTTGTTTTACAGATGAAGAAACTGAGATCCGGAAAAAATTAAGTGACTTGTACAGGGTTACTCTAGTCAGTATGTGAGGCAGGATTTGAACCCAGGTCTTCTTGGTCAGCACTCTGGCCACCAGACCTTTCTCAGTCAGAAGTGATTGTCCCCTCCCTTGAACCAATATCAAACTTTGTTCCTTTCTTACTGCCCTTTCCCATGCTATCTTGTTTCACTGTGTGCACAGAATCAGAAGCCCTAGAGCTCCAGTGTAATCTCTCCCCTCTCAGACTGGGCTCCTTTTAAGGGATTGAGTCTCATTGTCTTGATTCCCTCCCTCCCACCCTCTCTCAGCCCCTCCCCAGAGTGCTTACTGAGCACAATGCCTTCTTCTGTAAATGTTTTTTGAATGAATGAATGAATGCCAATATGCTTTAGTAACTTTCCATTCAACAGATTGGATGCTGCGGTTGTTCTATTGGCCATGGGGGTGGAAGGGTTGGCTTATTCTATCATATTTTTGCCAACTCACAGTCTGCCCATAAACTGTTGTCTACCTTGGCCGCAGGGACAGGATGGTCTATTTGGGAAAAAACCAAAAACTAAAAAACTGTCGATTTGAAAGGGGTAGGGAAGAGGACAGGGCCCCTGGACCTCACTGGGGAGATAAAGAACTCCCAGAGGAGGAAGTCCCATCCACTGATACAGGTCAGCACCTTCTCTGTAACGTACCGCCTTAGAGAGGTGACTAGGGTCACATGGCCTCGATGGGTCCAAGGCAGGACTGACTACAACTCAGCTTACTGGCTTTAAGGCCAGCGAGTCTCTGTCCATTGTACCTTGTTTCCTCTTTGAAAGAGGATAAAATTCTCTGAGCTTGCAGATCAATCAGGAATACTGGGAAAAGCACCAATCTTACATTACAACCTAAAGATGTAGTCCTTTTACTTCTCTACAATTCTGTTTCCTTCTTTGCCATTTGAACTGGTTGGAGTCTAAAGTTCTTATCAGTTCTAAAAAAGTTTTTTTTTGTTTTGTTTTGTTTTTTTAATGAGGTAATTGGGGTTAAGAATTGGGGTTAAGTGATTTGCCCAGGGTCACACAGCTAGTAAGTGTTAAGTGTCTGAGGCTGGATTTGAACTCAGGTACTCCTGACTAAAGGGCCGGTGCTCTATCCACTGCACCACCCAGCTTCCCCTAAAAGGTTTTTTAGAGAATAACCAGAAACAACATCAATATAGAACTTTTAAGGCATGTAAATGATTGATCTCAATTGAGGATCACTCATGAGTCAGGTGCTATGGGTATCCCTATGCCCATTTATAGAGGAAAAACTGAGGCTCAACGAAGCAAAGTGACTTTCCCAGGACCATACAGCTAATGTTGGTCAGAGGCAGAATTTGAATGCAGGTCCGCCCTTTGATCTAGCAAACTGGTTTGCCTTAATATCTCTGAGGAGAGTGGAGACAAAATGTTCTCCCTTCATCTCTGCCTACCCAAATCCCATTCATCCTTCATGGGTTAGTATGGGTTTCCATTTAGGTCATGTTTATATGAAGCCATTCAGCTTTAAGGTGTCACCAATGCATCTTTGACCTAGCCAGGAGGTGGCTGGTGTATCCGCTGGGTTTAGGCACCATCTGGTGGCTTTAGGCTGTAATTCTCAGGCTTTCTGTTGCCACCTAGTGGCTGCTTAAAAAATTTTACATTTGTTTTTTATTAACATTTTCAACTGCAAAAACCAAATCCCTTATTGAGAAAGGAAAATGACAAATGCTGGATGGGATGTGGAAAAATTGGAATACTAATGCACTGTTGAGGGGCAACTAGTTGGCTAGAGTGCCAGGCCCGAAATCAGGAAGGCCCAAGTTCAAATTCAGCCTCAGACATTTACTAGCTGTGTGACCCTGGGCAAGTCACCCTGTTTGCTTCAGTTTCCTCATCTACAAAATGAGCTGGAGAAGGCAGTGGCAAACCACCCTAGTATTTCTGCCAAGAAAACCCCAAATGGGGTCATTGGAGAGTCAGACACGACTGAGACCACTGAACAACAGCAACATCCCAAAGAGATCAAAGAAAAGGAAAAGGGACCTCTATGTACAAAAATGTTTATAGCAGCTCTTTTTGTGGTGGCAAAGAATTGTAAACTATGGAGATGTCATTCAGTTGGGGAACGACTGAACAAGTTGTGGTATATGATGACTGTGATGGAACACTATTGTTCTGTAAGAAATGATGAGCAGGCAAATTTTTAGAAAAGCCTGGGAAGACTTTCATGAACTGATACAAAGTAAAGTGAGCAGAACCAGGAGAACATTGTGCCTGCATTGCGTGATGATCCACTGTGATAGACTTAGTTACTCCAATCAAGACAATAATAAAAGACAATTCCAAAGGGCTCATGATGAAAAATGCTATCCCCTTCCAGAGAGAAAGAGAGAAAAGATAAACTCTGAGTACGGACTGACACATACTCTTTAAAAACTTTATTTTTTGTTTGTATTTTCTTTTGCAACATGGCTAATATGGAAATATGTTTGGTATGACCTCAAATGTATAATCAAAATCAAAGTGCTTATTTCTTAAGGAAGGGCGAGGGACCTGAGAGAGGGAGAGAATTCGAAACCCAAAATAAAAAAAAAAATGATTACTAAAAAATTTTACATGTAATTGGGAAATATTTATTTACATAAATAAAAATAATTAAAACCAAACCACTCTATATAAACTGCATAAATTGTAGATATTCAACAGACGGAAGGCACTGGCAATAAGGTTTCTGGGAAAGTCTTCTTCTTTTATTTTTTTTTTGGTGAGGTAGTTGGGGTTAAGTGACTTGCCCAGAGTCACTCAACTAGTAAATGTCAAGTGTCTGAGGTCAGATTTGAACTCAGGTCCTCCTGAACCCAAGGCCAGTGGTTTATCCACTGCACCACCTAACTGCTCCCTGGGAAAGTCTTCTTATAGAAGATGGGATTTTATCTAGTACTAGAAGGAAGCCAGGAGGCATAGATAATGAGGGACATAAAGGAGAGCCAGTGAAAATGCACAGTTGGGAAATAGTGCTTTGGTGGAAGAAGGGACTAAGCATTCAAATAGCCAGGCACTGGGTTAAGCATTTTTACAATTATTACCTCATTTGATCTTACAACAATCCTGTCAAGTAAGTGCTATATTATACTATTTTACAGTTGAGGAAAATGAGGCAAACTCAGGTTAAGTGACTTGCCCTGGGTCACACAGCTAGTGTCAGAGGTTGGATTTGAACTTGGGTCTTCCTGAGCCTGGATGGCTGGAAGGACAGTGCTATCCTCAATGGAAATAGGGCAGCTTGTTAGAGGGAAGGGTTTATCGAGGAAACATCCTGAGATCTATTTGAGGCATGATAAGTTTGAGATGCCCATGGGACATCCAGTTAGAACTATATAATAAACAATTGGTGATGAACAACTGGAGCTCTGCACAGAGACTAGAAGTAGATGTACATCTGGGACTCATCTGTGTAGAGATCTTGGAGCCCATGGAACTGATGAGATCACAAACAAGAGAAGAGAAGAGAGCTCAGTACAGAACTGCACAGGGGCAGGAAAGCCAGGATGAATTTGCAAAGGAGGCTGGGAAGGATCTGTCGGGCTGAATGTCCCCGGCAGAACTGTCCTGAAGGGCCAGAGGAAAGGGTCTAGGAGGAGAAGGTGGGAGGTGAGCTGTGTCAGATGCTGCAGAGAGGTCAGGCTGGATGAGAACTGAGCCATAAAGAGACCCCTGCTGACCTTGGAGAGAGAAACTTCCGTGGCTGGGACAGAACTTTCAGAAATGGTTGAGACGGAAGCCAGGTCTTAAGGGGTTTCAGGCTATCAGCAAGTAGGGGCATCAGGGGAGACTGCTTTTTCTAGGCTTTTGACCAAGAAACAGAGGAGAGATAGAGAATGATAGATGGAGGGGATAAACAACAGAGAAGCCTGGCAATATACAGAGGAAATGAATTCCATGAAAGGAACTAGCAGCAAAACTTGACTCCGTAGTATCCCCAGGATTTGGGAGGGGCTGCATGGCTGGCTCTGGAAAGTTATGCCATATTCAATAGCTATTATTTATATAACACTTTAGGGTTAGCAAAGTGCTTAACAAATGTTATCTCATTTTATTCTTCCAAAACCCTGGGAGCCACATGCTATTATTATCCCCATTTACAGATGAGGAAACTGAGGCAAATAGAAATTAAGTGACTTGAACAGGGTCACACAGCTAGTAAGTGTCTGAGGCTGAATCTGAACTTAGGAGAGCTCTACTTCATTATCTAGTTCCTACTTACTAAGAATAGAATAGATTAAAAGGGAAAGGAGTAGAGTACATTGTATATTAAGGAGACACAAGCCTTCTATGATGTTTAAAATCTAAATTGTGGTCGCCTTAAATTAGAAGCTTTAGCATCAGTCCTTGGGCATTAAACATTTATTAAAGCATACAGATATTTACAAGGAGTTCAGAAAGTTAAGAAAAAGAAGTCCTACCTAGCCTAGAGTTCCAGCCTGGTTGGGTTCTTCCTGAAGTCCTCCTCCACTAGCCTGCTTTAATCAGGAACCCTCTGGCAAACTGATTGTGGAAGCTTTTTATAGGTCTGGAACAGAGGCGGTCCTTACAGGCTGCTTCAAGCTGATTGGTTGGTAGCCTCCAAATCCATTAAGGGCTAGCCAGGTGTGATTACAATCTAGTTAACTTGAAGTAGGCTAATCAGCAGTCAATCACTCTCACTTGATTCAATCAGTCTCGATTAATCTCCAGATGGGTCTGTGAGTATCTGCTAAATCTCATTTCATCACACTTCTCTTCCTTCCTTGCAGAGGTGAAGACTCAAATGCTGCTCTGACTAGTTTTGCTAAGCTATTTTTCCCCTCTTTTTTTGTGGGAAGGAATATAATGGTACAAGCCTGTAGTCTTCCTGTTTCAGAATCTTAACTAGTGCTTATATGGGAACCCCCTTTTTTTCACCTATCCTCCAATTTACATCTGGATGAAGATTGGCATGAGAGGGCCACCATTATACACTTACTACATTGGAAAGCAAAAGTGATGTAAAAATAAAAGATCACCAGAAAGTCTTCAAAAGAAGATACAATATAGTGGGAAGAATATCGGCTTTGAAGTCAGAAGACCTGGATTCAGAGCTACTTATTACCTACATCACCTTGGCCAAGTCACTTCCTTCTCTGGGCCTCAGTTTCCCTATTTGTAAGATGAAGGGGTTGAGCTAGATGATCTCTAAGGTCTCCAAGATCTCAATCTATAATCTCATCCAACCTTTGATGCTCATATGCAGTTTTTTTTTTGGGGGGGATTTTTTGGCAGGGCAATAAGGGTTAAGTGACTTGTCCACAGTCACACAGCTAGTAAGTGTCAAGTGTTTGAGGCCAGATTTGAACTCAGGTCCTCCTGAATCCAGGGTCGGTGCTTTATCTACTGAACCACCTAGCTTCCCCCCTTTGATGCTCATATGAAGAAATCTAGGGACCAGCATGATGGAGAATATTTGAATGAAAATTGAGAGAAACAGAAGCAATATGATTATCAGAACACACTATAAACTAGTGGTTTTCAAAGTGTGGTCCAAGGACACCTGAGGGTCTGTGAGATCTTTTCAGTGGGTGTACAAGGTCAAAACTGTGATGATTAAAAATATGAAAGATAATTTCTGGGCAATTTAGTTATTTTATTAATAATCCAGAAGGTTATTAATAAAAGAATGATCCATGGCTATCTCTCTCAGACCCTAGATCCCTAATGGTGGTAGGGTCACAGATTATATGCCCTTTGAAGAGGAGGTGTTCTTGAGGGATGTCTAATTACCTCTGACTGGTTAACTTAATTTGGAGATAGTCTATACTAAAATGAAGGACTGATAGCCACCCCCACACCCCCAACCTTGGGCTAACTATTGAAAGAATGCTTATATCCTCTTTCAAACAAATAAGCTCTCCTCATTGGAGGACAGGTCTTTCTTTCTTTCATTTTTTAATACTTTTATTTTTATTTATTTATTTTTGAGTAAAGCAGTTGGGGTTAAGTGACTTGCCCAAGGTCACACAGCTAGTTAAGTGTCAAGTATCTGAGGCTGGATTTGAACTCAGGTCCTCCTGAATCCAAGGGCCGGTGTTCTATCCACTGCACCAACCTGCTGCCCCAGAAGTCTTAATCTAATTTGAACTTCCTGGGGTCCTAAGACAACCTCCAAGGTGAGCACCTTTTTCCTTGGAGGTGTGTTTTTGGGGTTTCTGCCATAAGGTAAACCTAAGAGGGGCAGCTAGATGGTGCAGTGGATAAAGCACTGGCCCTGGATTCAGGAGTATTTGAGTTCAAATCCGGCCTCAGACACTTAACACTTACTAGCTGTGTGACCCTGGGCAAGTCACTTAACCCCAATTGCCTCACCAAAAAAAAAAAAAAAAGGTAAACCTAAGGACACATTTGGCCTTCTCTGCGAATGTTCCTAAAGACATGCTTAAACTTGTCTGACCCAGAGGGTCTCAGTGTTTTTAGTATCTCTTTACTTTAAGGTCTGGTTTCTAGGTGTCCTGTCATTGAGGAATATTAATGGCTATTCATGGTCAGTGGTCCCTGGTTACTCTCTCTGTTGCTGGTGTTGGTTGATAAGGACTTGAGCCCTCTTGGTCACAGTTCTGTCGATAAGAACACAAAGCTTAGTTTCTCTGTTAACCCTTTCAGGTACTATTGATCAAATCTTAGGTTATTTGCTAACCCTTTTTAGCGACAATCGATAGGTTATCTATTAGCCCTTTTAACCTCCTCCATCAGGATCGAGTCTCTAAGACAGACCCTGGTTACAAATAATTATGTCTCACAAAACCATTTTTATCAGAATACTCAGAAGTTTTCATTTCGATGTAAATAAGAGTAGATAAAACCCACATAAATTAAAGATCCGAGAGAGATCTTTTTTAGGTCCTGCAACCAAAAAAAATCAGAGAACTGTTATCATAGAACAACTGAACAGAAAGAAGGAAAAGATGATAACTTCAGGAAATAAAACCTGGCCCAGAGGCATGATACAGTAGTTATAGGGGAATGTTAATTATCGAGACACCTGTAAGAACTCTCTGTTCAAAGCTGAGCAGCAAATAACTCCTAGCTTGCCTTAATGGTAATTGGGGGGGGGGCAATGAGAGTTCAGTGACTTGCCCAGGGTCACACAGCTAGTGTCAAGTGTTTGAAGCTGGATTTGAACTCAGGTCCTACTGAATCCAGGGCTGGTGCTTTATCCACTGTGCCACCTAGCTGCCCCCCCCCAATGATAATTTAATTCTAAAAGTTGAGCAGCCATTCTCTCTGCCCAGCAGAGAAGTGGCCACCTACTAAAGTAGAATGTTGTATACACTATCAGACTCAGTCACTGAATCAGGTGTTTAGCATTAACTGTTTTTCTTTGTCCCAAGACTGAGTTCTGGTTTTGAAATGATGAGTTTGAGAAAGGTTGGGGGTGGGGGGAGGGAATTTCCTGTAATGACTATGATGTAAAAACAGAAGGCATTTTAAAAACTTAATTTTAAAAATCTATTCAGGGGCAGCTAGGTGGCGCAGTGGATGGAGCACCAGCCCTGGAGTCAGGAGTACCTGAGTTCAAATCTGGCCTCAGACACTTAACACTTACTAGCTGTGTGACCCTGAGCAAGTCACTTAACCCTCATTGCCCCACCCCCCCCAAAAAAAAAGTTTTAAAAAAATCTATTCAGTGCAATAAACAAAAATTAAGTGATTGCTATGTACTTTTTTACAGAAGTAGAAAAAAATGGGGACCTTGAGGGAAAATGATCACTCTGTCTAAGAATTCCTAGCAGTAAAGGAGAAAACAATCAGTTATACACTGAACTATATTCTAGATTTGGGAAAAGCAGATTTCAAAAGGTGCTTAGGAAGAACAAGAAGCATCCCCCAGCTTAATATTCTAAAAGAGAAGTCAGCCCCAAAAGAGGGGGAGTTCTCATGAATTAAAATGTGAAGCCACAAAGAGACTCAATTTCTTTTTTTTTTTTTTAGGGCAATGAGGGTTAAGTGACTTGCCCAAGGTCACACAGCTAGTAAGTGTCAAGTGTCTGAGGCTGGATTTGAACTCAGGTCCTCCTGAATCCAGGGCCAGTGCTTTATCCACTGTACCACCTAGCCGCCGCCCCCCCCCCCAGACTCAATTTCTTAAAAAAAAAAAAAGTTTAACTGATGCCTTTGGCCTTTGTTGTTTTGTTATCCGGTCATTTCAGTTGTGTCCAAATCTTTGTGACTCCATTTGGAGTTTTCTTGGCAAACTAGATAGTTGAGCGATTTGCCATTTCCTTCTCCAGCTCATTTTACAGATGAGGAAACTGAAGCAAACATGGTTAAGTGACTTGCCCAAGGTCACATAGCTAGGAAGTGTCTGAGGCTGGAGAAGAGTCTTCCTGACTGCACTGAGCCACCTAGTTGCCTTTGTCCTTTACAGTATAGTCATTTCAGGGGTCGGGGGTATCAAGAAAAGGGGAATGACACAACCCTAATGAAGTCTAGTTGTGACAAGTAAATGAAAATATTCAATATGGCGACCTCTTCTGAAAACACAAGCAACAGTCTGCCCCAGTAATCCCCTACCTTTCCACTGAGAGATGTTCTATTATCTCTTCTAGGACCTTCATTGATTTTTTCCCCACTTCCTCATAGGAATCCATAGTGGGTGCTCCACAAGTGCTTGAGGAGGATAATAAATTAGGAAGGCATCCTACCTGGAGAAGACTTTCTATCTTTTTTAAATTTTATTTTTGTGGGGCAATGGGGGTTAAGTGACTTGCCCAGGGTCACACAGCTAGTAAGTGTCAAGTGTCTGAGGCCAGATTTGAACTCAGGTCGTCCTGAATCCAAGGCCGGTGTTTTATCCACTGCGCCACCTAGCTGCCCCCAGAAGACTTTCTATCTTAACTCTGGTTCCTCTAGTCTCAGCCTAGGGTTTACGACTATACAAGAGCGACACGCCTCTTATATTTCATAAATTCAGTCCCACTTTGCCTCCCATTTTTGCTCTCACCTGGAATTTCCCACAGGAAAATCTCCCACTAGATATCCTAGCCCTCATTCATTCCTGCCCCGATTCTTATCTCCTTCCTTCGTTCTGTGAGGCCAGAAAGGAAACGCGGTCACGTTCTAATTGAGTATTTCTTTACTGCGTGAAATAGATCATAAAACACAGTAGTGAGACTCCCCAGGCAGCTGCGCCGCAGTCAGTGAGAAGGGCAGGCGTCCCCTGACCCCTTTATCTGAGGGGCACACACGGTCCTTGGGGAGGCTCAGTACTGTGTTTAATGACCTGCCTATTTCAGGCAGTAAAGACATTCTAAACTCGCATGCGAGCGTGTTTTCTTTTGTCAGTCCTGCTGCCGATGGTATTTACTCTTCCCAAAGGAACTCTCCCTGAGTGTTAGCCGAAGAGACGGCAGGTAGAGGACTGTTATTTGCCAGTCCCCTCCTCCCCCATCAGATCATTCATACACCGTTTCTCCTCAGCCCTGGCTAGGAAGCCACTGGGGTCAGGAGCCCATTCAGACTCTTCCCAGGAATCCCTGCTCAGAAATAAGCGGCTGACTTAGCTCCTTCTCCTATGGGACTCTCTCAGGCCTTTCTCTAGCCTCCAAGTCAGGCAGACACCTGAGAGAGGGACTGGGAGACCTCCACCATGCAAGGCAATGCCTACCCAGCATTGTTTCCCTCTGGGTGGTCTGGCCCCCTCAAGCTGTAACCTACATTTCTCCCTCCATTCCATCTATCCACTGCCTGAGCAAAGCTGTCTGGACCCATTGCCTCAAATCCTCGCTCACTCCTCAACACCTTGCTATAAGGCTTTGACCTCAGCACTCAACTGGAGCCAAGCTCTTGTCACCCTTGATCTCTTTTTTGTAGTCTGGGCAATGAGGGTTAAGTGACCTTCCCAGGGTCACACAGCTAGTGTCAAGTGTCTGAGGCTGGATTTGAACTCAGGTCCTCCTGAATCCAGAGCCGGTGCTTTATCCACTGCACCACCTAGCTGTCCCAAACCATGATCTCTTAATTGCCCAGTCTAAGGACCTTGAATCTGCCATCATCCAGCCTTTGCTGCTGCTGACCACCCTCCTCTGGATGGTCCTCGTCAGGTTTCTATGACACCATTCTCTCCACATTCAGTTATTTTCATGTTGCCTCCCCCATTTGAAGGTGAGTATATTGATGACAGGGACCTTTTCTGGCTTTTCTTGGTTTCTCCAGAGCTTTTGTAAACATGGTATGGCATGTGATAAATGCTTGTTGACTGACTTCTCAGTCCCATGCCCTAACTGAGGATCTACAACAAAGCTCTCCCTAGGGCCCTCTTCTCTTCTCTCTCTCTTTGTGACCTCATCAGCTCCCAAGGATTTAATTAACATCTCCATGCAGAGGACTCCCTGATCTAGAGATGCAGCCCCAGTCTCTCCTCTGAGCTCTAGTGCTGCATCACCAACTGCTTCCAGCACATAGCCAATTAGATGTCCCAGAGGCATCTCGGACTCAACATGTCCATTATCTTTCCCTCACAATCAAAGCTTCCTATTTCTATCTTTTTTTGGACAGGGCAATGAGGTTTAAGTGACTTGCCCAGGGACACAGCTAGTAAGTGTCAAGTGTCCGAGGTTGGACTTGAACTCAGGTCCTCCTCAATCCAGGGCCAGTGCTTTATCCACTGCACCTCGATGCCCTGCCTATTTCTATTTCTTCTATCCATCTATGTTCCTAACCCAGGGGTCATGCCCAATTCCTCACTGTCTCTTACATCCTATATACAATCAGTTGCCAAGTTTTATTGGATTCTACTTCAAAACATCTCTTGAATAGATCCCCTTGTCTCCACTCCCATGGCAAGCACCCTTATGACCTCTCACGGACTTTTTTTTTTAGTGAGGCAATTGGGGTTAAGTGACTTGCCCAGGGTCACACAGCTAGTAAGTGTTAAGTGTCTGGCCGGATTTGAACTCAGGTACTCCTGACTCCAGGGCTGGTGCTCTATCCACTGCGCCACCTAGCTGCCCCTCACTTATACTATTGAGGAGGAAGAAACAGTCATGTACATGACTCTACTGCTGGAATGTAAAGGGCTCCTAATTGGTATCTCTGCCTCTACTCTCTCCCTTCCCATCCTCCACCCAAAGGGATATTCCTAAGTATAGGCCATTCCCCTGTTCAATAAACTCCTATAATTCCCTATTGCCTCTGGGACCAAACATAAACAGTTCTCTTTTCACAACTGTGCTTTGCCATACCTTAAAAATTTTTTTTTATTTACCTTGTTAAATATTTCCTAAATACATGTAAATTTTTAACATTCACTTAAAACACTTTTGAGTTTCAAATGATCTCCCTCCCTCCTGCTCCTCCCCCACCCTTTGAGAAGGCAAGCAATATGATATTGATTACATATGGGAAGTCATACAAGACATATTTCCATATTAGCCATGTGGCAAAAGAAAACACATTCAAGAAGTACCAAGAAAATGCCAAACAAAGACAGTTAAAAAAAGTATGCTTCAATCTCAGAGCTCATTAGTTTTCTCTCTGGAGGTGGAGAACATTTTTCATCATGAATCCTTTGGAATTGTCTTGGATCATTGTACTGATCAGAGTAGCCAAGTCTTTCACAGTTGATCATTATTACAATGTTGCTGTTACTGTTACAATGTTCTCCTGGTTCTGCTCATTTCACTTTGCATGAGTTCATATAAGTCTTCCCATCCACCTTGCCTTTCCAACCTTATTATACATTACTCCCTTACTAGTTCATATAGGTCTTGCAATTTTTTTAAACCAATTCCCCTCATCGTTTTTGGTTTTTTTTTTTCTTTTCTGTTTTTTTTTTTTTGGTGAGGCAATTGGGGTTAAGTGACTTGCCCAGGGTCACACAGCTAGTAAGTGTTAAATGTCTGAGGCCGGATTTGAACTCAGGTACTCCTGAATCCAGGGCCGGTGCTCTATCCACTGCGCCATCTAGCTGCCCCTTGTTTGTTTGTTTTTTTTTTTTTTTTGCAGGGCAATGAGGGTTAAGTGACTTGCCCAGGATCACACAGCTAGTAAGTGTCAAGTGTCTGAGGCAGGATTTGAATTCAGGTCCTCCTGAATCCACGGCTGGTACTTTATCCACTGTGCCACCCAGCTGCCCCTGTCTAGTAGCTTTTAGCAAAATATAGTTTCCCTGATTATTTCTTTCAATTAGGTCTATTTTTGCTTTTGCTTGGTCTGAGATCATGATTGACAACACTTCCATCTTCACTTCAGTTGAAGCATAACATACTCTGCTCCAGCTCTTCATTTCAATTGTGTGTGTATGTCTCTTATATACAACTTATTGTTGGATTCTGGTTTCTAATCCATTCTGCCATCTGCTTCCATTCTATGGGTTAGCTCATCCCATTCCCATTCCCATTCCCATTCACTGACTGTACATTTCCCTCAATTTTCCTCTATTTATCCAACCACTGCCTCCTTTAATCCTACCTCCTTCTTCTTCTTCTCTCTCTCTCTCTCTCTCTTTTTTTTTTTTTGGTGGGGAAGTGAGGATTAAGTGACTTGCCCAGGGTCACACAGCTAGTAAGTGTCAAGTGTCTGAGGTTGGATTTGAACTCAGGTCTTCCTGAATACAGGGCCAGTGCTGCACCCCCCCCCACCTCCTTCTTCTCAACCCTCCCCCATCTCTTATGCTCTTCCCCTCTTTTCTCCCTATTGGGTGAGATAGAGTTCTATACCCAGCTAAGTGTGTGTATGTGTGTGTGCCCACTCCAGTGTCATAGCCCTCTCCTGCAAGACATCCTAAGTTTTCTTATTCAGGAAAGATGTCTTTCTTTGACCTTTTCAGAGAAGCTTTGTGGCTCTAAAATTTTATTCAAGGTGTTATTTTAAAGTTGTTTGGAGGGAAATGTTAGTATAGTTCAGCCGGGTCTATTCCACCTTATATTGATTTTGTAGTTATTTTTATATCTACTTATGTGTCTTTTTGTTGGAATGTAAGCTTTCTGAAGGCAAGGATGGTTTCATTGTTGTTTTTATGTGCCCTGTGCCCAGCCCAGGACCTGGCATTGCTTCTAGTGATTGATTGTTCCTCCTGTCAAGCTGGCTAGCCTGTCTTCTTATTTTTTAGCCTGTCTTTTTAAAGAGCCCCATTCGGGGCGGCTAGGTGGAGCAGTGGATAGAGCACCAGCCCTGGAGTCAGGAGTACCTGAGTTCAAATCTGGCCTCAGACACTTAACACTTACTAGCTGTGTGACCCTGGGCAAGTCACTTAACCCCAATTGCCTCACTAAGAAAAATAAAAATAAAGAGCCCCATTCAATAGGACAATGACATTCCACATAAAGATCCAGGCACTAGTCTCCTACCCCAGACAGGCACTGTGGTACGGTAGAGAGCACTGAACCTGTCACCTGATAGACATGAGTGGGAATCCATGTTCAGCCACTTAGGACCCCTGTGACCTTGTTCCAACATTCCGAGCCCTAGTATTCTCCTCTGTAAAATGGGGGTGGAATGGGGTGTGCTGGCTGACTTTTGAGGTCTTTTCTGGCTTTAGCTCTAGGCTCCTATGATTCTTCTTTGTAGGGGACCCCAATCCAGGTGGAAACTAGAGAAACAGTAAGGAAAGCTTTGCTTTTCTCTCCATATTTATGGAAGCTGGCTTGCCAGTCATATGGCTGGCAGGTAATAGAGCCCAAATCTGCCTCCAAATCCCTCTGTGCCATTTGTGGGTGGAGGTGATCCTTTCCTATGTGTGATGATTTGAAAAGCACCCTGACCCCAGCTGCTGACCAGAGAGTGCCTAAAATTCTACCATTAGAGAGTCATTCCTTTGGCTTCAAATTGTTTCTCTAGTAGTCCCCTTTAAAAAGACAACCACTCTTGGGGCGGCTAGGTGGCGCAGTGGATAAAGCACCAGCCCTGGATTCAGGAGTTCCTGAGTTCAAATCCGGCCTCAGACACTTGACACTCACTAGCTGTGTGACCTTGGGCAAGTCACTGCAAAAAAAAAAAAAAAAGACAACCACTCTTGCAGCATTTCAGCCGCTATCATCAAGATGTTACCAATTAGTTTGTGAGGCAGTAGCTACTACTTGGAAGACTGGTAGCTGGGTGACTGAAGACGGAGCTATCCAGAATTGTTGGAGAGGCAGGAGGGGGTGGGAGAATGGGGCCCAATGGGGGTGTCATAAACAGATGAGGGTTCTCATGCTCTACTCCCTGATGAAGGGTCTCTGCTCAGAGATTCCAGGGGCAGGAACATTGATGTGATCAATCAATCTATCTATCCATCCATCAATGGATCAGGATGGATTTATTCAGGGCTGATGCTATGTCCGGTGCCGTGATGGGTGCGGGTAATACAAAGAGGCAAGTGAAGCATTAGATGCCGGGCAGATTTCCGATTCTGGATCTAGAACACCTGGGTCCCTGCCTCCAGGCTGGGCCCCTGCTGCACTCATCAACTCTCTAGCAGCTAACTCCTGCTCCTGCCATGGCTGCTTTGCTGCTTTCTCTCTTCTCACCTCATCTTTGTTATCAATGAGATCAGGTCTGCAAATCAAGTGAGATCCCATGCAAAGTCTTGGCTGGAGGGTCATAGATTTAGAGCTAGACCAGACAGGAGACGCCGTCACATCCAGTCCCTTCGTTTTACAGATCAGGAAACTAAGGCAGAGTGAGTTTGGGGTGTGTGGGGGAAATGACTCAACCTGGGTCCTACCAGGAGGAAGTGTGTGTGGTGGGAGTTGGACCCAGCTCTTCCTGATTCCAAGAACACGCTCACCTGATGCCTGTCCAGAGCTTCACACAGACACAGGCACACACGTGTATACAATGCATCATACAGACGCACATGCATGAATGTAGATACGCCCGAGCACGTGGATGTATACACACATGGAAGCTTGTGCCTGTGTGTGCATGTTTGTGTGCATAGGTAGATATTTTATAATACAGGGACACACGTACCTACATGCATATAAATACACACACAAACTATCGTTATTTATCAGATTGTGTTTAAAAGTCACTTTGCTTTCCTGGGCCTCAGTTTCACCCTCTGTAAAACGAGAGAATTGACTCAGAGGACCTCCTAGCTCCGGGTCTAGTATCTAACGAGACGCCTAAGCCTAAAGAGACGAGAGACGCCTGGCCCTTTAAATGGGGGCGTGGTTGGAGCCGCTGAGGAAGGAGGAGGGAGAAGAGAGGAGGAAGAGAAAGTGGAAGCTTTCCGGCCGGCACTGCGCATGCGTACTCTCGAGGGGGCGGGGCTCGCTGTGCCGTGACTGAAGAGGGGGCAGGTAACTCGTCCTGAGGTGGACCAGAAAGAGGGGGAAAGGGGGGAAGCGCGCGGGTTGGTGGGGGGGAGGGAGTGTGCTGGGGGGGGGGGGGGAAGCGACTCCGGCCGGGAGCTTCCCGGCTTCCGTACCAGGCCCCAGCCGGGCCCCCGGGTGGGAGGAGCGCGCGCGCGGAGGCTGTAGGTCTGGCCAGGCCGGCGGCGCCCCTGCCCTCGGGGCGTGGGGAGCTGCGGGGGCGGAGAGAGGGGCGCCAGACCCCTCCTCAGGTTAGAGGGGGCCGGGGGGAGGGGCCGGGAAAGGTCCTGACAGCCTCGGGGTAATAAGCCTCCCGTGCTGGTGAGGATGACAACAGGGAGTGAGCCTCCCGGTGTGAGTAAGCAGAGAACGAGCCGCCAGGTGCCCCCTTCCCTCTCCTTGGAGCAGGTGGAGGGTCAGTCCTGCCCAAGAACCCCGGCATCCAGCCCTGTGGCTGTTAATTCCTCCCTCCCCCCTCCCTCCTCCCTCCCCCTCCCTCCTCCCTCCCTTCTCCCTCCTCCCTCCCTTCTCCCTCCTCCCTCCCTTCTCCCTCCTCCCTCCCTTCTCCCTCCTTCCCTCCTTCCTTCCTTCCCTCCCTCCTCCCTCCCCCTCCTCCCTCCCTCCTTCCTCCCTTCTTCCTCCTCCCTCCCTCCTTTCCTCCCCCCTCCCTCCTCCCTCCCCCTCCCTCCTCCCTCCCTTCTCCCTCCTCCCTCCCTTCTCCCTCCTCCCTCCCTTCTCCCTCCTCCCTCCCTTCTCCCTCCTTCCCTCCCTCCTCCCTCCCCCTCCTCCCTCCCTCCTTCCTCCCTTCTCCCTCCTCCCTCCCTTCTCCCTCCTCCCTCCCCCCTCCCTCCTCCCTCCCCCTCCCTCCTTCCTCCCTTCTCCCTCCTCCCTCCCTTCTCCCTCCTTCCCTCCTTCCCTCCCTCCTCCCTCCCCCTCCTCCCTCCCTCCTTCCTCCCTCCTTTCCTCCTCCCTCCCTTCTCCCTCCTTCCCTCCTTCCTCCCTCCTTCCTCCCTCCTTTCCCCCTCCCTCCTTCCTCCCTCCTTTCCCCTCTCCCTCCTCCCTCCTTCCTTCCCTCCTTCCTCCCTCCTTCCCCTCTCCCTCCTTCCCTCCCTCCTCCCTCCTTCCCCCTTCCCCCTCCCTCCTCCCTCCCTCCCTCCTCCCTCCTTCCTCCCTCCTTCCCCTCTCCCTCCTCCCTCCCCCCTCCCTCCTTCCCCTCTCCCTCCTTCCCTCCCTCCTCCCTCCTTCCCCCTCCCTCCCTCCTCCCTCCTTCCCCTCTCCCTCCTCCCTCCTTCCCCTCTCCCTCCTCCCCCTCTCCCTCCTCTCCCTTCCTCCTTCCACAGCCTAAGAGAGTGATCCAGGGATGAGATGATAAGCTCAGAAGGAAGAAAAGCTCATGGGGGGGGGGGGTGACAGGGTTTTGGGGGTTTGATTGGTGCAGGGCACTTCCATTGTGGAAACTCCTTCCACCCCGGGGGGTAGGGTGGGGGAGACACCTTCTCTGTAACCTTTACTGCCTGAGAGGGAGTTGTGCGGGGACCCTGATGAGGCTCAGGGGCCTCCCCAGGGGCCTTACGGATTCAGGCCTGGGCGGATTCAGGCCTGGGCGGCTTCTCTTGGGGTGGAAGCCTGAGGCAGCCTGTGGAATCTACGCCCCTTTGTCCCAGGCTGGCCGAGGGATCCTTGGATAAGTCCAGGGCTTGCTGGGAACCTTTGGTAAAAGGCCGTTTTCCATCACTCAGGCACGTGTGTTGGCCATCGGATGTGAGTGGATTAAAAAGGAATCCTATTGGGCCCGGTCTGGCCCAGGTGTAGGGATGGCCTGGCTATGACACTCTCCCCGTCAGACCCTGTTTTGGGGCCAGTTTCCCAGAGCTACCTGCACGTGCTGCAGGGTTGCCGCGTTTTGTCCTTGATTCCACAAAGAATTAGCCAAGCCACCTGAAGGCCTGGGAGCCACACCAGGTGCTGGCTGTTATTACTGGAGGCCCCGTTCAGATTCGGGGGAGCTGCTGGTCTGTCCCCCCTTCCAGAACGGATTAGCGCCTTCTTGTTGCCTCAGTCTGTGTTTCCTGCTCCAGGAGACAGTACTCTCCTTGAGGGCAGGCAGAGTCTCCTTTGTTTCTTCCAGGCTCCAGCATCCAGCCCTGGCCCTGGCTCTTAGGCACCCCTGATGAATGCCCCATTGGTCTCACTTGCCCCAGGTCCCACAGGCAGCCAGGATTTGCCCTCCGATCTTTGATGTCACTGTCTCCCCAGCGTCTTTTCTTCTGTTAAATGGCAGCAGTCGTCCCTGCTTCCCCACCTCCTGGGCTAGTGTCTTGCTCTTTCTTCCAGATCTGAAGCAACCTTGGTCAGACTCCCTGGTTTTCTAGCCGAGGCCCCTGGAGGGAGGGGCGTGGCCTGCAGGGTGTGGTGTCCCTCGTTCTTGAGGATCCCCCACTGTCCTGGGGACAGTAAGACATGCACCTCAGGAGCTACTGGCTAAGGCAGCAGTCAGTAAGGGAAGGCGTGAGGATCCGGGAGGGCCTCACACCTTCCTCTTGGAAGGGGAAGTCATGGTGCCAGCTCCCATTCTTTGCAGTTTACAGAATGCTTTTATGCAGTTCTCTTTATCCTGGCATGTTTGGCCGGCAGGCAAGCACAACACGGTCCCATTTTAGAGATGAGGAAACAGATCCAGTGAGGGGAAATGAGAGGGAACCAGGACTGAATTTCTGCAGTTTTTCACACCATTCCAGGCTGCTGAGTCAGTGTCTGTGGAGGGAGGGCTCCCAGGGGGCACAAAGCGGGGGTAGTGTGGGCAGATGTATGGATAGCAGAGCTAGGCTTTGTTAAGCCAGCTGGGCTTGGGCAGACTTACTTGTGAGTGAACAGTGTTATTGCATGTGTGTGTGTTTGTGTGTGTGCACGCGCGCTTGTGCATGTGATGTGTGCATGCCTGTCTTTGGCATGACCTGTGATCGGATGTGGGTGGTCAGTATGTGCCCCGAATTCTGTTCAAGTCTGATTGAGGACATGTTTGCATGAGCATGGCCAGGCCCAGCCGTGGGGGGCTCTGCCTGTCATCAGGGAGGCTGAGGCTCCTCTATCTCTGGGGCTGCTCTGGTGTCTGCACCAAGTCTGGTGCCCGAATGGCGGAGCCTCCAGAGGACCCCCCAAGGAGGCTACCTACAGAGGGGCACACAGATGGAGCACTGACGCTTCCGTGCCTGCCGATCAGTCGTGGGATCAGGCCCGTGAGAGGCAAGGCCCTTCCAGCCTGGCCAGGTCTTAGAACAAGAACATGATGAGGTGGGGAGGCCTGGGGACGGCCAGGGCAGCGTCTGATTACTTGTGTCCTGTTCAGTTGGTGAAGGCAAGAAGTGTGAATGGATTCAGATGTAGACACACAAGTCCTGGGGTAGCGGAGGCCGTGGAACCAGTGACAATGTTAGAGTCAGGCCCTACTTTTGAATCCTGCCTGTCCCTTGCTTGTGCCAGGCCCTACATGCCAACATCAGGAGTTCATACTTCATGTAGCTGGCAGCAGGGAGCCCCTGAAGGCTCTTGTTCTCTTGGTGTACCTAGGACTCTGTGCTGGCCCCACTCACTGCTCCCCTGACCGATTCCCATTTTTGTCCTGTTCTTCTGCATCCCTCTGGGCCAACCCGCAGCCCCCACCAGTTCCGTGCTTAGTGGGGAGGTGAATGGATGCCCCTGAAGGTGATGAAGCTTCCTGCTCTGATGGACAGACCATCCCATTTGTTTGTCCCCTATTGACTCTCTCTTACTCCCCATTAACAGCAACCTTGGGGAGGTGGATTGGCCAGGGTCACCAGGTGTTGTCATCAGGAACACTAAGGACAGTGTTAGTTTTCATGGGAAAGGAAAGTGAAGGGGGTTGGCACCAGGATGGCACTGTGCTGCCTTCACTCTTCCCGACACTCACAAAACCCACAAGCAGGGGCAGCTAGGTGGTGCAGTGGATAAAGCACCAGCCCGGGATTCAGGAGGACCTGAGTTCAAATCCAGCCTCAGACACTTGATGCTGTGTGACCCTGAGCAAGTCATTTAACCTTCATTGCCCCGCAAAAACACCCACAAACAAACAAACAAAAACCCCACAAGCAAACGTGGAGGGGTAGAACCTCAGTTGCTATGGCAGACGAATGGGGGGAGGACCTCGATCCCCAATACTGATGCCAGGCTTCTGTGCTCAGGAACACTGATCATGCTCTGTCATCTCTCCATCTCTCTGTCTGCCCCATCACTTCAAACCCTGTTCTAGGTCCTTGCTGTGACCTCCAGTGCCCTTGGTTCTTTCCTAGGCCATCACCCCTGCACTGGCTATGCTCTCTTCCATTCCCCAGCATGACCCCATAGCGAACCACGTCTACACTGTCCTCTTCCCTCTGCTCTCTTGTCCTGCCAGACGCCAGCCTTGGCTTCCCGCCATCACTCCACAGAAGACAAGTAGGAACCCGCTGACTGGGGCCCCTGCAGGTTTACATGGGACGATCTCAGCTGTCCTCCCCTACTCTTAGAGCTCCCCTCCCCCAGCTTCCTAGTCTGCTGAAAGCATGGAAGTGGTTGGTGGACATCTCCCTCTTCCCCCTGTTCGGTGTCTCCCTCAGCTCCGATGCCTTCTGCAGCTCTTTCTTCCTACACAGAGGGCTGTGTACCCAAAGGGTCCCATTCATCCCGCCTTCAGCAGATTGCTCCCCTCCGCTATCGTCCCTTCTCTTACTGACCTGCAGACCCCATCTCCTGGCAGCTTCCCTGCTGCCTGCAAACATGCCCATGGCTCCCCCATCCTCAGGAAACCTGTACTTGATCTGTCTGTCCTCCTGGCTGCTGGCCCCTGTCTCCTCTCCCTCTTGGGGCTAAGACTCCTTGAGAAGGCAGAATCCGCTTCTTATTTCTCACTCTCTTCTTAACTCTTTGCAGTCTGGCCCAAACCCGCTACCTCTCCAGAGTTATTGGGGCTCTCTTAATTGTCAGAGCCAATGACCTTTTCTCGTCTTCTCTGCAGCCTTGGACATTGTTGAGCACCCTCTTTTCCTTCAGACTCTTGTCTCTAGGTTTTCGTGGCATTGCTGACTCCTGGTTCTCCTGCTCCTTGTCTGACTGCTCTATCTCTTTGCTGGACCCTCACCCAAGTCATCCCACTAACTAGGGGGGTCTCCGGGACCCCATCTTGGGCTGTCTTTTCTCTTGGTGATCTCACCTCCCATGCTTTCAGTGTTCATCTCTGTGCAAATGGCTCCCTTATCTATTTCTGTGTCTCCTTCTGCCCTGTCCCCTCAAACCCTGTTCTAGGTGCTCATTGTGAGCTGCCTGTCACACATCTTCAACTGGATGTCCAGTGGACGTCTTAAACTCAACTCATTATCTGCCCCCCAGGCAGTAGCTGCTGGGGGGTGGGGGGGGACAGGGGACGGGGGACGGTGTAGCTGTCTCAAGACTCTCCCTGTCAGAGGGATCTTCCTAAAACAAGACTAGTCACCACTGGCTGCCCAGGGCTTCCCAGATCAACAGAAAACCCTCCGCTTGGCACATAAAGCCCTTCATAGCCTGGACACTCCCTACCTTTCTGCCTCCTCTTCGATGCAGGCATGCCAGCCTTCCCCCAGCTCTGCTGTCCCTCCACACTTGAGGCCTTCCAGCTTCCTTCAGGTCTCAGCTAAGAAGCCTTTCCCAGCCCTCCTTGGCTACATCGCCTTCCCTCTGTCGATCCTGCCTGTTTTAGCTGTTCTGGGACTCGTTTGTACCCAGTTGTTGGCCTGTTGTCGCCCCGATAGACTAGGAGTTCCTCGAGGGCAGGGACCGTCTTTGTCTTTCTCTGGATCCTCAGCACTCAGGACAGGGTCTAGCACACAGTAGGTGCTTCACAAATGCTGGTCGACTAGAGCACTGTGCCTTCAGCACTTAATATTCACTTGTTGGTTTATGGGGAAAAGACTGACCTTAGGAAAGATCGAGATGCATCTGGACTGATTATTGTGAAGGCAGTTTTCTAGTGCTCAGGAAAGAACACAGTTGGTCAGTCAGTAAACATATGAAGTACCTACTATGTGCCAGGTCCTGGGCTAAGTGCTGGGGATACAAAAAGAGGTGAAAGATAGTCCCTGGGCTCAGGGAGCTCACAATCTAATGGGGGAGACAATGAGCAGATAGACTTGTACAAATGAGCTAGACACAGGAGGAATAGGAAATAATGAACGAAGGGAAGGCACTGGAACCAGGAGGGCTGGGGAAGGCTTCTTGTAGGAAGTGGGGCTGTAGGAGGTGTTCCAGGCATGGGGGACAGACAGGGAAACTCAGAGCCAAGAGATGAAGGGAGGCCGCTGTCACTGGACCAGAGAGTGTAAGAAGACTAGAGAGGGAGAAGGGGCAGGTTATGAAGGACACCATTTTGTATTTGATTCTGGAGGCCATAGGGAGCCACTGAGGGTTACTGAGTTGGGGGTACCATGATTGGCTTTAGGAAAATTACTTGAGTGACTGAATAGATCATGGATTGGAGTAGGGAGAGACTTCTGGCAGATAGACTGACCCTCCAGCAGGTGGTAGCAGCAGTGGCTTTGTAAAGACCCATTTCTACCTCATAGATCAATCTTATTCCCTTTTTATTACCAGATATTGGGTCTGCAGAGATTGGGGCAAGGTAGTATTATCTTTCAACCCATCTTTAGCATGATCTTGGCTCTCTCCTGCGCTACGTGATTTCAGTAGACTAAGGGCGTAACTAATTACAGACTTGCATTTAAAAATTAAATGATATATGGTTTGTAAGCCTGAGCAATGACGGGGGAGGCTGGTGTTCTCTTAAGAGTTCACGAGGGGGCATTTCATCAGCCACCTGTAAGCTGCAGTGAAGCACTTAGTTGAAGAGTCTTGGAAGGGAGAGACTCTTAGCTTCTTGGTGTGTCATAAAACTTTGGGGCGGGTTGGCCACTGGTTGGTTTTAAAAAAAATAAGGAAAAATGCCATTGTGGAATGGGTTCTCCTTTGTTTATTTATTTTTTTAAAGAGGGATTGGTTTGGGAGGTAGGAACATAAGCTACCCGTGTATCAGAAGGGAAATGATTGGCTAGATGCGAGTGACCGAAGAGCACTTAGGTCACCAGTCCGGAATAGAGGGAGGAGCACTGGGCCAGGAAGGAGGAAACTGGGGGGGGTTGTCTCCGTTTAGTTCTGACCTTGGCTCAGTGAAATCCATCGACTGGATGCCGTGACCTCCAAACGCCCCTGACGGCCACTCTGTTCTAGCTCTGAGGCATCATGGTGGACTAGAGTGAAGCGCTGGAACACACTGAGTAACAGTGCACTTCCCATATGTTGTCATCAGCATAAAAAACCCCACTTGCTAAGTACTTAGATGTGTGTAATCGATTGACAGACAATGTATGACCTGAACCCCCCAGCCCTGTCCCCCCACCCCAGGTGTCTTTGAGGGTTCCCAAGGAGGTCCAGCTTTCAGAGGGCAGTGCTGCTCCATCTCGGGGGAATCTCAGAGCCACCTCAAGTCTGGGGATGCTGACATGAAATGCTGTGGGTGCTTGGGTGCTGTTCTCCATCCTGCCAGCCCTCTGCCCTCCCTGATGGCTTGTTAGTGAAACGTCACGGTGTTGGGGGTGGGATCTGAGAACAGAGGGGCCACATCACTCGGCTTGGATGGATACAGCTGTGCGATAAACGGCTGCGGTGCCAGCCTATCACAGAGCTTTTTGTCCAGCTGCAGGGTGGGGCAGCTGGGATTCCAGGACCTCAGATTTAGAATTGGAGAGGCCCTGGCGATGCTGTCAAGGCAGTTGGGGCCTCAGTCTTCCATCTGTTTCTAAAGACACCAAGACCAGCCAATGGGCTGCAGGGGGAGAGCCTAAGAAGTTCCCTGGGGGACCTTGGGTAGGCCCTTCTACTCTTTGGGCCTCTTTGTAAAAGGAAGAGACTGGACTAGGTGATCTCAGAAGTCCTTTCCAGTCCTATATCTGTGAACCTTTGACCCTCTTTAAATGTTAGGACAAGTTGTGAAGGTCCAACCTTCTTTGGAAGGTTTTATATGCAGGGTATCCTGAGGTCTGTGAGCTTGAAGCTGCACCAAGACTTTTGGGTATGAGGAGCCAAGTTTACAAGTGCTCTAGAACCTACGTGGATTCTTAGTGACTCTTTGTCCACCACTCTGCCACCAGCGATGCAGAAGCAGAAGGGGCTACATGCGAGGGTCGCCTTCATATTTTTATTTGTTTCATGTACCAACGTGGTCCCAGAATTCATCCCCAAATGGCGATGACCCTCTTCGTCTACTTAGCTTGACTGGTACCAGGAAGGCAGCCCTGGGCTGTTGTCTGGGCCATCCTGGAGCCCCGTCCGCACGGCAGAACCTGGGAGGACCCGGAGGCCTCAAACTATAAGGATACAGAACTTGACCCAAGCCATCCCAGACTGGGAGGGAGGCAGAAATATATGCCTGTTGTCTGTGCAGATGGCCATATAGTATTTATGATTATCCATCATTTGTAATTTACTTTTTAAATGCAGCCCTATATAAGCAGCTGGGCCCTTGGCCTGCTGAAGGGAGGTCTTGATAAAGGTGAGTCAGGAGCCAGTAACTGCTTTTTGTTTTTTTTTATTTTATTTTGTGTGTGTGTGTGTGTGTGTGTGTGTGTGTGTGGCAATGGGGATTAAGTGACTTGCCCAGGGTCACACAGCTAATAAGTGTCAAGTGTCTGAGGCTGGATTTGAACTCAGGTACTCCTGAATCCAGGGCTGGTGCTTTATCTACTGTGCCACCTAGCTGCCCCCAGTAGCTACTTTTTGTAACCTCTCCAGGCCTGGTTGTTTCCTTGTCTGTCTCTGTCTTTGTCTCTGTCTCCTATCTCTCTGTCTCTGTCAGTCTCTCTCATCCTTTGTATACTTTCTTATGTATATTGTAAAGTCACTCCAATCATTACAATATACAGGTAGGTAAGGTATGGCTGATTTCTCCATGCTGGAAAGCTTTGAGAATGGTCCTAGCAGCTGACCAAGTCTGCTTTCTGAGTACTAGCAGAGCTAAGTGTGCCCAGAGGCTCATTGCCAGCAGGCTGACCACTTAAGGATGAATTCTATGGCTAGGGGGCCATCATCCTGTGGGGTCTGCGTTGTGTGGGGCAGACTGCTGGGAAAGGGGCTGAGGGTCTCGAAATCTACATCATCTGTAAATCTGACTGTTGGGGTGGTGTGTGTGTGCGTGCGTGCGTATGTGTGCGTGCGTATGTGTGTGTGCGTGTGTGTGTGTGCGTGTGTGTGTGTGTGTATACATACACACATGTGTCTCAGAATCTTCTTGAGAAGATTCTGCATGTTCCTTATGAACCTGCCCTGATATTTAAGGACATGCAGAGGGTCACAGATATAGAACTGGAAGGGATTTTGGGGGATGGGACGGGCCCAGGGTTGGCCAGGCATCAAGTGAGTCTTCCTGGTAGCTACAGAACCCTTCTAACTTCAGCCCATTTCTACCCAATGTCTTCAGTGGAGGTAAAAAAAAAAAAAGCTGGGCCCCATCTTCCTGAGTACTCTCACCTCATTTGTTGAAGGCGGGCAGTTGGACCACATGACCCTTTCCCTCCCCCAAGGTCCTTCTCATCTCTCAGTCTGACCCTGCGAGCCTGGTCACCAGCATCTTAAGACCAGCCTGTTTGCTCTGGAAGCTTTCCTGTGTCCCCATACATGTACACACCCACACATAGTCCCTATGAGTCTCAGTTGATTCATGAGCTATCAGGAGGTAAGATGTTACAGGTGGGAGGGGGGAATATGGCAGCCGTGGGGTGGCCTTCAGTTGTGGCCCCTAGTCCATTGCTGCTGGCTTCTTTTGGCCTGACCCATCCCTCCTTTCCCCCCTCCATCTCCCACTTACTAATTCACACACACTGACTGTTTTATGCTTGGTTAGGACTGAAGCCATGGCCGGTCTAGAGAGGAGAGTGCTTCCAAGGTGGGGAGATGGGAAGTGTCAGCATCTGGGCTGGGTGTGGGATTCGTGAGGCTCTTCCAACTTAGAAGGTGGTCCCTGGGGGAGGACAGGGCTGAGGGAGCCGAGCGGCAACAGAGGAGGAACAGCGATGCCTCGCTTATGACTAGGGAAGGTGTCGGTGGCTATTTGCCCGCGTTCAAACACTTGAATGTTGACAGGATCCCAGGATCATAGTTTTAGATGAGGTGGAGACCCTTTCCTCTTAAGGCCTTGGGATAGAGCCTGCCTGGTAATGAAGTCACAGCATCCTAGGTTTAGGGCTTGAAGAAGCCTTGTGGGCGGTGACTCCAACCCTCCATCTTCCAGGTGAGGAAGCTGTTGGACTCCAACATTAAAAGACACGCTCACTCAGAGATGTTAATGGACTTGTCGAGGGTTTCCCGGTGAACAAGAGTCTGAGGTGGGATTTGGACCCGAGTCTTCCTGACTCCACGCTGTTCTGACAGAGGCTTTACTTATCCAGCTTGTTAGGAAACTGAAAACTGAAGGGAATGTAACTTGTGTGGTTTCTCTCCTTTCTTTGAAAAAGATCCGAAGAGAGAAAACAGACCCTGCCTGGCCCTGTCTGGATGCTGTGATCGGGAGCTAAGATGGCAAGCGAGATTGATCTGGAGTGTGAAGAGGCGTCAGCCCCCTCGCCCCGAGGAGGGGTCGGGGAAGGCCTGACCCAGGCGTTGGAGGCCTCACTCCCCACACTCGCCTGCATAGACCTGGACAAGGGTCTGGAGTTCAGAAGTGAGCTGGTAAGAGCTCAGGCTGCGGTCAAGCAATGATCACTGACACAGGAGACCCTGCACAGGCTCTTGGAGTTCTGATGATAGCGAGTGCTTGTGTGTCTGTGGCCAGACGATACCTCTTAGCAAAAAGCTGGACCTCAGGAAAGGCCTTGTGGAGCACTTATGTGAGAGGCAGCATCCTGTAGTGATCAGAGCCAGAGAGACCTGGGTTCAAGTCCTGCCTCTGGCCCACACTGGCTGAGGGACATTGGGCACAGCCCCTGATCCCTCAGCGTCCCAGGAAGTTCTCTGAGACTGAGGTGCCCGCCGGTTGCCAGTCTGCATCCGGGGAAGGTATTTCCATTCTGGGACTTTCCTCTACTGATGAGTTCACTGGGCCTTCGCAGGATTCAGACGGACTCCTCTGGGATTGTGATAATTACTGGGAGCAGAGATTTCCAGCTGTGGGACGAAGGGGGTGGGGGTGGGGGTGGGAAGGGGGGTGGAGAGCCTGCTGAGCGCTGCTCATCGGCCAGTGTGTTACCAGTTGAGTGTCAGGGTGGCAGAGGTGGTTGTCTGTCTCGCTCTCGACCCGGAGCCCAGGGGTCACTGACATTGGTTTAGCCTGGACAAGGGCGATGAGGCAGCTCAGGTCCCTTGTCCTGCCCCCAGATCAGTCAGAACCCCTAACCGCCATCTTGACAGGAGAGAAGAGCCATGTCATGACTTGCCCGTCCATTTGTTTTTATTTTCTAGATCGATGACAAGGAGTTTGATATTCCTCAGGTGGACACCCCTCCCACCCTAGAAAGCATCCTCAATGAGGTGGGTGATCATCGTCGTCGTCTTGATGAAGGTTCTTTATTTCTGTCATTTGACATGGAGTCCACCTTTGAGGCTGTGGTCTGTATGGATGACTTTGGTTAGGGCCTTACCGTGATTCCATGTGAGTGTTCCATGCTCTGATCCCCCGGCTGTTTCCACAGCCTCCCAAAGAAAAATAGAAAAGAGTCCCACAATTTGTCTTGGTTACGCTCACTACCAAGAAGCTGCCGAGAGCATCAGAGATCTCTTTCCTTGTCTAGATCCGTGAGTGTGTAGGTGAAGGCTCAGGTGGCAGAAGAGGCCAGTCCAAAGAGTGTAGACCAGGGAGTCTGTGAACTCGTTTTTAAGGAATGGTTTGATGCTTGCATTTTAGCAGAATGGACTTGCTTTGTATGTCATTAGCCTTTTGCATTTAAAGCTCAATTCTGAGGAGGAATCCATTGGCTTCATGCGTCTGCCAAAGGGGCTGTGACGTACACAGGATTCCGACCTCCTGCACTGGAGGGGTGGGATTCTCTAATCAGGTGCTGCAGAGTTTCTGGTGAATGATTCTGATGAAATCTGAGTTGGCCTGTTTTCAGGTTTGCCAGTGTGAAATCTCAGAGCTGCCCGGAGGGATGACAGGATTCAGAAAAGGTCACAACAGGCTGAAGGGATGGATGGGCTAAAATGAAGAAGTTAGTGGGCATCAGTGTGACGGCCTCCAGTTCCAGTCCAAACGGTTGCTCTGGTACAAGGTGGGGGAGGTGTGGCTGCCCGGCAGCGTCCCTGGGAAGGATGAGGAGATTCCAGGTGACTGCTTAGTCTGAGCAAGATCTGGCACAGCCTTCAGCTTCCCTGCAGAGGCCCCATAGTGTCAACAACTGAGGAGACTCTGCCCTGGTCAGCACCAGCTTAGTATTAGTTTGGGGCCCGGCATCCTCAACTAGAGGGTGTCCAGAGGAGAGCCAACAGCGGGGTCTGGAGATGTGCCCTAAGAGGAGAGGGTGAAGGAGCCCAGGCTGCCGAGCCTGGAGAGAAGACTTGATGGGGGAGGGGAGAGGGAGCCGTAGCCCAGCCAGGAAGGAGCAGAAGCTGGCTTTGGACCCATTTCCTCTGATCCTAAAGCCAGTGTTCTTTCTGCTGCTTTGATTTACAAGCATGAATAGAAGCAAAAGCCACCTTACAGGCTCTTTTACAACAAGGTGTCTACCACTCATAGAGCAGGATCATTAAGTATCCCTTGGAGGGTAAAACAACAGAAATGGTCCCGTTCACTGACCCTCCGACAAGGCATAAAATGCCGAAAGTATTAGCCACGGTGATGGAGGACACCCAGTGTAGAGGCCTACTCTGAGGAGGAATTGTCTGTGGCTGGTAAGTCCCTGGCTCTTGTTTGTGGGTGATGTGCTGATTTTGATTTCATCAAGTCCCAAGACATTGCAGAGCTTCCTGCAAGCGATCTGTAATCACTCCGGGAGTGGCCCTGACCATCCACACAGGAAAGATCAAGTGGATGAAGGACATCTGTTGACCAGATTTCATCCAATAGACTTTGTCCAGATGTGCATACATCTGGGGCGGGTGGACAGTGAGCAGGGCCTGGAGAGTAAAAGAGGAGGGGAGCAGCCTGGATCCCCTTCAGGAAACTGTACCGCTCCTGGCTGACCCCGTTACCTCAAAGGCCCATGTTCTCACTACAAGCTTCTTGCTGGTGTCACTGTGTGACAGAGTTCTGGGACAGATGTGGCATGGCCTCCGAAGCACTAAAGATGTGATGGAAGGGCATGTGGTTGGTGTGAGCGGGTTACAACCTGTGGCCACTGAGGAGTGGGAGACAAAGAAAGAAGATGCACTGGCTATGTGGCAAGACTGAGGGGTGGAGGAGGATGAGTAGAGTCTGCCTCCAGGAGCCAAGAGGGAGGGGGAAGAGTAAGAGCAGGTAGCAGTAGGGATAGAGACACAGAAAGAGGGGTAAGTAGAAAGAAAAGTGTCGATGGAATGTTTTTTAAAATATAGAGAAGAAAAGGGGGGATAAGAGGGGACACAGACAAGGAGGGCAGTGTTGGTGCTGCCAAATTAAACTGAATATGGATGAAAAGGAACAAGCTGTATGTAGTATTTTCTGGTCCTTGTATATCAAAATGTTCATGTTTGTTGATAATTTTCTAGTTTATAATAAACAATTTTTTAAAAGTTACAGTGACTTGTAGACACAGTTTGGGTGAATGGTGGGGATAGTCAAATCAATAAGCATTAAAAAAATTTTTATTTTGAGTTCAGAATTCTCTCCCTCCCTGATCCCTTCCCCATCTATTGAGAAGGCAAGAAATATAATGCCCACTATACATACGAAGTCATGCAAAGTATATTTCCACATTAGCCATGCTGTAAAAAAAAAAAAAAAACCCAAGAAAATGAAAGAAAATATTCTTCAGTCTGCACACAGAGTCCATCATTTTTCTTTCTGGAGATGAATAGCATTTTTCATCATAAGTCCTTCGTAATTTTTTTAGTCCCATTGTATTGTGGAGAAGAGATAAGTCATTCACAATTGATCATTGTACAATAATATTGTTATTGCGTATAGTGTTCTCTTGTGTCTGCTCACTTCACTTTGCATCAGTTTATATAAGTCTTCCCAAGTTTTTCTAAAACCACCGCTCTCATCATTTCTTATAGCACAAGAGTATTCCATCTCAATCATATACCACAACTTGTTTGGCCATTCCCCAATTGATGGGCTTCCCCTCAATTTCCAATTCTTTGCCACCACAAAAAGAGCTGCTATAAATATTTTTGTGGCTATAGGTCCTTTTCCCATTTCTTTAATCTTTTTGGGATAGAGACCTAGCAGTGATATTGCTGGATGAAAGGGTATGCACAGCCCCATAGGCCTTTGGGTATAGTTCTAAATTGCTCTGCAGAATGGCTGGATCAGTTCACAACTCCACTAACAGTGTACTAGTGTTCCAATTTTCCCACATCTCCTCCCACAGTTATTTTTCTTTTTTGTCATATTAGTCAATCTGATAAGTGTGTGGTAGTACCTCAGAGTTGTTTTAATTTGCATTTCTCTGATCAATAGTGATTTTGAGCATTTTTTTCATATGACTATAGATAGCTTTAATTTCTTCTTCTGCAAACTTACCTGTTCATATTCTTTGACCATTTATCTATTGGGGAACAGCTCTTATTTTTGTACATTTGACTCAGTTCCCTAAATATTTTAGAAATAAGGCCTTTATTAGAGAAACTTGAAACTTGGAGTAAAAAAAAAATTTCCCCCAGTTCTTGCTTCCCTTCTAATTTTGGCTACTTTGGTTTTACTTGTGCAAGACTTTTAAAATTTAACATAATCAGAATGATCCATTTTACTTCCTGCGACCCTCTCTATCTCTTGTTTGATCATAAATTCTTCCCTTAACTGTAGCTATAACAGGTAAGATTTCCATGCTACCTTCATTTGCTGATGGTCTCACCTTTTATGTTTAAATCACGTACCCATTTTGACCTTATCTTGGTCAACAAGCATTTAAAAAAAATGAATAAAATTAAAAAAAACCAAGCATTTTAAAGCCCCTCCTATGTGCTGGCCACATGTTAGTCTCCTGATAGAAGACACAAGTGAAGGATACATTGATGTAGTCCTTCAGTTGTTAAAACTGTGAGGCACTAACTAGTGGAGAATCTCTGTTTTGAAATCAAAACGAATCATAAAGTCACAGATCACTCTGCTTGCTGTGCTGTGGGTTTTCTCACCCTAAGTAGAGGAAAGCAGTCAGTGAGCCAGGCAGCATTTATTAAGCTCCTACTATGGGCCGACCCCGTACCAGGTGTTGGGGATGCCAAGGAAGGCGACAGTTGGTCCCTGCCCATGAGGAGCTCAGTCTAAAGGGGGGACCACGTGTGAACGACTGTACAAACGACAGTGTTACTCACAGCTTCTGCTAGAGGGAGATGCTTTGGGGTCCAGGCATGTGATTTCACTGGCCTAGGGACCTCTCAGTGTAGAGCCTCCCGTGTCCAGTGTAGATCATCAGCTTCTCTTTAAGAGCCTTGGAGAGTTTCTGGGCACACTGACAGGGCTAAGGGGAGCGCCCAGGATTGCTGAGTCGGGGTGTGTGTCAGAGGCAGGCCTTCGCGGGTCTTCTGCAGTCGGAGGCCAGCCCGGTATTCACCTTACCACGCTGCCTCTCGACATTTCACTGATAATCCTGGACCTCCCTCGTAACCACATCCCGGGATGAATGTGGCTGAGAGGAAGAACTCAGCAATCTGTGCCTTGTTTGGGTTGTTCATGTGGCTGTGCTTCTGCCCATGAATCTGACCTTGACTTTCTCATCCTCGGCACAAGCACTCGGTGTGGTGACCGTGTTCCTTCCCGTCTTTTAGACTGACGATGAGGATGAGTCCTTCATTCTTGAGGACCCCACTCTGTTAAACATTGACACTTTCGACACCCACTCCTACGACACGTCGTCAGTGGCCAGCTCGGACAGTGGTGATCGAACCAATCTGAAAAGGTAAGGAGGCATCTAGGCCCGTCCAGCAGACGCAGGGACTGTTTGCTTATTATTTTGAAGTTATATACGGCGTCATCGACAAGTTGCATGTCTGTGTTTCTGCAGAGGAAGTAGAAAGGAGCTTGATGGGAAGTAAGAGACTAGTTGGGCTTTAGAGGGCTTGGAAATGGTGGAGGATCGGGGGTGCATCATGAGTGCGGTAACCATGGAGCCCTCCCCTCCCCGGCAGCCTGGGTCGGTGACCTCTCAGAGGGGGGCCAGCCCAGCACCCTGTTATGGGGAAGAGAAGTTGGGCCCTGTTTGCCCCACTCCCTCCTTCCCCCCTTAAAAGCAGCCCCAGCATTCCTGTATTCCCTCCGCGAGGGTTCAGAGGAGAAGCCCAAAGATGATTAAAGGGATGCAAAGAAGACCTTTGACCCTAAATAACTCCATTTGGACTGGTTTTTTCTTCCCAAATTCCTGGGAAGAACATGAAAAGAACAGAGAATGGAGAAAGCCTGATGCATGCGATTTATTGACTTCACGTGCCTTCTCCAGGTTGGGGCAGATGTCGGTACGTCTGTAACTCTTTAGATGTCTTGGCCATGACAGTTCTGGAGCTCTCGGGTGCTGCTCCTTGGCGCGTAATCCGCCTTGGGGGGGGCACTGAGGAAAGCCCAGCGGGAACGAGAGTGAGTGTGGGAAGGTGATTCTCAGGCCCGGCCTTCCTTCCAGGAGCTGACCCCAGCCGGGCACCTTCCCTGAAATGGCCTGGGGGATGGGGGAGCCAGGAGGATAGGGGACGCTTCACAGTCAGCTTGCCAGGGGGTGACAGTGTCACAGGAGGAGGACAGGGCCTCCCCCTTGTCAGGCATCACAGGAATGCTCACCACTGATTTTGCTGTCGTCCCCCCCCCAAGAGGGGCAGCCAGGGAAGGCCAGCCGGGAAGCCTCTTCATGGGATTGGGCGTCGTGGGCTGAACCAGCAAATGTCGCAGGGCTGCCCTCAGCTTCAGTCTCCTATTTGGGCTCTTTAGGAAGAAGAAACTTCTTGACTCTTTTTCACTCCACGGCTCAGTCATGCGGCACTCGCTGCTCAAAGGGATCTCGGCCCAGATCGTCTCTGCAGCCGTAAGTACGGGGTCTCCTTCCCCTGGCTCTGGGGCCCACGGAAGTGAGAAGGAACAGAACCGCGGGCACTGTGCCATCTTTGCTGCAGGCTCACGGGTAGAGCCTGACTTCGCGATGTTGTGTGCCTGGATTTTAACACACAGGTCGTTACTGAGGTCTCGAGGGGAAACGCACCTACTCAGTGCCCAGTTCAGGGAGGGCGGGCTGGTGGGAGCAAGCCAAAACAGGGATCGTTTTCTTGTGTCTCCTTTAAGAGAGGCAGGCAGGCAGTGTGGTGGAATGGGTAGAGCAGCCCCTGAGCTAGGGGCTTCTCAGTTCAGATCCTGCCTTTGACACATCCTGGCTGTCTGTTCTCTTCCTCCCCCCTCAGGAGACCACAGCTCTGATCCTGGCCCCTTTCCTCCCTTTTCACTTGTTAGCTCAGCTCCTCCAGGAGCAGAGCGTCCATGTGGGGGAGGCTGCTTCCTTCCAAGAGATGGGCCTTGGCTTGGTCTGTTCACGCAGGAGAGTGAAGGCGAGTTCAGCTTTATGGATTGGAGAGAATTTGAGTGCCTTTAAATAGAGGATTTGGAAGGCTGAGGTCAAATAGAAATCTTTCCTTGCCAAAGAAAAGAGATTCAGTATATTTTACCCAAGGGCCACTAGGGAGCGCCACAGTGCACAGAGCTCTGGGCTTCCAGTCAGGAAGACTCCTCTTTCTGAGTTCAAATCTGGCCTCAGACACTTGCCAGCTGTGTGACCCTGGACAAGTCACTTAACCCCCATTGCCCCACCAAAAAAAAGGGGGAGGGCAGCTAGGTGGTGCAGTGGATAAAGCACTGGTCCTGGATTCAGGAGGACCTGAGTTCAAATCTGGCCTCAGACACTTGCCAGCTGTGTGACCCTGGACAAGTCACTTAACCCCATTTGCCTCAGTTTCCTCTGGCAAACCACTCCAGGATCTTTGCCAAGAAAACCCCAAATGGGGTCATGAAGAGTCGGACGCAACTGAAACAACTGAAATCAGTCTTTTGCCTGACCTTTTGTTTGCCCGTTTCACAAGCACACATCCGACTTCAGAGCCTTAAGCTGGCATGCCTAGGACCTGGCATCATGGTGCGGTAGAGACAGTGTTGAATTCAGAGCCTCAGGGTCAGATTCTAACCCCGGCTCTGCCACTTGCTGTCTTTCTGACCCCAGGCAAGGCACTTCCTCACTTAGACTCAGGTGGTTTGGTTTTTTTTTAGTTTTCAACATTTATTTTTATAAGATTTCTAGTTCTAAAATTTCCTCTCTCCCCCCTTCCCCAGACAGTAAGCAATCTGATATAGGTTATATATGTACAATCACCTTAAACATATTTCTGCATTAGTCATGTTGGGAAAGAAGAATCAGAACAAAAAACTCAAAAAAGAAGAAAGAAAACAACAAAAAGTAGAAACAGTCTGGTTCAGTCTGCATCCAGATTCCACAGTTCTTTTTTCTGGATGTAGGAGCATTTTCCATCTTGAGGCTCAGTTTTCTTATCTAGAAAAGTGACGGTATTGGAGTGTCTGTCCTCTGGGGTTCTTGTGGGGCGTGGGGTCTGTGTTCCATGTAGCTTGATTTCCCCAGCTTCCTAGTCATTATCTTTATTTTTTTTTAAATCATGGCAGGCTTTGGAGATGGTAACTCAGATTTGGGTGTCCTTTTTTCAGGGTATAATGGCTGTTTTGCACTTTATCTTTGGGCTAGAAAGAAATGCTTTGCTTTTTGGCGATGGTGCAAGGTTGGTGTGGGATTGGGATGGTATCAGGAGGCCTTAAAAGCATTCATTCCCTATTGGAGTTTTACTGAAGCAGCATCTTGTACCAGATGGCCAACGTCTGGACCATCCCTGCAGCCTGGGCACACATTGCAGCCAAGGCATGCACGGTGTTGCTGCCGAGCCGTTTTGTGGACAAATGGAGCCCATTTAGAGAGAGGGGCAAATGATGGAGGGAACTTGGGCAGCTGCCACTCTCTGCCTCTGGGTAGGGACTTACTCCTCTTTGCTGGAATGGGAACCACCTGTTGAGGGATGACATTTCCACGGTGCTTTCTGAATCTAATCCTCATGTAGGTGATGAAACCCATTCTTCCCTAAATTACGACAAAGCAGAGCAATCATTTGACCCACCTGTTCAGTTTAAAAATATTTTGAATAATTGAGATGGGCTGAGAATGCAGGCCTTGAACAATGATGAGATAAATCTGTTGTTTTAAGGAAGCTTCTTTTTTCTCAGGCAGAAAGGGTGATCTCCTAATAGCTTCCAGGGGCTTGCTTCCCCTTGTTCTTCCAGCTCCATGCTAGATTTCTCTGGTCTACTCACGTGGAAACTGCTTCCCTGGGTCACGGTGTCATTGTGTGTCTTCCAATTACCAGTTGGGTCTCTGGTCTCTTGGCCTCTGTACTGATTGATCCACTGACATCATCACAGAGGTGGACTGGGCATCTGGTTGTAGCCACACTCGGGAAGGAATCCTGGGAGCATATACAGCTGCTCTCTGAGGAAAGAAAGACCCCCAGCGAGGGGGACACCTCCGCTTCCCCAGGTGGCCTATCTTCCTTTTGACCAGCTCTAGTTGCTGCTCATTTTTTCTCAGCCTTTGGATCTTCCACCCATTGCTCCTCCATCTGCATTTTGGGGCCCAACGAAAACTACTCACCCATTCTCCCAGAGGTTAGAGATAACTGCCATGTTCCTCTGAGCTTTTTCTTCTACCTGGCCTCACTTGTCATGACCTGGAGGAGGTCCTTCACTTTCCTGCTTGCCCTCCTCTCAATTCACTTTGGTTTATCAATGGGATTCCCCAAACTGAACCCAGAACTGCAGATGTGATATGACTAGAGCAGAATACAGAGGAACTATCACCCCCACCCCCATTTGAGGAAGTGACACCCAAGGTTATGTTAGCTTTTTAGGTTGCAATTATATTAAGCTTAGAGTCCATTAATACCCTCAGATTGTTTTCAGGCAAGCAATCATTTAACCATGCTTCTCTCATCTGGCATTTCTGAAGTTGATTATTGGAACCCAAGTGTAAGACTTACATTGGTCTATATTCAGCTTTATCTTTTTGTCCCAGTGTTCAAGCTGGTTGAGATCTTTCTTGGATTCTGACTCTCTTCTCCAGTGCATTAGTTATCCCTCCCAGTTTTATGTCTTTGGTATTTGATAAAGATACTATTCATGCATTTACCCAAGTCATCAATAATATTTCTTAATAGCATTTGGCTAATCACAGATCCCTGGGGTCCTTCACTGGAGACCTTTGCCCAAGGCGCTATCAAACCATTAATAATAGTAAGTCTTTGGGTCCAGCCATCCAACTTGTACCATCTCTTCCATGAGAATATTTTGAAAGGCTCTGCCTGGGCCTTTGCTAAAACCTGGGCAGACTCTATCTACTTTATGACAGCGGCCCTGTCACTGCAGTCCAGTGCGACCTCATTTCACTAAGCGTGAGTTGGCTCCGGGAACTCTGCCTCCCTCCCAGGTGTTCCCTTAGCCGTCTCCTCAATAAGGCATTCTAATCAAATACATTCTCCAGTCGGGCCAGGAAGTGTTGGACTCAAGCTCTTTGTCCTATTGTTTGTAGATTATTTTCTTTCCGTTTTGAACATTAGGGCAGCCGGAACAGTGCGTGTGTTACCCGTCTGCTTAGTGTGGCTGAACTGCGCTTTCCCTCTTTGTTTTTTCTTCTTTGTTACAAAGGATGGCTCCCTGGATAGGGAGGGAGGAGGGAAACCTTCAGAAAGGAAGGAAATCTTTTAGAGTGTATGCAAATAGAAATTTTGTGATAACCCCTTTGCTCTTCTGCAGCCCTGCTGAGCAGCTGCTACTCAAAGGTCACTGATGGCGGCTGAGCAGTTTTATCTTACGTGGGCTCACTGAGGCCGCCCAGGTGCCGTCCTTACTCTCCTTTCTGATGTCATGCATTAGTTCTCTTTACCATTTTGGTTCCTTCTGTTCTGGTCCAGTATTGAACAGCTCAGTCTTCTCTCCACTATTTGTTGTCTCATCCACGTTGAAGAGCGTTCCTGCCCCTTGTTTGATCCACTTTTTTGTCCAGGTTAACTGCATAACGTGTAAGGGATATCGCATTCCTTTCCCTTGGGGGACGATGGTATGGGGTAGTGGTTTCAACCATACTCATGGTTATAAAATGACCCATCAGGACGTCCTGAGGCCTCCAGCCTTGGAAAGCAGCCATGGAAGAAATGTGGGCATGGTCGCATTCTTTTCTTGTTCTAGTGAGTCTCACTCTTTGGGGTTTGGTTTGATGTATGGAGTGTGTGGATAGATTTAAGTGATTCAGATTGTGTTAGTTTAGAGGGCCCTTTTAGCTCGCAATGCCTTCTGAGACCCCAAAAGACACCTTGTGGTATCTACAAATGAGGGCTGGTGCAGAGCCTGCTGTCTTCCTCTGGCATCCATCAGTCCTGAGCCACATGCCTCCTTCTTCCCGTGTTAGCCAAAGCCTTTTATTGGCCTGTCATGTCTTAGCATAGTGGGCCGGGTGCCTTTGTACCTTGTCCAAGGCCAGAGGGAGGCATCAGCATCTAGGGAAGGGAGCATGGGACTGACTGTGAGTCAAAGGCTCCAGTCCAGAACCCACCTTGTAAACATCAGCCTGGTGGCCGTGTTACTGAGTGAGTTACCCCCTCCCAGGTCGGTTTCCTCATTTAAAAGACAGGGATGATAATATTGGTAGTGCTTACCTCCCCTGGGGTTTTGAAGCTCAAACGAAGTAGTGGGTGCAAAGTGCTATGTGGACCATTGATCCCTGATAGACATGTAGGCTGTTTTTACTGCCTACAATGGTCCTTTCGTACATTTTGTTGCACTTGGCCTCAGAGGGCAGAATCCAGGCACAGGGGGCAGCAGCCGCAGAGCACACTTTAGGCTTAATGTCAGGAAAAACTGGCTAAGCATTTGGCATGTTCTGAAGGAGAACAGGTCGCTTCCCAAGGGGGTAGAATTCGCCTTTGAAGATCTTCAAGCCAAAGCTGGATAATGACTTGTTGAGTAGGTTTTAAGGAGGATTCTTTTTCAGGTATAGGAAAGACTTAATGTAAAACTATGCTTCACTCTGTGCTCAGACTCCATCAGTTCTTTCTCTGGAGGTGGCTAGCATTTTTCATCATTAGTTCTTAGGCATTGTCTTGGATCATTGTATTGATCAAAATAGCTAAGTCACTCACAGTTGATCGTCATATAGTATTGCACTTACTGTGTACAATATTCTCCTGCTTCTGCTCACCTCACTCAGCATCAGTTCGTGTAAGTCTTCCCAAGTTTTTCTGAAACCACACCCCCTTATCATTTCTTATATCACAATAGCATTCCATCACACTCCTATACCATAACTTGTTCAGCCATTCCCCAGTTGATGGACATGCCCTCAATTTCCAATTCTTTGCCACCACAGAAAGAGCTGCTATAAATATTTTTGTAGCTGTAGGTCCTTCTCCCATTTCTTTTATCTCTGTGGAATACAGACCTAGTAGTGGTATTGTTGAGTCAGAAGGTATGCAGTTTTATAACCCTTTGGGCATAGTTCCAAGTTGTTCTTCAGAATGATTGGATCAGTTCACAACTCTACCAACAATGCATTAGTGTTCCAATTTTCCCACATCCCCTCCAACATTTATCATTTTTCCTTTTCTGTCATATTAGTCAATTTGATCGGTGTGTGGTGGTACTTAAGAGTTCTTTTAATTTGCATTTCTCTGATCAATAGGGATTTAGAGCTTTTTTTTTATATGACTATAGCTGGGTTTGATTTCTTCTTCTGAAAACTTCTTGCTCATATGAGCAATGACACATATTTTTATAAATTTGACTCAGTTCTCTATGTTTGAGAAATGTTGCCTTTATCAGAGAAACTTGCTATAAAATATTTTCCCCAGTTTCCTGTTTTTCCTAATTTTGGCTGCATTGGTTTTGTTTGTGAAGGAACTTTTTAATTTGATACAATCAAAATTATCTATTTTATATCCTGTAATGCTCTCTGTCTCTTGTTTGGTCATAAATTCTTACCTCATTAATAAATCTGAAAGGTAATTTTCTTATGATATAACCCTTTATTTCTTAATCATGTATCCATTTTTTTTAAGTGAGGCAATTGGGGTTAAGTGACTTGCCCAGGGTCACACAGCTACAAGTGTCAAGTGTCTGAGGCCGGACTTGAATTCAGGTCCTCCTGAATCCAGGGCCAGTGCTCTATCTACTATGCCACCTAGCTGCCCCAATAATGTATCCATTTTGACTTTATCTTGCTATACAGTGTGAGATATTATACCTAGTTTGTGCCAAATTGCTTTCCAGTTTTCCCATAGTTTTTGTTAACTTGTGGTTTCTTGTCCCAAATTCTTAGATATTTGGGTTTGTCAAATATTAGTGTGTATTGTATGTCTAATCTATTGCATTGATCCACCACCATTTCTTAGCCAGTACTACACTGTTTTGATTATTACAGCTTTGTAATACAGTTTGGGATCTAGTAGTGGTAAGTCACCTTCCTTCACTTTTTTTTTTTTCATTTATTCCCTGGATATTCTTGACCTTTTGTTCCTTCCATGTGAATATTGTTATTTTATCTAGTGCTATAAAATAATTTTGGGGTAACTTGATTGGTATGGCACTGAATAAGTAAATTAATTTAGGTAGAATTGTCATTTTTATTTTATTGACTTGGCCTCCCTACAAAGCCATGAATATTTCTCTAGTTGTTTAGATTTGACTTTATTTGTGTGGAAAGTGTTTTGTATTTGTGTTCATATAGTTCCTGGGTTTGTCTTGACTGGCAAACTTAGGAGTATTTTATATTTTCTGTAGTTATTTTTTTGTTTGTTTGTTTTTTGGAGGGGCAATGGGTGTTAAGTGACTTGCCCAGGGTCACACAGCTAGTAAGTGTCAAGTGTCTGAGGCTGGATTTGAACTCAGGTGCTCCTGACTCCAGGGCCGGTGCTCTATCCACTGTGCCACCTAGCTGCCCCCTTCTGTAGTTATTTTAAATGGAATTTCTCTTTTTATCTCTTCCTGCTGGACATTGTTGGTAATATGTAGGTATGCTGATGATTTATATGGAATTATTTTATAGTCTTCCATTTTGCTGAAATCATTAATTATTTCAACTAGTTTTTTAGATGTCTCTAAGTATACCATCGTATCATCTGCAGAGTGTTTTTTATTTCCTCATTGCATATTCTAATTCTGTTGATTTCTTTTTCTTCTCTTATTGCTGTAGCTGGCATTTGTAGTAAAAATATTGAATAATAGTGGTGATAACAGGTGTCCTTGCTTCACCTGATCTTATTAGGAAGACTTCTTTTTAGTTTATCCCCATTACAAATAATGTTTGTTGATGGCATTAGATAGATGCTACTTATTTAAGGAAGGCTCCATTTATTCCTATGCTTTGTAGTGTTTTTAAATAGGAATCAGTGTTGTATTTTGTCAGAAGCCTTTTAAGCATCTATTGATGTAATCATATGATTTTTGTTGTTTTTGTTAGTGATATGGTCAAATATGCTTATAGTTTTCTTAACATTGAACTAGCCAGGGCAACTAGGTGGCGCAGTGGATAGAGCACCGGCCCTGGAGTCAGGAGGACCTGAGTTCAAATCTGGCCTCAGACACTTAACACTCACTAGCTGTGTGACCATGGTCAAGTCACTTAACCCCAATTGCCTCACTAAAAAACAAACAAACAAACAAAAACAACATTGAACTAGCCTTGCATTCCTTGTATAGATCCCGCCTGGTCATAGTGTATGATTTTTGTGATATATTGCTGTAATCTCTATGCTAGTATTTTATTTAGAAATTTTCGTCAATATTCACTAGGGAAATTGATCTATAGCTTTCTTTCTCTGTTTTTGCTCTTCCTGGTTTAGGTATTAGCTCCATATCTGTATTGTAAGAGGAATTTGGTGTAGGATTCTTTCTTTTCTTATTTTTCTGAATGGCTTATATATTATTATTAGTTGTTCTTTAAATGTTTGGTAGAATTCACTTGTGAATCCATTTGGTCCTAGTGATTTTTTCTTGGGGAGCTCATTAATGACTTCTTCAATTTCTTTTTCTAAGATAAGGTTATTTACATATTCTGTTCCTTTTCTATTAATATGGGCAGTTTATATTTTTCTAAGTATTCATCCATTTGGATGAATTGGGCAAAATAGCTCCTAATAATTACTTTTATTTCATCTTCATTGGTGGTCAATTTGCCCTTTACATTTTTGATACTGGCAATTTGGGTCTCTTCTTTCTTTTTAAAAAAATTATATTAACCAATAATATATCTATTTTATTGTTCCCCCCAAAGCCAACTCCTAGATTTATTCATTAGTTCAATGGTTTTTCTTACTTTGAATTTTATTAATCTCTCATTTGATTTTTCAGGTTTTCCAATTTGGTGTTTAATTGGATATTTTAAATTTGTTTTTTCCTTTTTTTTTTCATTGCATGTCCAATTCATTGATCTACTCTTTCTCTTTTTTATTGATTTAAGCATTTAGAAATCTAAATTTCCCCCTAAGTACTGCTTTGGCTGAATTCCATAAATTTTGGTATGTTGTCTCATTGTTATCATTCTCTTTAACGAAATTATTTATTGTTACTATGCTTTGTTCTTTGACCCACTCATTTTTTTAGGATTAAATTGTTTAGTTTCCAATTAATTTTTTTTGGGGGGTGAGGCAATTGGGGTTAAGTGACTTGCCAGGGTCACACAGCTAGTAAGTGTTAAGTGTCTGAGGCCAGATTTGAACTCAGGTCCTCCTGACTCCTGGGCTGGTGCTCTATCCACTGCACCACCTAGCTGCCCCTTTCCAATTAATTTTTAATCTGTTTCCATAGCCCTTTGTTGGATATAATTTTTGTTGCATTATGGTCTGAAAAGGATGCATTTAATATTTCTGCATGTGGTTGTGAGATTTTTATGCCCTAACATATGTTTGATTTCTGTGAAGGTGCCATGTACAACTGAAAAAAAGGTATATTCTTTTCTGTTCCCGATTAGGTTTGCTTTTTTTTTGGTTTGTTTGGGGTTTTTTTTGTTTTTTGTTTTGTTTTTTTTTGCGGGTAAATGAAGGTTAAGTGACTTGCCCAGGGCCACACAGCTAGTAAGTGTCAAGTGTCTTAGGCCGGATTTGAACTCAGGACCTTCTGAATCCAGGGCCGGTGCTTTATCCACGGCGCTGCCCCCCCCCCCCATTAGGTTTTTTATAGATGCCTATTATTTTCCTCTACTTCTTTTATTTGATTTTTAAAATCCTTTTTGAGTTCTTCCAGCAATTCTTTTTTTGGGGGGGGGGGGGCGCTGAGGCAGTTGGGGTTAAGTGACTTGCCCAGGGTCACACAGCTAGTGTCAAGTGTCTGAGGATGGATTTGAACTCAGGTCCTCCTGAATCCAGGGCCAGTGCTCTATCCACTGCGCCACCTAGCTGCCCCTCTTCCAGCAATTCTTATCAGGCTATGTCCAATTCAGTTTTCTTTGAGGCTTTGCTTATAGATATTTTGACACTGTTACCATCTTCTGAGTTTGTCTTAATCTTCCTTGTCACCATAAGTATGGTCAGGTTCCTTTTTATTGTTCTTTGCTTGTTTTTTCAGTTTATTTCTTGATTTTTAACTTTATAGTAAAGTTGGTCTCTGCTCACTTGAAGTTAGGATGGGGGTTGGGGATACGGGGGCACTACCCTGTGCTTCAGGCTTTGTCATGCAGCTGTTTTCAGAGCTAAGTCTGGGGTCTGTAAGTTTTTGGTTCTTCCAAGGTGTCATGATCCAGGGAAAGGTATGGTCACTGCTGTCTTGGTCTGTGCTCTGGTTTGTACCCAGACAGGGCTCCTGTTCCCTTGCAACTGCAAGGCACTGTAACTGTGACCTGCAATTGTATGTGGGCAATGCAACAGCTTTGAACCCAGTGTCATCTCTTTCTGACCAGTTGTCTGACCCCCTTACCATCTCTGGGCTGAGAGATCTTGAAGATGCTACTGCTATCACAGCTGTCGCCAAGGCCTGCTGCCGGTCCTGCCACTGTGTGTGCTGTGTTCTGGGCTGACCCTGACCCCACAGACCACTCATGCCAACCTCCCTAGTCATTCTGAGCTGGCAAGCTGTCCCACCCCAACCTTTTATTGGCCCTTCCATTCCAGAATTCAATTTGAAGCATTATTTTAAAGTTGTTTTGGGTGGGGGGGTGGGGAGAGTTTAGCAGAATTGCTGCCTATATTCTGCCATCTTGGTGCTACCCTCCATTTTAATTTTAAAATATTTATTTAAAAAATAAATATCTCAGTAACTGTATTCCCGTTAAATTGGTTTCCTTTGTAACCCTATGTACTAGAGAACATTATTCCAGGTGGGTATGGTGGTACATACCTGGAATGTTTATCTGTCTTTTTCACCCCCATTTAGGACAAAGTTGATGCCGGCTTGCCTACTGCAATCGTGAGTAGACGCTCCTTTTTGTCTTAATCAGAACCAAATTTGTCGTTATTCTTTGTTTTTCTAATTGTCAGTGTTTGTGATGTCTGCATTTCTGGGACAGGAGACTTCACTACCTGGTCTCCACAACCAATAGGTTCATCCCTTGTCATGGTTCCGTTTTCCTTTGAAAGGAGTCATGATTGGCTGACCTGGTCCCACCCCCCTGCTCTTCTCTAGTTTCCTGGGTGACACTCCTCCCCCACTTGCACTGGGTGGTAAACCGAGGGCCGAATAGCTCTGGTGTCCATCAATGTCCCTGCTGTTAGCTGGGGGTTTTGTTAGCTAGTGAGCAGAGGGTGGGGGGGGAGCATACCCTTGTCCCGTGGCCTCATCTTTCCCTCCCTTTGCCTAGGTGACTTTTTCATATAGTCGGTCACTTGGTGAGAGAGTGATCCTGGCCTCCCTCAGTCCCAGTAACGTCCTGGGGAAGATGGGGCTGCTCGACATCACCTCCTTCTCTCTGCTTGGATGCGGCTGAATTTGTATGTCATGGGGCCACAAATGAGGCCACTGCCAGATCCTGACCACGGGGTTCTGTCTGTGCGCTTCTGGGCCTGGTGCTTCTTGTGGCCTTTTAGAGGGAGCGTGGCTGGAAAGCTGCCTCGACCTCGTGTGACCCCCCCAGTGAGCAGAGAGGGGCAGCCAGGCCATGTGCTGGTCCCTCACTGGGCTGGGCAGGGAGCAGTCGGCAGTCAGGTTGTACAGGAGAAGGGCATGGACGGTCGGTCCTTCTCTCTGAATGTTGCCCTCTTTTCCTTTTGTTTCCAGGCCGTGTCCAGTCTGATCGCAGTGGGGACTTCCCATGGATTGGCCTTAATCTTCGGTAAACTCATTAACCCTTGTGTTTCCTTGAGATAGGGAGGGCCCATCTCCCTGTGAGATGGGATGTCCTGGAGACAGTGGCCAGTTGACCAGCATCTCCCTCATTCAGCTGAGACAGAAGCTGACTCAGCCTCTCTGGCTACAGCCCATTGTGCCTCTTTGCTATGGGCCAGGCGTTTGGGGGTCAGAGGACCTGAGTGCAGATCCTGCCTCTGCTCATTAGGCCTGTGTGACCCGGGGGAAGTGATTGAACCTTTCTGGGCTTCAGTTTCCAGAACTATAAAATAAGGGAACTGGACTAAGGACTGATAAGGTCTCTCCTGGGTCCAATCCTGTGATCTCTTTCCTGGAGTGTTAGGAGGATAAGGGAGCTTTCAGTGCCAGAAGCAGGTTGGTCTGATGGACAGAGCACCAGACCTGGGGTCAGGTAGATGTGGTTTGAGATCCTGTCTCTAACTCTGACGGAGCTTTGTGACCCTGGGCAAGTCCTGTGACTTCTTGGAGCCTCGTTTTCCTCATCTGTAAAATGGGAAAAACTGAAGTAATGAGTGTAGCGTGAGCTGCCAGGGCCTGAGGATCACTTTCACCCAGTCAGTCCCCCTGCCTCTGGGAAGCATCTTCCCACCTCGTCTGTGTAGCCTCCTTCCTAAAGGGAAGAAGGTGCTGAGCTTCTCTCCCTCCTTGCACTTAGCCTTCTTTAGTGTCTGGTGTGACGGCCCCCGGCTGGAGGAGGTCATGTTCTTCCTTAGCAGCTGCCCCCTTACTGCCTGAGCACAGCCTTCAGCTCAGTCTCACGCACCCATGGCATTGGCTAACTGTCATCAGGCCGGGTTTCCTGGTGATCCTTGTCAGTGTTTCCTCAGGGACCCTCAGAGCCTCACACCGTCCCCCTTACATGGGACGTCACACCAGACACAGTGCGGGTTCGAATGGGGATTGTGGAACGGTCACCCAGCTCCTCCCTGCTGACCTCACCACTCTCGTGGGCCAGTGGCTGCTCTTTCACCCTTGTTGTCCGAGGAATTCAGGACCGGGTGTTTCCAGTTGGCCTTCTCTTCCTCAATGCTGCTTTTGCAAGAAACGCTCATGCAAGAGTGATTTTAAGTATTGTCCTAGCCGGCTGAGATGGGGGCCTGCATTTCTAAAACAGGATATTGGCCTTTGCTGGCTTTGTAATGAAAGTGTGCTGGACGGGAGGCAGAAGGGCCTCGGAAGGAGTTCTGGGAGGAGGCAGAGATCAGAAGGCCCAAAGTGGAGGAGCAAGAGAAAGGGATTGAGGCGAAGAGAAAAAATGGGAATAACCTTGATCATGTTAGTTCACATTTTTATCTACACACACTCACACACGCTCACACATACACACGTACAGCCACTTTCACACAAATGCACACACGTCTGTATACACAGACACACTCCTACACTCACATGCACACATCCCTCTTCCTCATGTTGGGGAGGGGCAATAACGTCGAGAGGTCTCTAGGTAACCCAGGAACAACATTAATCAGCCAGCGGTTATGCTGCGGTTCCATGACTTCCCAGTGAGGGTTAGCTGGGGGCTATTAAAGATGTCTCACAAAACACCATCTGTGGAGGCATCTTCCTGAATGGGGCGCCACCGCTGAGCAGTGCCAGCATCATCACCCCTGTTTTACAAATGGGGAAACTGAGGCCCAGAGGCGAGAGACCCTTGCCCACGGCTTCACAAGGAAGCCATTTGTCAAACTCCGTGCCTCCTTTCTTCCCCTGTGCCTCGTGGCCTCATGTTGCTACATTTTCATCTGCCAGAAAACCGTGCTTTAGACACGATTTGTCTTCGTTCATCTCAGCTGTTCTCCGTCTCTCGTAGCCCCATTTATGCTCTTTCTGTCTTCTCTGGTCACTTGGTAGTGGACCACAGGCCTACCATATCCACATGTTATTCTCCTAAAGTCTCTTGCTTAATGGGAGCTAAGTAAAGGCCATTTTGGATCTCTTAGTCCTCAGGTTCTTGGGCCCACCGCTTGGTTTCTTCTAGGGCCAGGAAGGTTTCCCAAAGCATGCACTAGTTAGTCCAAAGGCTAGGACATCTGTGATGTTCACCTTCCATTCTATGCCCTCAAGAAAAACAAATTATGCCAGTTGGAATGTTTTAGGAGAGCATGTTAATATATTCTGGCTGTAATTTATAATAGTGAAATTTAATAAATCCAACTCATCAATTACTGTAAATTTTAATGTTTGGATAATGAGGTCTTGTCAAACGAATTAAAAATCCAATTGAAGGCCCTTGAAGAAATTCTAGTCTGTTGATGTGCTGGGAAGTGCTAACGCGTGAGGTTACATTTGACCTTTTCATTGATATTCATGGGAGAGAGAGCATCAGATGTTGAATTCTAATTATATAAGCATCATTTAGCTTCCCTTCAAAATGCAGATGACTTCATTAACAGGCACCATTTTAAAGAGAGAAAACTCACTCTCTGTAGATAAGAAAACAGATAAGCAATGATTTCTGAAACGTGGACGGACACAGGCTGCTGTCTTCTCTGGAGTTCTAGGGGAGATGACAACTGTAGCATCTCCCAGGTTTGCATTGGTGCATGGACACAAACGTTGGCCTCTGGACAGTTTGTTTTGGGGTTTGGTCCTCTTAGCACATGAGTTTTCTTCTCTTGGAATTCATTTCTGTGTTCCTCATTTGAACGTGCTACTCCTTCCCATGTCAGTGGGAATGTCTGTGCATTCTCTCATTTCTCAGATCAAAGGCCCAAGAATCTGCATGAAGGCTAGAAACACCAGTTGGCCTGTAGGGCTCTGGTCATGTTGTGCCCCCCACGTGACTTCTCACTCCCTGGCCTTTAGTTACCCGGACAAGCCATCATGATGGGGTTTGAAATTGACTTCTTGCTTTTCTTTCTTTCTCCATCTTTTCCCCATGGACCGAAAAAGGAAAAGGTACAGTGAATTTGCGTTGTGCATGTGGCCTGCATGGCTTCCTCTCTTTCTTTTGGCCTGCTGGAGCACTCTGAGGGAGCAGAGACCCACACCGCGTAGCCTGGCAGCAGAGCTGGTGTTGGCGGGCTGGGCTGGGCTGGGCTAGGGGAGCGTAGACTGCCCATGGTGAGGTTGCCTTTGGTAAACACCAACCTGTGCAGGGATTGGGCTCCTATATGATTTTACAGGCTACTGAGCCGTCCTCAGCTGATTGGCATGGTCTTGCCTGGATGGCTTGGAGTGCCCACAGCCAGAGCCTGGGGCATTGTAGGAAGTGAGGCACAAGCATTTCCTGAGGACTGCTTCTGCCTTCTCTTCCTCTTCCCTCCATACTCAAGGGAGGAGGCTCCAGTGCAGATGGAAGCTAAGGCAAGAACATGGGTAGTTGGTTTTTCCCCTCGTTAAACACGGTGCTAAAGAGAGATGGATGCCAGCACTCTAAGAAATGGAAAGATTGAACAGTATTCTCTCAGGGACACATTCCCATGTTCTAGAGGTGTTTTTACCTTTGAGAGTTTTTTTTTGAAACTTGTGCTTATGGGGTGGAGACAAGAAATGATGGAATTTGGAATCGTGGAAAGAATAGTCAAATGAGCAAGTAGATAATTCATCCATTTAGCCTGAGGTTGGGTGACTGCATTCTCTACATTGGTGTTTGCCTGCAGCTCTCCTGTGCTACTCAGAAAACTGCTGGGTAGCTCGATTTGCTTTTCAATTGGGCATACTCTGGGATTGCACAAGGATAATACTAGCCAATGGAAAATGTAATGAGAAACGTGTCGTGAAACATGTATGTATACATATGTATGTCCATGTTTCTATATATAGCTACAGCCCCTCTCTATAGAAATATAGACACCTATCTACATAGCGAGAGATCTGACAGAGTCTAGTTTAGATGAATTTTGAATTATTAGTGCTACCTAGCCTTTCAATGATTATTAGTGGGATTTTAGTGATAGGGACTAGACCTGGGATTTCATTGGTATAGGGAATTGTTGCTGGGCGAGGAGGGTCCCTTGACCGGTGGAGGTTGGCCTGCCCTTCTCTTCAGCTTGTAGATTTTGAGTTATCGAGAACAGAGGTGTTAAACCCAAGGCCCAAGAATGAATTCCCAACCAGATGAAAATGTAATTACAACCTATAACATAGATAATGTTCACATGTGGTTTTCTAAGACAGCTTGAGGCTCAGAGAAATCCATTTCTCTGTGACTTTGGTGTCACTGACCTAGAATACTCAGAGAATACTTTGCTGGGGTCATGCACCGTGGGCTTTGGCAGCACTCGATCCTGGTTTCCTGGCTCTGAGGCCGCCTCCGGCCATTATTCCCTCCTGCATCTCATTGTCATCAAAATGAATAAAAACACAGTATCATACCACCAATACCACCTTATGGTCCAGTCAGAAGTCCTACACTCTATAGCGCTTGATGCTTTTTAAAGTGTTTTCCCATGTTTGATCCTCACAGTCACTCCGGGAAGAAGGTGTAGGAAGTATTATCCCCAGAGGTGGATCACTTGCCTATGGCCCCACAGCACCCAGGGCCTGGGTCTTCAGAGGGTCTTTCTGCTGGGTTGTCTCTGCCAGACAGGATGTGACGTTTAGGTTGGCCCCTAACTTGATGGTCCTTCTCTGTCAGCAGGGGTCAGACTAAGAGGAGGGGTGAAGGCTTCTCCTCGTGGTGCTGGGGTGAAAAGGAAGGAGCCCCAGCAGTCTGGAGTACAGCTATGGAGAGGGTGCCCACCCCTGCAGCTGTCTGCATTGTGCCCACCAAGGCCCTCAGGTTTCCTCTTGTGATGGCAGTGGGGCCTACATCTTTGTCAGCAGGGATGTTACCTTCTCCCCAATGGCCAATCGACTCCGGGGCTCCCTCTCTTTTAATTAGCCAGGAAGCCCGAGGGAGCCTTCCCACTCTGAGGTTCCAAATGACACACCCCAATCAGCAGGGCTTATGTTGCTTTTGTTTCTTGCCTTGGGACTTTTATATCATGGGACCCTAATGCCTACACCAAGGTCCATTTTCACCTCCTCTCCTGAGTCAGGATGAAATCCCGTGGAAGTAAATCGGCCGCCCCATGGCATGTTGTGGGGCTGGCCAGTGCCTTTGGGGCATCAGTCAGACACAATCTAAGTCTTCTCCTCATCCCTCTCTGTTTTAGCCTCCCTGGGAGTTGTGCTCATGGCCCACTGGCATCATCTCGCCACATGGCATTGACAGTTTGCCAGTCATAGCCTAGGGATCATCCTTGATTGAAAGTAGGAAGAGGCTGTTAGAGGTCGTCTGGGTCAACTCTCTCTCACTTTGCAGAGGCCCAGAGAAGAGCAGGCATTTACCCAGAGTCACAGGGTGAAGGGTGACGGAGCCAGACCCGGACACAGTGTGTCATGCCAGTCCTGGATTAGGGCCCATTCTGCCGCCCAAGCTTCAGGAGATTTTGCTGACCTGCCTGCAGCATCTGGGAGCCACAGGGCCTGGGGAAGGTGGTGGGGAAGGGCTGCGGGTTCTTTCTCCAGCTTGGCATGTAGGTGGCCCCTCCTTTCCTCCCTTCCCCTCTGCATTCCTTGCATGTCTCTTTTCCCTTTTCAGATTTCCTTCCCCTTCACTTCTCTCACTTTCCATCCTTCTTTTCACCCCTCATAGTTCTTTCTTTCTTTCTTTTTCTTTCCCTCCCTCCCTCTTCTTTTATTTTTTGCGGGGCAGTGGGGGTTAAGTGACTTGCCCAGAGTCACACAGCTAGTGTCAAGTGTCTAATCCAGATTTAAATTCAGGTCCTCCTGAATCCAGGACTGGTGCTTTATCCACTGAGCCACTTAGCTGCCCTCCCACCCCCACCCCCCACCCAGATCTTTGCTTTGTTCAGTTATCAGAACACTTGAATTGACAAGTAGTAGTAGAACATATAAAACCTACTCAACTTTGCTCATAGGGTCTTTGGAGACACACCACCCACAGCCTCCATCTGCTTCCTGTAGCTGGAAGAAAGGCAGAAAGTGAGATTTTTCAGGGGAGGTGAAGAGGGGGAGGAGGACAACTAGGTGGTGAAGTGCATAGAGCACTGGGCTTGGAATCAGGTAGACTCATCTTTATGAGTTCAGATCTTGCCTCAGAAACTAGCTGTGTGGCCCTGGGCAGGCCACATAACCCTTTTTACCTCAGTTTCCTTATCTATAAAAACCTGGAGAATGGCAAGCCACTCCAAGGTCTTTGTTAAACAAAAATTTATTTTATTTTTTCTAGTTACATGTAAAGGTAGTTTTCAACATTCATTTTCAAAAGATTTAGAGTTCCAAATTTTTCTCCCTCCCTTGCTTTCCTCCCCACTCCACAAGACAGCAACCGATTTGATATAGGTTATATATGTACAATCCACAAGTGCTCTTTTTTTTTTTAAGTGTGTGTTCAATCAATATCAGTTCTTTCTCTGGGACTGGATAATATGCTTCATCATTAGTCCCTTGGGATTGTCTTGGATCATTGTATTGCAGAGAGTAGTTAAGTCATTCACAATTGCTCTTAAAAGGCTATGGTGATATTTAACTTTTTTTTTTTTGGTGGGGCAATGAGGGTTAAGTGACTTGCCCAGGGTCACACAGCTAGTAAGTGTCAAATGTCTGAGGTCAGATTCGTACTCGGGTCCTCCTGAATCCAGGGCCAGTGTTTTAATCCATTGTGCCACTTAGCTACCCCCCACTCTAGGATCTTTGCGAAGAAAACCCCAAATGGGGTCATGAAGAGTTGAACCTTTCCTTTGCAGCATCAGTAGATCTTAGACTTGTTCTTAGCCCAGTTTATTTCAGAAAGCCCCAGCTGTGATCACAGTTCTTGTAATTCTGCAAGCTAGTGCTTGCTTCGCACGGCCTGACTTTGCTCCCTGGGCATTTGAGGACCGTCATGCTGTGACAGCATCATGGAGGAACTCTGAAGTGTTGCATGGGTCTGAAGCACATTGTTGGGGGAGGATGGAAGATCCTCTGGCACTGAGCAGTCCCTGCCCCCCCCCCCTGCTTGTGGGGTAGCAGCCCCGGCCTTAGTAGGGGGTGGGTGGGCCCTACTCCCACTTTTCTACAAATATGTGGGGTGGCCACTGCTCTGTGTGCGGCTGTGTTCTTGAGCCCACCAGGGAGGCTGGAGCTTGGAGATACCAGGGTTCAGATATGGCCTGATGGGAAGCAGAGTGACCCAGACCCCATCCAGGGGCCGCTTCTCCCTCTGTTTCTTTTTAGCCTCGGCTCCTGCCTAACCCAAAGGGTCCTAGCCAGCTGATCTAGTAGCACAGCCTGCAGCCTAAGGATCTTGGGAGAGCTGGGTACAAAGAGGAGCCCGGGAGGGAGGGAGGCCGGGAAGGAGGAATGAAGATTCCAGGTGAGCCCAGTCTCATCACAGTGTTGAACTAGAGGAGGTTGGCCATGATGATGAGAAGACTGAATGAACTGGGCATATTTGGCTGGAAGGAGAGATCTGGGGGGGGGGGCAGACTTCAAGTATGCAAAGGGCTCTTGCAGGGAGAGGGGGCAGGTTTGTCCTGCTTGGCCCCAGAAGGAAAATGGGAGAAACGGGGCGGGGGGGGGGGAAGGTGTGGAGAGATGGGCTGAGCAGAAACCCAACGTGGGGGAAGAATTTCCCATCATGCTACTCCCAGGGGGCACAGGTGACCTCAGGACACGTGGGGAGCCTGTTACTGGGTGGGTGCCTCTCATTACTGGCCAGAAATGCTTGTGCTCAGCGCTATCCCCCCTCTTGTTTGTGGGTTTGGTCCTTAACAACTTGTGGACATTTCATAAAACCCAGTCCTGCCTCCAAGAGGGAAGATTTGCCCCACCTGGAGTTGTTCACCCACGTGGGCTGGAAGGGCTTGGGGAGGGGAGGGGCACAAGACATGATCCAGATGTGTTCTGGACAGTTTCTGGATCTTGGCAGGGGGCGCATAGTTCTCTGCTGAGGAGATTTTGAAGGGAAGGTGCCCGGTGGAACAGCCCCCATGTTCTTGGGCACTTGTGAAAAGATGAGTCACACTCTTCTGGGCCAGGAGGTTATGGGAGGAGCTGAATGAGAAGAGTGAGACTGACCCCCAAAAGGGAGAAAAGAACATCCTGAGGAGCGGCTCTGAAGGTGGGGCATGGAGACAGCTTCCATTTCTCTCTGTATCAGGAACTGGGCCTTTGCCGCCTTATGTCAGGCTCCTAATGGTCAGGCGTTGTTCTCAGTGCCCTGTTACTTTGGGATTGTGCTTTCCTATTGGCAAAGAAATGTAGTTTTACAGTCTCCATAAAGGTAATGGAGTTAGGCCATAAAGGTGTGACCTGCCGCAAGGCCCAAGGGCACTTGCTTTAATAAATGAATTAGAATAAACATCCAGTGGGAGGACAAAGGTGCAGATCAGTAATTAAACTGGCAACTTGCCTCTCACTTAGAAAATTTCTGGGGTACTGAGGACCTGAGTGATTTGTCCAGGGTCACACAGGTGGTGTGGGCCAGAAGCAGGTCTCTCCTTTGGCCGCTCCCTCTGAACAGGAGCGAGGCGTGTAGTCAAGAAGTCCTGAGTTCAAATGCTGTCTCAGACACTTCCTAGCTGTGTGATCCTGGGCAAGTCATTTCCCCTCCTGTCCACTTCAGTGTCTTCCTTATCTGTAAAATGGGTGTAAGGATATTCATTTCCCAGGTTTGCTGTGAGGGTAAGAACCAGGGAACGTTTGTAAAGCTGTCGGCCACGTAAATGCTGCTGCTCTTGATGAGGAGGGTGGCAGACAGGCTGCTGAAATCAGAGGACCTGGATTGGGCTTTACCTCTCTAGGTCTCGGTTTTTCCTTCTTTAAGACGGGGTTGTCATACGTATCTCCCGCTCAGGGCAGTCGTGAGGCTCAGGTGAACAAAAGTACAGGAAAGATACCAATCTCGGCACAAAGGCAGGTGTTTCTGAGGTGCCCACCCTGGGCTGCTCTCAGCCTGGGGCACTTCATTTGCCTAACAAGCTTGATGGGTGCCAGTCAGAAGGTGAACTTGGGTTTTGCCTTTGCCCAGAGAGTCACAGATTCTGGTTTAGTGCAGTCCAGATCAAGAGGCCTTTGAAGTGCCCGGAGGAGATGGTGTCCCAGGGTACCTGGGCCCTGTCAAACAATGAGAAAGGAATTCAGTGCAGAGAGACCTGGCAAAGGCTCCATTATCTGCCCAGGGTGCCAGGCAGGCCCTGACGCCGGGCCTCCCTCCCGGATCAGTGATGACCCCTACTGGCGAGGGAGGCGAGGGAGCCTCCCCACACTCAGAAGCGAGCCCGCATCTCCTCTGCCTCTTTGCTTGGTCTTTCCCTGGCTCTCTTCTGGCCCGAGTGGCAGATGCAGCTGGGGAAGGGGGAGGGCTGACAGGGCCCCCCAAAGGGCTCCAGACCAACAAGGAAAGGCCCTCGGCTCCCCCTCCCAGCTGGCAGCTGCGCCTCTGTGACCAAGGACCTTCTCTTCTCCTTTGTGGTCCCCAGATCAGAATCAAGCCCTGCGCCTCTGCCTGGGCAGCACCAGTGTTGGGGGCCAGTATGGGGCCATCTCTGCTCTCAGCATCAACCACGACTGCTCGAGACTTCTCTGCGGCTTTGCCAAGGGGCAGGTAAGATGGGCCAGGCTTGGCAGCCCACAGCGACTGGGCGGCCATATGTGGGGCGGCCACTGCTCTGTGTGCGGCCGCGTCCTTGAGCCTGCTAGGGAGGCTGGAGCTTGGAGAGACCAGGTTCAGATATGGCCTGATGGGAAGCAGAGTGACCCAGACCCCATTCACGTCTCTGCGCCTCAGTTTCCTTGTCTTTACCACAGAGAGGGTTGGACTTGAGGCGGACCCGGAGGCCCCTCGCAGCTCTACCCCTGCCCAGGTGTGGGTTTCCGGGTCCTCCCCTCAGGCCAGACCAGGGCACCAAGTCATTCTGGCGACTGCTCCCGGGAGCACGAGGTAGAACCCTCACCGGACCCCTCTTGTCTCTGGGGTGAAGCACAGGCTCTTGTGCTTGGCACTGACGGTCTAGCCAACCTCTGCCACCTGCCCGCTCGCTGGTCCTGCTCACCCAGCCCAGGCTCCGGGCTTTCTAGCCCTCTGGCTGTTCCCCCACCTTGGAGTGTGGCCCCCGGCAGGTTCTCTGTCTGCCTGATTTCACCAATGCCTCCTGCCCTTCCCCTATTTTCTGTCTAGTTCATGTTTATTTTTCTGGGCCCATATTGTCGTCCCCCCCCCCCTCCCCGCCAAGTAGAATAGAGGCACTTGGGGGGGGGGTCCTGTTCCAGTGCCTTGCATGGAGCCCGCAGAGAAGCCACTTAATGGAATTGGGTTGTAGCCAGTCACAGGGGGAATAAGGGGTGGGGCTGAATCGAGGGTTTTATGCTGGATGTCAGAGGGCTTCTTGCTGAGGAAGCCAGCGGTGACCTGACGTGACCTGATGGAAACCCAAGCCCTCAGGACCTGGGGCCATGGACCCTTCCCAAGCTTCAGGCACCTGATGCCCTTCCCTTTGAAGGCCTTTTCTCCAGCGGCACACATGGCCTTCTGTCTGTCTGCCTGTCTGTCTGCCTTTGTGTCTCTGCCTGCCTGTCTTCCTGTCTGTCTGTCTGTCTGTCTGTCTGTCTGTCTGTCTGCCTGCCTGTCTGTCTGCCTTTGTGTCTCTGTCTGTCCTTCTGCCCTTCTGCCTGCCTGCCTGCCTGCCTGCCTGTCTGCCTGTCTGTCTGTCTGCCTGCCTGCCTGTCTGCCTGTCTGCCTGCCTGCCTGTCTGCCCTTCTGTCTGCCTGTCTGCCCTTCTGTCTGCCTGTCTGCTGCTGTCCTGCCTGCCTGTCTGTCTGTCCTTCTGTCTGTCTGCCTTTGTGTCTCTGCCTGCCTGTCTGCCTGCCTGCCTGTCTGTCTGTCTGTCTGTCTGCCTGTCTGCGTTTGTGTCTCTGTCTGCCCTTCTGCCCTTCTGTCTGCCTGCCTGCCTGCCTGTCTGCCTGTCTGTCTTCCTGTCTGCCCTTCTGCCCTTCTGTCTTCCTGTCTGTCTGCCTGTCTGTCTGTCTGCCTGCCTGGAAGACTCCCTACTCCCTCGTCTGCTTCTAGAATTGCTGCCTTGGCACCCACACACCAAAATGCCCCTGGCTCCTGGCTTCCCATTTGTATGAGCACACAGGCACTTGACAATGTATGCTGCTCTGAGGAGGGAGGATCTTTAAGTAAGATAAATAAACCCTCCCAGGGGTTCTGCGCACACTTGGCACTGGGCTCAAGAGCGAGCCGGAAGTCGTGTGATTTGGCTGCAGTCGGGCCAAGGGAGGAGACCAAGGCTCGGGGCAGAGGAGCAGGCAGATGGAGGGGCGCTGGCTGGCCTCCTGCCTTAACAGGCCTTCTCTGTTGTCAGTTTTGAGGCGTGTTTTCCATCATTCTTTTGTTAGTATGTTTGTAAATCAAGAGGAGAATATTTCAGCCAGAAGTTGGATCCCCCCCCCCCGCCCCGCCCGTAGAGCCCTTTAAGGCTGACAAAGCACCTGACGCGTGTTAGCTCATGTGATGCTTACGACAGCCCTGGCAGGCCGGGGCTCTTATTAGGTCCATTCGTAGATGAGGAAACTAAGGCTGATGGAAGCTAAGTAGTTTTCCCAGGATCATCAGCTAATAAATGTCTGAGGCTAGATTTCAACTCGGGTCTCCCTGACTCTCTGCACCATGCCACCAGGGGCCTTTACAAAGATTTACATTCTGGCCAAATATTTATTAGGTAATATTGTGTCTCATATTCCTATGAATCCAGGAATTCTTAACCTGGGATCCCTGAACGTTATTTTATTTTATGTTTTACATTTTAATAACTATTTCAATAGAATTGGTTTTCCTTCAAGTCCTTTATATTTTATTTCATGCATTTAAGAACACAATTCTGAGAAGGGGGTGGGGATCTAGGGGCTTCACCAGCCTGCTGCCAGAGAGGTCTGTGACCCCCCCCCCAAAAAAAAAAACCCAAAGGTAATAACTTTGTCTTTGTACTTTGAGGTTTACAAAGCACTTTCTTCATCATGACTTGGTGAGGTTGGCAGCACAGTCATAACCAGCCTCCTTTTTCCACTTGAGTAAACTGAGGCTCCAAGAGGGAGGGACCGATAATCCCGTCTGTGGTCGCAGCTGGCGTCTGAGCCAGACTTTGGGCCCAGATCTTCCTCGCCTTGAATTGCAGCATCTTTCCATGATGATACACTGAGCATAGTGTCCTGTATTGTGAAGCCATATGGAATACATCATAATTTGTTTTCTTATTCTAAGATTTATTGAAAAAATAGAAATATGCAAGAATAAAAATGGTTTCCTTTATATAGAACACTCTGTAATTCAAGAGTCAAATGAAAAGCAGCTTTGTTTTTGAAAGCACTTAATTGCCTTCCAGATGACCATGTGGGACTTGGCCAGCGGGAAGCTCTTGAGATCAATAACAGATGCTCACCCGCCTGGAACAGCGATTCTGCACATTAAGGTAACGGGGCTGTGCTTGTCTTTTTCCCGTCATCCCCACAGCTTGTGTTGGTGTCTTAGGAGTAACTGCTCTCCCTTGATCTGGCTGACCAGGAGCCCAGAACATGGAGGGCAGCATTCTGTGCTTGCTTCTCCCATTGAGTTGGGCCCCGCCCTGCTGGGCTTCATAGGTCGGCCTCACTGGACAAGCCCACAATAGGCCTTGGAAGCTTTGAACAGAAACTGGAGGGCTCTGTCCAGGGGCAAGGGTTTGAACTGAGCTGATAACCAGTCACCTATCCCCCGCCCTCCCCAAAGGCCCCATAAAAACTCCCACTCATTTATAAAAAGGTACAGGTTAGACAAGGGTCCCTCCAACACTGTGGTTCTGGGAGTTCTGGATAAAAGGGTCAGCCATGTCTGTAGATAGCCCCATGTCCTTGACATCCTGAGAGTGTGAGAATGATGTTGAGACAAAGAAACTGGATGCTTTTCAGAATCAAGTGGAGCAGGGTTTGGACTCTGCTGCTGCCCTAGCCGGCCCTGCCAAACACTTTCGTGGAGACTTTGGGACTTGTGGGTTCCTCTCCAGAGCACTCAGGCCCTTCTCCAACACGTGGTGGAGCTTTCCGAGAAGGGCCGGGCCGAGCGCCGTGGGGAAGGCACAGATTGATAGCGTGTTTGAGCGGGTGGTGTCTGGGCTTGTTATCACCTTCGTCCAACATGAACGATTCTATTGAGAAGCTGACAGGAGAATAACGCTCCCCCCTCTCTTCAGTTTACAGATGACCCAGCCCTCGCCATTTGCAATGACAGCGGCGGTTCTGTGTTTGAGCTGACGTTTAAGTAAGTGAGCAAGGCTGCAGGAAGGGATGAAAGGAGGGGATTAACTGTGGCTTAACATTGTAGAAAGCCGAGATAAGACGCAGGCCTGCGCAGCGGCTCACGGGATGGCAGCGGGCCAGGGAGCCCCTCGGCGGATGGACGCCTTGGCCGGCCCTGGCTGATGGTGGCCTCTGTGACCAGTCAGACGTGCTGTCACTGGCTTGAAACGTCCTGGCCCCTTGCAGCTCTCTGTGAAATGGGCAGAGTGAAACACAGACATGAGAAAGCCATGAGGGGGTGATTCCCAGCCCATCCTTTTCCACCAGCTTGGGGGAGAGAAGGAAGTGTTGGGGACCGTGCTTCCCCAGCCGCATGCTTGAGGAAGGCATAGCACGGCTTGCAGGGGCTTTATGTGGTTCCACAGGGCGGGGAGTGAAGCCCCCCCCAGGTGGAACGACCACGCCCCAAAAGGGGTTTGAAGCCAGGACCCCAACTCCAGATCTGGTGTCCTTGCCACCTTTCTGGTCACTCGGCACAGGGCTGGCAGAGGAGCTATGATTCAAGCACCAATGGTCTTAGGCTTATTCTTATTGCTCTCTCACTCTTACTGTTGTTATAGCGGCAACAATATTTTTTATTGTTTTCTATCTATTAGTCTGGAAAAGCTCTCCTCTGCTGCTTGGCAGCCTCCTCGAGGTGCCAAGGCTGGGGAGGGAACCACGGGCACCCCCCTGGGCAGCAGGGTATGGGGCACGTTAAAAACAGGGAGAGTTGTGCCTCCTGTCACCCCTGAGGAGTTGGGGGCATCTGTACTCTGACGGGACCCGCTGAGAAGCGCTCACAGCTTTCAAAGCTCTTTCCCAACCAGTTTTCACTTGAGCCTCAAGTCCTGCTCATGCGCCATTTTGCAGATAGGGAAACTGCGGCTCGGAGAGGTCAGGTGGCTGCTGCTGGCCAGGCACCCTGAGAGTGGACCCAGGTGTCCGCTGCTGCCCGCCATCTTTCTCCTTCAGTAAGGAGACATTCCCCGTGGCAGGTGACTGGTCAGCGTTACCTTGGGGAGGTGCAGGCCCTGACTGCTCTGTTACAAAAGGTATAAGAAGGTGACTTTTCCTCTTGGCCCCCCTTCTCTTCATTCTTGCCCCTTGGTGGTGGGTTAGGGGTCAATAAAGAGACGAGAGCAGGGCCTGGGCTGGTACCTGGGCTGTGGCGTACGCTGTCTTCTGGTCACTTTGAGGGCCATGAATCCGGATGTTTTCGTCTGCAAGGCAGGAATACGATGAGGTGCCCCCTGGGCAGGGGCCAGCATTCAGCCTGCGCCTTTTGTGGACATGCTGAGCCCCCTCCGTGTTGCCTCCTCGTCCTCCCTCCAAGTAGGGTTGGGGACAATTCATTTTTGTCTTTGCTTGCAACCCAAGAAGTGCTTAATAAAGGCTTCTCAGTCGACGGATAGAGATTAGTGCCGGCAGCTCCAGGCCCTTTGGTGCTCTCTGCTTGTCCTGGGCCTGAGCCCTGGTTTTCCAATTAGACTCTAAGCTTCTTGAGGCCAAGAACTGCCTCTGTTTGCTGTATCACTGACAGCAGCTGGGCCAGCACTAGGCATGTAGGAGTTGACTTTGTTTTTGGTACAAGAAAACTTGATTAAAAGGGAAAAAAGGAGAGAAAGTGAAAGGTCTCGTGCATCAACATCCGTTCTTTCTCTGGAGGTGGGTAGTAAGTATGTTTCATCAGTAGTCCTTTGGGATTGTCTTGGATTGTTGTAATGTTGAGAACAGTCGAGTCAGTCACAGTTCTTCACCCAACAACGTATGGTTGATTTTGAAAGGTACCGAGCGCTGCCGTTTCACATGTTCTCCTGCATTCTTCCTTTGTGCTTCTCAGACGCGTGATGGGAGTGAGAACCTGTGAATCCCGGTGCCTGTTCAGTGGGTCCAAGGGGGAAGTTTGCTGTATCGAGCCTCTGCATGCCAAAGCTGAGCTGAAGGATCACCCCATCACCCAGTTTTCCTTACTGGCTATGGCATCCTTAACTAAAGTAGGTCTTAGGCACTAGAGGAAGCACATGCAGACTTCGAGCAAGATCTGAACATAGTCCCAGAGTTTATCATGTGTTCCTCTCATTTCTTTTCTGTCAAAGATATTGGTCATTGGACTGAAGCCGTCTCTGAAAGTGTGGATGACTTTTCCCTATGGACGGGTGAGTGAGTGAGTCATTTTCTTGTTGGTGGGTGGGGAAGGGAATGTGGAGGACACTGGGAACATGCCTTGTCCTGTCAGTGCTGCCCTGTTCTCTCTGAAGGCCAGACTGAGTGTGTAGGCTGGAGGCCTGGCCTTGGAGCCCCAGTTGTGACTCGCAGGGTGCTTTGGGACACGGTAGAGGGGAGCCTTTCCCACACCCACTCCTCAAGCCCTAATGTGGGGCTGATGCTGCTTGCTCGGCCCGTGCTGGTAGCAAGGTGTGTGCGCTTCTCTGACAAAAGTGGGTTCATAAATAACTGTCATTTCATTAGTGTGGATGCCCCCTCTGATCCCTTTTCGCCTAAAGTCCTGAAGGTACCCGACTGTCTTTATACCCCTAGAGTTTAGTGCTGAGCTCAGTCTGGCAGAAATGGTTAATTAGGGCCTTGTCATTCTCTTGGTCCTTTATGTATGCCTCCTTCAAGAATGGTGAAGGAAGGTGCAGCCAGTCCTCAGTAGACAGGGGAGAAGGAATTTGTGTGTCTGCACGCATTATGTTTATGCATGCATACACATGTACTTTGTGTCTACACATACCACACATGTGCATGCACACATGTACTTTGCATGTATCTGTGCGTATTAGGTTTGTGTGTGCACACACATGTACTCTGTGGCTGTACACATCATACATGTGCATGCACAATGTACCTTGTGTGTATCTGCATGCATTATGTCTGTGTGTGCACACACGTGTACTCTGTGTGGCTGTGCACATCATCTATGTGCATACACACCTGTGTACTTTGTGTGCCTGCACACATTATGTTTGTGCATGTATACACATGTACTTTGTGTCTACGCACATCATCTATGTGCACGCACACATGTACTTTGTGTGTATCTGTGCGTATTGTGTTTGTGTGTGTACACACATGTACTCTGTGTGGCTATGCGCATCATATATGTGCATGCACACCAGTGTACTTTGTGTGTCTGCACACATTATGTTTGTGCATGTATACACATGTACTTTGTGTCTACGCAATCATCTATGTGCATGCACACCTGTGTACTTTGTGTGTCTGCACACGTACTTTGTGTCCACACACATCATCTATGTGCATGCACACGTGTACTTTGTGTGTATCTGTGTGTATTGTTTTTGTGTGTGCACACACATGTACTCTGTGAGGCCACACATATCATCTATGTGCATGCACACCTGTGTACTTTGTGTATCTGCACACATGTCTGTGCGTGTATACACATGTACTTTGTGTCTACGCACATCATCTATGTGCATGCACACATAGCACACACATACCTATTACGTCCATCCATCCATCTATTGGAAATGCCAATGTTACCTAAATGGGACAGCAGCACGTTGCCATGGAAACCAGTGTGGAGCCATTGAGTGGGCCTGTCACTGAGGGGCTTGCCCTGGCTGGCCTCTCCATCTGTGGTGCGAGAGTCAGCTCTCCTGGTGATTTCCACCCTTGTAGGAGTGAACTCGCCTGGATGCCGGCCTCCTGGGGGTGCCCCCTTGTGCTGTCTCTCACTTCACAGGATTGATTTTCGTTTCCTTCTTGCTTAGATGGATCCCTCCAGCGTCCCGCTGCTGGCCTGGCATTTTGTGGCAGCCAATAATTACGTGAACCCCACCCTGGCCTTTTGCAGAGGAGACGTTGTTCACTTTCTGTTGGTAAGCCCTTTTTGGATGGGGGGCGGGGGGGTCTGCTGTCTTGGAGATATCGCTACCCCGACATCTGCTTCCTAGCTCACCCATTTTTTAAGAGTGTTTCTATGAAACGAGCCCTGTTGAGGTGGTGTCTGTTTTTGTGGCTTATTATTTAATTGTGCATGATGTTGTCATGTTTAATGGGGCGGCTCCGTTGTTCACAAATGGTGCAGCTGCCCTGGCATTCGGGACATGGGTTCAGGGTCTGGCTTTGCCAGTTCCTACCTGGGTCACTTCCTCCCCTTGGGCCTTCGTTTCCTCCTTTGTGAAAGGAGGGGGTCGGCCCCAGTGGCCTCCGGGGTGATTTCCGCCCCTCCCTCTGTGAGCCTGGGCGCCTTGATGGTGAAGAGTTTGTGGAAACACCTTTTTAGACCTTCCACACCTGAGTGGGGCTCTCTCCAGGCTCTCTTTCCGTTTGTTCTTGCTTCTTCTGCCTCTTGTTGCTTGATTGGGCGGCGATGCTTGCAGCCTCCTCCGTCTTTCCCTGGAAGTTGGCATTTTAAACCAGAATTGCTCTTGGCTGCTTGGAGGGCTCTGCCCAGGAAGGCCTGACCAGGATGGTGTTTGGGCTCTTCATCACGGCAATTGATTCACAGCCATTAAACTCTGTGTTCTTTGTGTTGTTTGTCCTTCATTCTCAAGGAGGACCGTGACATCAGAGTGATGTCATGACTTGTAGTGAATTGATTGAAGTGAGGCAGGGCTGGGCAGAGTCACCAGCCTCACTGTCTCCTCCAGAGCCACCTGGGTACGATGGCAAGATATACATTAGGGTGACTGGAGATGGCCCTGGATGTTGGAAGCCATTGGGGCGAAGTGACTTGCCTAGGGTCACACAGCTAGTAAGTGTCTGAGATGAGATTTGAACTCAGGTCCTCCCAACTTCAGGGCCAGTGCTCTATCCACTGTGCCACCTACTGCCCCCAACTCCGTGTGAGGTTACTAGAATGAATGTCCTTCCTTCCCATTATCCCACATCAGTGACTCATCTTAATGGGCCATGTTGGAATTGTTTTAATTGCTAGCTGTATCATTTCTCATTCTTCTTCTGGCTTTGTATGAATTTTTATCTTCATTCCAATAAATGAGAGAGAGTATGGCCTAGTGGGTAGGAAACCAGCCTTGAAGCCCACACAAACTGGGTTCAGTCCTGCCCAAGATACTTATAGGTCACGTGACCATAGCCTCTCGGTGCTCCAGACAGAGCAGGTGCCTGTCTGAGTGGGTGGAGGAAGCCTCCTCACCTCACGTCCTCGTCCCAGTAAAATCAGAGGCCCACTCAGAACCTGGCCTCTTCCTTTTTTCTGTCCAGGAAGTCGGTGACCTTAGCGTACACACATGCCTCATCACTCCTTAGTGAAGACTCCTCAGTCACTCTCTACCTGTCTCTCCAAAATCAAACCAATGTCACGCGGTGCTATTCGTGCTCACCGCGTCTGGCTCTTTGGAGCTGTTTTCTGCCTTTCTTGTGTCCCCAGTGCTCAGCACAGTGCCGAGCACATGTGGGTGCTTGACGAGTGGGAAGCATTCACCATCTTCAGGCATGAGGCTGTTGAGAGGTCTGCGCCTGTCTTTGGCCTCCCCTGCCTTACTTCTGAGCCAGCCAGATTGTTGCCATCCTTGCCTTTGCATTGAAGTCACTCGATCTCACAGTATACTATGATCTAAGTAGGAAGACCTTTCTTTGTTCATCAGAGAAATCTCACTACCTTGTCTTCCACAGCTGATGTTGGCACATAAGCTATGGTTGTTTTCATGGTGGTCTTTTTCAAACATACCCATGATGGGCACCAAGAGACAAGGTGACCAAATGGCTCATAACATGATGTTTCTCAGGGGCAGCTAGGTGGCACAGTGGATAAATCACCAGCCCTGGATTCAGGAGGACCTGAGTTCAAATCTAGCCTCAAACACTTGACATTTACTAGCTGTGTGACCCCGGGCAAGTCACTTAACCCTCATTGCCCTGCCAAAAAAACCCAACCCCCCCAAAAAAAACCCCCATGTTGTTTCTCGTTGCCCCTGAGGACCCAACGGAAGCCATTCTGCCACCTCTTCATTGGCCTCTCCAGAAGGGAGTCTTGCTTCCTCTCAGGTGCAGCCTCATTGTGTTTTTGGCCACAGCGTCCTTAGGTCCTTAGACAAGGGTCTCAGGTGGAGAGGTTTATAGAGGGTTTGAAAACCGTGATTCTTGTCGCGCTTCACTCCCTTTTCTGCTGCTCTGACACAGTTTCCGCAGGAGACTGAAGGCCATTTTGTAGTTTTCTTTGGGTCATGGGTGGCCTAGACCAAAGAATTCATCACCAAGGGCTGTGCCCACTGGGGGTAAGCCCCTCCCCGCCTGGTGAGGCTGATCTTTGGAAAACAGACTTCCTGCTGGGACCATTCTGTGCACACAGCAGCCTCTATAGACTTGTGTGTCGCTGGCCCAGCCCCCAGGAGCCCAGGGCGGTGCCCACATCACGCCAGGCTTTGTGGAGTCTCAGCATTTGGACTGTACCATTTCAGACCCAGACGTGGTACTGAGGAAACCACGAAACATGGAGAAAAGGCCTGCGTTAGAGGTGGCACCGTCTCAAGGGCATTGAGGGAGAAATCCTCAAGGGGTCTAAAGATGGGAACAGCATCAAAGGCATCAAAGACACGGTGTTAGTACCCGAGAGAGGTGAGCCACCCATAACTGTGACCCATGTGCCAACCTCTTCAGCTCCTTAAATTTTTAATAAGAATGATCTTCACACTGACCTAGGCCTTCTTTGATGGGCTCTTAGAGGGGAACGAGGAGGCCTCCAGTTCCTTTAGAGACCACATCTGTACCGTCCCACAGCTGATGGAAGGATATAAAGAATGGAAGCCCCCACTGTCACTGACCACAGAAAAGCATGTCATTCACTGGAGCAAAAGCCCTGTCTAAAGGCCTTCCCTGACCCAGGGTCTCCCACATGTCAGAATTTTACAGATTCCTCGAATAGTGCAACAGAAACCCTTTTTCAGCTCTGCTCATTATGCCAAGAGAGGCACAAAACAGGGACACACACGCTAGCCAGAGGCCTCCCTCCACCACTGCCACAGAGGGGATCCACAGCAGAGTCGGACTCACAGAGGGATTCCTTAGGAAGGGCCAGGGTCCTCCACAAGCTTCCCTTGGTGGGTGACAGCAGGTTGGTTGCATTGAACCCCATAACATTGCTGGGGCTTCTTGATGAGATTCATCATTACTATAGAAAGAATGACTAGACTGACTGGTCACACAAGAAGAGCTAAATGGATGAAGAATGCCCATTGTCCTGATGAAGCTGGATAAGCCACCAGTGCAGGTCACCCATCCCTAGCCAAGTCTTGGACAAGCACTAAAAACGAACAGTGAATTGGGGATCCGGCTGGACTGCCTTTGAGAAATGCGGGGTTCTTTTAGTGACCCCCAGCTCCTCCCTGAAACCAGGGCTCATCTCATTTCTACTAGTATTTTCCCATGTGCCTGTAACACTCGGGGGCAGCTAGGTAGTGTAGTGGATAAAACACCAGCCCTGGACTCAGGAGGACCTGAGTTCAAATCCAGCCTCAGACACTTGACACTTACTAGCTGTGTAATCCTGGGCAAGTCACTTAACCCCCGTTGCCCCGCCAAAAAAAAAAAAGAAAAAGACACCAGACACTCCAGGCTCCCCCAGAGGGCACGGTGAGGTGCATGGTGGGTGTCAGCAGCCTGCCACCACCAAGGAGAGGAATTACACAGAAGCCATCAGAGGGAGCAAGGAAGAAGGAAGACGGGCCAGTCAGATGCAAGAGTGAAGGATGACTGAAGCCCAGCTGCCACAGCAGTGGTGAACTTGGGGGAGGGCAAGGATGAGAGCAGCCAGGAAGGACAGATGTGGATGGGGACGTGGCTTCGGTGCAGGAGCGAGTGTTCCTCTCGCAGATCACACGGCCATCGGAACAGTTGAGTGTTGGCAGTGTCTCATGCTTGGAGAGACAAGGCCTCTCCTCTTTCATCTCTGTGCTAGTGAGTGAGGTGGCCTTTTTTTCAGCCTGTTGTCCCTTTGTCTACTGAAGAACAGATGTTTTTGTGTACACATGCATGTATAGGTGTTTATGTGATCCCATTTGTGTTTTGTGCATGCGTGTGCACATGTGGCACACACATGTCCTCCCAGACATGAGTAAGCACCCTGAGCAGCCAGCCCAGAAGGGAGGCTGCTCCGCCCTCCCTACCCCCCTCCCGAGGCTCAGGCAGTGAGGACGGCTCCCTTTTCAGCACAGGTAGGGCAACCCTTGCTTTACCTGCCTGTTCTGGTGGGTGATCTGATGGAGACGTGAGGCCTTAGGGGCTGTGGCCTCGGAGGACGAGGGGTCCTAGCGGCTTGTGATGGGGAACACTGAGCAAAGCACTAGCCATCCCAAGGCTTAACATGGGAAGATGGGGCTTAATGAGAAAACACATCAGTTTGTGGCCATCCGTCCAGTATTTCTTAAATACATAGGATGTGACCAGCAGGATGGGGAATAGAGGGTACAGAAAGATGCTGGGGCGTGGCTGACTCCCCGGTGGCCAGGACGAGGGGTGTCAATAGGAACAGGAGAGGTACTAGAGGTACCAGATGGGAGGGAGGATGTAGAGGGCCAGAAAGGGCGTGATCACGAAATGTGGACTGGCAAAAAGGAGGACCATAGGTCACAACCTTGCATCCCAAGGCTCCGGCTGATTGCGAGTCAGAAAACCTGATGTGAAACTGAGTCCGTCTGCACAAGTGAAGATGGATTTAGCCGCAATTCAGACCAGCCCTGACAACTGCCTGCCTGACCCAGGAGCTGAATGTCGGCAAAAATTGGGATGGAAATACCCGTTGTCCATTTTGTGACTGTCCTTAAGTCACGGAGGCGCTCCTGTTTGACTGTTGCAAGGCTGCGCTCACCATCCCAGAAAAGGTGGCATGGATGTTTTAAATGGAAAGTTAAATATCGATCCATTTTGTTTTGATCCAGCAGGCGCTTGCCAGCACCTCTCTTCAAGCCCCCTGAAAACAGGGAGTTCATCATTTGCTAACAGGAGGGAGGGATGTTCTCTGACACCATGGTGGGAATGTGACTCTCTTATCTGACCAGTGTCCTTGTGTCCCTGGGCTCACTTGATTGACATTGTTGTGTGTGTTGTGTCTGTTGTTCTTTGGGTGTCGTTTTCTTCACTGTGTATCATTTCATACAGATCTTCCCTCTTTTCCTTTAATTCTCTGTATTTTTTCTGATGGCACAATAATATGCCATCATATTCATCGACCATAATTTATTCAGTCATTTTCTAGTCATCAGGCCCAGTGTTTGTGGCTTTAAGCCTTTTTGGACACAGGAATTTTTTTTTTCTTGCTGTCAAACCCTTCGGGTATTGAGGCTACACCAGTTACGATACAGGGGAATCTTTGGGTCAAAGAGAATCAACATCTCTTGTCTCTGTGTCTTTGCCCAGGCTGTCCTCCATGCCTGGAATTCACTCACTCCTCATCTCCATTGTTTGGAATCCCTGGTTTCTTCTAAGACTATTCCAGCAATACCTTCTACATGGAGGAGGAGGATGAGGAGCAAGTGCGTTCCAGGCCTGGGACCAGAGATGGAGTGGGTGTCCACCGTGGGAGAAACAGAAAAGGAGGCCAGTTAGCTGGATGGCCCCAGGGCTGGGGGGTGGGGAGGAGAGATGTCCAGTGGGGTTAGAGAGGTCACTTGGGGCCAGGCTGAAAGGGCTTTAAAAGTTTTATTTAGCTAGAGATGGTGTGAAGCCTCCAGGGCAGTTACAGGGCTGGACTGCAGAGGGGAGAAACTTGAGGCAGGAAGACCCATGAAGAGGCTCTTGAAGGATCCTAGGTGGAAGGTGATGAGCACCTGAACTAAGATGGGATTGTGGGTATGGAGAAATCGTGGGCAGCAATGGGCCCATGGGGTGAGGGGGAGGGAGGAGACCTGTGCCTTTGGCAGATGGGTTTAGTTTGGAAGAGGGGAGAGTTTGGGGGGAAAGGTAATGAGATCCTCCCTGGACATGCTGCCTTCAGACCCAGGGGAATTGTCAGGTGCTCGTTAGGCAGTTGATGAGGTGGGACTGAATATGTCATTGTGGGAATCATCCAGAGAGAGATGAGATCTCTGTCCTAGGCCCTGGGCACACAAAGATCAAGATGAAGATGAGAGAAGCCCGTTCAGTGCAGTGTTGTACCCCGCTGCCGCCCACCCCCCACAGCCCTCGTGGGTCCTTCAGCCTTTGTTGTGGCCGTCCAGCTGCCCCTTCCCCATTGCCCTTTGCAGGGGCCTGGGCTCAGAGAGACTCAAAAGAGGCCTAGGAAATGTGGCACCAGTACCCCACCCTTGGGCATGGTTGGGGGGGCAAGGTTAGCCTGTTGTGCTTTTCCCTATTATAAATCTTCTTGTTCAGTTTGGATCATTTCTATACTCCGCCATAATTAAGGCTGTTAATATGCTTAGTCTGAGTCTGTGGTTTGTTTGATTTGTCCTCAGGTTAAAAGAGATGAATCAGGTGCCATACACGTCACTAAACAAAAGCGTCTGCACCTGTGCTATGACCTCATCAACTTCACTGTAAGTGCTCCCGGGGGGCTTTAAAGGGCACTGGGCAGCAGTGAGAGCTGGCTCCCTCCCCGCCCCCTCCCCCAGCCGTCTTCTCTTCAGGGTTCACAATAACCAGCTTCGTGCCCTGCTGACAAGATGAAAGGCAGATTGGGGGCAAGAAGAATTCAGTGGCACCTATTCCAGGTCCTTGCTCTACTCCCTCCCCAGGCATCTTTCTTTGCCTCAGCTTGACCCGAGGGCTGATGTTGAGGTGATGGGGTGACAGGCCCAGTCTGCTGAGTGAACCTCGGTGGTTCTGTGGCCTGGACTCAGGAATCCCAAGTTCACAGGCTTCCTAGCTGTGTGACCCTGGGCAGTCAGGCAGCTGATCAATAAGCATGTATTAGGCGCCTGCTGAGTGCTGGGCTCCAGGCTAAGGGCTGGGCATACAAAAAGGAAAAGAGAAAGAAAGTCCCTGCCCTTGGGGAGCCTGCAGTCTAGTGGGGAAAGACAAAACACAAAGGTGAGCTAGCTGACAGGTGGGGAGAGGGGGAGAGGACCTGGGAAGGGGTAGGAAAGTCCATCAGAAAAGCCCCAGAGTAGGGCAGACACACGAGAAACGCAATCTCTGAACCGAGCGCTCTCCTTCAGTGGGGGTTTGGGGCTCACAGCCCCAGTCTGTGGCAAGTGAATGCAATAAAGGGAAACTGAGGCACATTCTCTGAGCAAAATCTGTTCATCAACAGTGCCATGTATAACTGTTAACAGAGGGGGTCAGACAGGCCAGTGACCCCAGTGAGAAGGGGGGTGCCTCAGGAAAGGAGGGGGGGACTGGGTAGTTTGGAAGACTTACAGTCGGCTATCCTAGGTAAAGTGGTTCACCATTCAGGCGTGGATAACCATGAGCCTCTCTGGCATTTAAGGAGCATTAATTGTTTTATGGGACCCTTCTGCCTCTTGCATAATCTTGGCTAGAGGATCAGAAGCCCCAAGTATGCTGTCTGTCCCCTTGGGGGACATCAGACCTCCCCTAACTGTACAAGGACAGGCAGGGCCAGAGGATGTGTCTTGGTGGGGTGGGGGATGGAACCAGGTTAAACTTAGGTACAATGAGCCCATGTCCCCAGGGCTGATATTAGTCACGGTCCCTTTCAACCACACCCTTAAACTAAGCCAGAAAGAAAACTGCCTTCCTGAGCCCGTGAATTCAGGCAGATGATAACTCAGTTGTGGAAACAGAGACAGCAGAAATCAGAGGGAGGACTCACCTGGGTCTTTCCACAGCTCAGGGAAATACAGGTGGTGAGGAGCTGGAACAAGGCCTGTGGGATCTTGCAGGATGGTGTATTCTCAGCTTCCTGGGCATGGTGAGAAGTCAGTCAGGGAAGTCTCAGAGTCTGGCAGCCACCTGAGAAATGAGGAGCTTTTAACTGCGATTTGCCTCAGTTTCTTCATCTATAAAATGGGGTAATAATAACATCTCGGATCACAGTGCCTGCCTAGCACTGGTACATGCAGATACTGTGTAAATGTTAGCTATTATTAGTATCAGGCCAGCTAGGTGGTACAGTGGATGGGGCCTGGAGTCAGGAAGATCTAACTGGGTGACCCTGGGCAAGTCACTTCACCCCATTTGTCTCAGTTTCCTCATCTGTAAAATGAGCCGGAGAAGGAAATGGCAAACTGCCCTAGTGTCTTTGCCAAGAGAACCCCCAAATGGGGTTATGAAAAGTCAGACACCGAACAGTAAATTATTATCACCACCACCACTATCATTGTTTTCATTATTCTCATACTTGCCCGGTAGTGTTTTCTTAACACAGCGTCTCAGACTTGAACCCATCCTTGTCCTGACTACTCACCTGTCCTCCACAAACATACAAAAAAAGTTTTGGATTGGACCTGCTAAGCCTCGGCCTGGGGGTGGCCATCCTGGCGGGGAGGGGACATCCCTGGCCTCTCCCCAGCAGCTGGCTGGTTCTGGCTGGTTCCCTTGTTGACGGCCTCGTTGGCCGGGTGCTTGGGTTGCAGTGGATCAATTCCCGGACGATCGTGCTCCTGGACAGTGTGGAGAAGCTGCATGTGATCGATCGGCTGACGCAGGAGGAGCTGGAGACGGTGGAAATTTCCGAGGTGCAGCTGGTCTACAACAGCAGTCACTTCAAGTCGCTGGCCACTGGAGGCAACGTCAGCCAGGCCCTGGTATGGAGGCGGAGGGCGGGATCCCAGGGCACAGGGGAGGCTGCTGGCCTCACTCCCTCGGCCTCACCCCGGCTGTGCTTCAGCCAGGCCGGCTCAGCAGAGAGCCGACAGCTCAGCGTGGCCCCGTTACTGCACTGAATCCTGACGCTGTTTCATGCCTCCCAAACCGGTGTTTTCAACCTGGGACCCTGGGGATTCATGAACTTCCTCTAGGGCCTGGGGGGGTCTCATAATAAATGGCTGTTGAGATGCTTTGGGAAGCTAATGATGACAGGCACCTTTAATTGGTATCTGCTCGGTGACCTTCAGGACCTGCCCCAAAGTTTGGGGTTCTAGCACATTTTTAAAAATGTGGCCACGGGGGCAGCTAGGTGGTACGGTGGATAGATCACCGGCCCTGGAGTCAGGAGGACCTGAGTTCAAATTTGACCTCACATTTGACACTCACTAGCTGCGTGACCTGGGCAAGTCATTTAACCCCAATTGCCTCACCAAAACGACAAAACAAAACTGTGGCCATGTCCCATAGTCTGCAGGAAGAGCATGTGAAGGGTTCTGGTCCTGCAGGGAGAACTCTGCTCAGTCTTAATGACCCGTCTCCCTGTGCTTGGGCAGCCCCTTAATGTGGCAGGGGATCATTGGAAGCCACTTGGGTTCTTGTCTGCTCTGCTCTGTCCTCCATTTCGTCCTATGTGGCAGCCTGGGCGGGGGGTGGGGGTGGGGGGTCAGGAGTTCATCCATGGCTTTTGTAGGCAACAGGTTGGTTTTGTTTCAGTGACAGAATGCCCGCCAGGCTTCCCCTTGAGTTGTGATGCTGGTGTGGTCCCTGGAGGAGTAGCAACCCCCACTCCCACCCCCACCCCCTCAAAGCACAAAGCTCTGTACCCTTGTGCCTGTGGGTGTGCAGAGACGATCACTCCCGACAAGCAGATTGGTTTAATGCGGCAGGCAGGACTGCTGTGCGACTCTCCTAATGCCCATGGTCTTTATTTCCTAGGCTCTGGTTGGAGAGAAAGCTTGTTATCAGTCCATCAGTAGCTATGGCGGCCAGATCTTTTATTTAGGGACAAAAGTAAGCCCTGTCAGTGTGTGTGTGTGTGTGTGTGTGTGTGTGTGTGTGTGAGTGAGAGAGACACTGAGGGAAGGCTTGGGGGTGGCCGGGAGGTTGCTGGGGGAGAGTCTTTTGGCTGGGGGGGAGGGGGGGGCCTTACCCAAGTCAGGTCATTTGCACCCTCACTTTCATCCTCTCTTAAGATGAGGGTGCTGAATCACTGACCTCTGCGGCCCCTTCCGACCTGGGGAAGTGCTCTCTTCACATTTCAGTGGGATTCTCCCCCAGTCAAGCAGGGCTCTCTCCATTGCTCTGTGCCTGCTCGAACCCATAAACCATTAGCTTGTGTGTGTTCGACCTGGTGTCCGCGAGGGGGCCGAGGGTTGCCAGGAAGACTCCCTGAGGGACCGGGGCTGTGGGACTCGTGCTGCGTGTGTCGCTTGAGAAGCCTGACATGTGGCCCTTGTTTTCTCTTGCCTTCAGTCTGTTTATGTGATGACACTGAGGAGCTGGAGAGAGGTGAGTTCAAGTCATGCCGAACAAAGACTCAGAGTGAGAGTTATTTCAGTCTCTGTCTTTTAGGAATCTTAAGGCCAAACCGTCCTGCAAGAGTCACATGGTTTGTTGATGCTGAGTCCCAGTTTTCATGTCTTTTCATGTCCAGGCCAAGTTTATGTGGCCAATGTGCTAGTGAGCTCTTTAAAAAAATATTTACTTAAAAATAGAAATACACATGATTGAAATCACCTGTGATAATAGTAAGCCGCAGTTTCTGAACGAGCCTGAGCCAAGATAACATAGAAATGTGAGTCACAGCCTGGCCTCACTCAGGGGGGCGGGAGGCCTGAGGTCACCCTGAAGGGTGCGACCCAGGCGAGGATCGCTCGCTTCTCTGGCCAAGGCAGCTCTCTAAGCCTGGGAGTTACAGGCTCTGCCCACCTTGGCTCTAGCATGTCACCATGCAGGGACATTTGAGGAAGCCCAGACCCTGGGCATCCCCCAGAGTGGTGCAGCTTCTCCTCTTCTTCCATTGCAGAGAATCGATCATCTCCTGAAACAGGAGTGTCTGACCGAGGCCCTGGCCCTCGCGTGGTCTTTCCATGAAGGGAAAGCAAAAGCTGTCGTTGGTGAGTCCGCTCTTTGCCCGGCTCCTTTTTTTGGGGGGTCTCTCTGGGTACCACAGATGCCTCATGAAGCAGAGGCTGAAAGGATCGGAAGGGGGGCCCCTTTCTGGTCATTCACTATGGGAAGAGGTGGGGGCAGGTCCTGTTCAGGAGAACGTCCCCTTTCCGATCATCTATTGAGCAAAAGGGCCGCTCTTCTGGGGCCTGGTCCTGCTTTTCCAAGGTGTGTCCCCATTGGAATGTCCTGCCAGGCTCTGGCCCCCTGGCACCCACTCAGGATGAAGAGACCAGCCTCCCATTGCCTGGTTTTGTTTCTCCGCAGGCTTGTCGGGGGACGCTAGTAAGCGGAAGGCTGTGGTTGCCGACCGGGTGAGTTCTCTGTGGAGATGCTGACGTTGGCACAGCTCCAAGTGGTGCCCCAGGGTTACTGGAGATGGGAAGGTTGTGCTTCATCTAGATCTGTCATCCTCCCCAGCCTTCATTTTCAGTGCTTTTCCAACCTTTGCCCACCTGTAGCCACCTTGGATGGGTGGAAGTATCCCGACTCCCCAGGAAGTCCAGTCTTTTGTGGAATTGATCGAGGGGAGCAGTGCCTCTCGGACCCATGGCCTTCTTGTAGCTCTCACCTCATTCTGCCTGCTCTCTAACTCTGGGCTTGTGGGAGGGAACCTGTCCTTGAAGAAGTAGGAGATCCCCAAAGGAAGAGATGAATCCAGTGCCAAAGGTCACAGAAGACATCTTTCCTCTCCCCTTTCCCCATCCTCCCTCTGGTGAAGGTTCATGTGGACAATGAAATGACCAAAGGAAAAAGCAGGAACAAATACCCAGATGCCCTTAAAACAGACCTGTCGGTTGGTCTGGAGTGAATTCTAGGAGCTCCTAGTTGTCAGATGGTTGTAGCGTGCTAGATTTAGAGCCAGAGAAGACCTTGGGCATCACTGGGCTTCACCTCCTCCTTTTGAGAGACAGGCTGGGGGCAGCGGACGTCAAGTGGCTTGTCACATGCCCGAACGGGGCCAGAATAGCAATCAGAGGAGCCCCGCCGCTCAGGTGCTCTCACTCTTTCCCTGCCAGATGCACCACCAAGTGCTGGGGCTGAAAGAAAAAGTAACCACAGCCCCTACCCTCCTAGAGCTTACGTTCTGAGGTGAGGCAGCACCTGCAAGACAGTGGTGTGTCCGTCCTTGGGCAGTCACCCCCTCACTGAACCTTAGCTCCCTCATTGGCAAAATGGCACATGTTGGATTAGATGATTTCTTTTCTTTTCTTTTTTTTTTTTGCAGGGCAGTGGAGGTTAAGTGACTTGCCCAGGGTCACACAGCTAGTATGTGTCAAGTGTCTAAGGTCAGAATTGAACTCAGGTCCTCCTGAATCCAGGGCTGGTGCTTTATCCACTGCGCCATCTAGCTGCCCCTAGATTAGATGATTTCCAAGTCCTGTGGTCTGGCTAATCATCTGTGCCCTTGCAGAGGTTCCCTCATGGACGGTCATCCCACCAGTGCTCAAGTGCTCTCAGGAACCAGACCCTTAAAAATGGGGGGGGGGGACTGGTGGTGAGGGTAATGATGATCATAAGAACAATGATGGTGACAATGACGATGTGGCCTTTAAAAGTATTCAAGAGATGCCATTTCTAGGTAATTTGATCATCTCATTAACAATGCCACCATTTTCATAAAAGGACGGTCCTTCGGCCGTCTCTCTCTTAGACCAAGGACAATCATGGCACTGGGCTTGTGCCTTCTATGCCCTTGGAAGAAAGGTGTTCCAGAGGGTGGCAGTGAACTCTAGTTGGTTAACAGTGAACGAGAGGCAGACTTTACACAGACAAGCGGGCTCACGCCAATAAGGGACTGAGAGTGAAATCTTGTCCCTCTTGGACAGAGACCATCCCTATAGCCAGCCCACCCCCAGCCGTGGGCAGTCTAGACAAAAGCATCTGTCTCCCCCCAAGCCTGATCGAACTAGAGGTGGGGGGAGCTGGTTAGCTCCACCTTCAGAGTCAGAGGTCTTGAAATGAGGATGATAGAAAAAGGGGGAAATCTGAATCTCCCCCAGTCCTTGGTCATTCATCATCATTTCTCTCAGTGATACCAATGGTGATGGTGGTGGTGGTGACAGTGACAATGACCATGCCACTGACACTGGTGGTGATGACTGAAACTTTACAGGCTGGTTTCCTTCTCTGCAGGCTGTTTGATGTGCGTGATGTTTCTTTCCAGATGGTTGAAATCCTCTTCCACTGTGCAGACCGAGCTTTGAAAAAATGCCCAGACCAGGGTAAAATCCAGGTGATGGAGCAGCACTTTCAGGTATGTTTAACAGCACTTCTGCCTGGCTTGGTCTCTCTTTCCAGGGACAAGAAGGAACATTTTTTCAGTATGAATTCTTTTGGTGGTAGCTTCTTCCCATTCTCGTTTTTAAAAATATTGTCCATATATTATGTTTTTGCTCAAGGACATTTTTAGGCCTTCTGTTTTCCTATTTTCCCTGTGGAAAGAAGTAAGCAGAATATCATGGGCTATTGATGAATTTTTACTGGGTTGGGGAAGGATGCTGGTGAGACACCAGAAGGTCTTTGTGTACATTCAGGAGGGGCTGGAGGATGGGTCAGTGAATGATAGGCTGATTGGAAAGCTCAGGACATCTTGGCTCAGCCCCCAGGGCTGGGCAGTGGAGGGGAGAAGGGTTAAAGACCAGCTTCCCAGGGATCCCCTTTGCTTCAGGAGCAAAGAGAACAGGGGCTTTCCAGGAGAAACTGTGGAGGTTTCTTAGTTATCCTGGCAGCGGCGCAGTGCTGGGAATCGCACCTGATGTTCCGTGGAGCTCTGGGGGGAAGATACATAAAGAATCTGTTTATGTGGCAAAAATTCAGTTGAGGGGCAGAAAGGGTCCTACCTAACCTGCCCCCTGAATCTGGCATGTGCCACCATTACTGCTGACCCTGGGCACCTCATGTGGCACCGGTGCTCCCTGGGCAGGTCAGGGACCATGTGCCCAAGAAACGTGGCCCAGGGGAGAAGCTCCCAGGTGGCTTTGGTTCTTCCCTGCAGAAGTGTGAGCTCTCCCCCAAGTCAGTCTGAGGGGAATAAGGGCATGGCATCAGCATCCTGGGGTAATGGCCCACGGCCTCCTCTTGGTCACCCCTGGGATGGGGAAGCCGCCATGGCAGGTCCCGGAAGGGTTTTCTGTTGGAGATCACGGTCCTTTGTCACTGCCCTTCCTGCCAAAGGAGAAGGGAGGGGAGCTCGGGGCCTCCTGAGACCAGCTGGCTGAGCCATAGGGCGCGCTGGAGGAGGCGGGCAGGGGGCAGCGGCTCCAGAGTCTGGGAGGTGAAAGGGAACGAGGGTTTGGAGGGACCGGCAGATGGAGGCCCGTGGTGGAGGCCTGAGCCCCTCGCGGGAGGGTCACTCTCACCAGGCCATGTGAGGCTGATGTAAAAGGGGACTGAGTTGGGGCACCTAGGTGGCAAAGTGGATAGAGCACCAGCCCTGGATTCAGGAGGACCTGAATTCAAATCTGGCCTCAGACACTTGACACTTACTAGCTGTGTGACCCTGGGCAAGTCACTTAACCCTCATTCACACACACACACACACACACACACACACACACACACACACACACACACACACACACACACACACAAAGGGGGCTGAGCTCCAGAGCTGTGAATGGGGAGAACACCAGCAAGTGGGCCCTGTGCTTGACAAGGAGCTTCCGCTCTATCAAGGGAGAAAAACCTTTCCCTTCAAGATGCCGCACCAAGCAGTGAAGGGGGAGAGACCAGCAGGGGAGCAGGAAGAGACTGGGCAGGAAGTGGCATGGCTGCTGAGCTTCGGAGGCATCTGGCAAAGGCAGGAAGAGAGTGCATTTTGCGCCGGGGGGGGGGGGCAGGGGGGGCAGCACACAGGGTCCAGAGAAGGGAGTGCACTGCCCTGTGTGAGGACCAGCAACAAGGCTCCCGAGGTCAGGAACAGGAATAACACAGGACATGGTAGGATGGGGAGGTTGGGGCCGGCTTGTGACAGGCTTCAAAGGCCACACAGGGTATAGCAAGTCAGAGCAATAAGAGCCACTAGAGCTTCTTTTGTTGTTGTTGTTTTTTGTTTGTTTGTTTGTGGGACAATGGGGGTTAAGTGACTTGCCCAGGGTCACACAGCTAGTAAATGTCAAGAGTCTGAGGCCGGATTTGAACTCAGGTACTTCTGACTCCAGGGCCAGTGCTTTACCACTGTGCCACCTAGCTGCCCCCTCCACTGGAACTGCTTGACCAGGCAGTGATGTGGTCATCAGACCTGGGCGAGACTGGCCAATGGGCAGGCTGTGGTGGAGGTAGAAAGACAGGATTGGGCGGCTGATTGTCTGCCAATCAGACGAAGAAGCTGAGGGTTTCCTCGGGGTCGGGGAAGGATGGTGGTACCTTCAGGAGGCATAGGGAAGGTCAGACGAAGGGGAAATTTGGGGGGAAGTTTGTGGGTTTTGTTTTGGACACATTGAGTTTGCAGAGCGTCCGGTCTTTTGAGGCCCAATAGCAGGTTGATGATGCCCAGTGGCAGCTCAGGGGAGAGATGAGGGCTGGGAAAGGATCTGCAGAGATGATCCTTGGGTGACGCTGAGCTCACTTGGGAGGGGGAAGAGGCCCAAGACAGCCGTGGGGGCCACCACAGTTGGTGGACATGGCTTGGGAGACTGATGAGGAGATGGACAGGAAGGAGCAGAGCCAAGACAGAGCAGCAGCATGCTCGAGGGGCAGAGCATCCAAAGGGAGGCCAAGGTCACCAGTGTCAGAGATCATTGGTGACTTCAGAGGGAGTGAATCCAGGCCAATGAGGAGGTTGGGAGCCAGACTTCCCAGGCTGGAGGAGCGAGCGAGAGGAGAGCCAGTGGGGGCCACGGCTTTTTGGAGAAGCCAGGCGTAGGATGATGCTGGAAGGGGTGGAACGGGTGTAGCTGGTGTTCTGTTGGGGTGGTCCATCGTTCTAGAAGAGGACCATGACAGATGGAATGGCTTCCAGTGATTTGGACAGAAGTGAGGGAGGACTGTGCAGTCACCAGCCTCACTCTCTTCTCCAGAGCCATCTGATGACTGGAGATGGCCCCAGATGTTTAAGGCAGTCAGGCTTCAGTGACTTGCCCAGGGTCACACAGCTAGTGTGAGATTTGAACTCACGTTCTCTTGACTCTAGGGCCAGTGCTTTATCCACTGCGCCACCTAGCTGGCATTTTATAAGGATGGGGGAGACCTGCGTGTGTTCGTAGGTATGGAGGAAGGAAGGAGCCAGTAGACAGGGAGGGGCTGAAGGCTAGAGACAGTGGGATGCTAGTGGGGTATCTGCTATGGAGGCTGGGAGGGGATGGAATTGGGTACATGTAGAAGGCTTGGTCTTGACAAGGAGGAAGGCCCCTTGTTCCTCAGAGAATGGGGGATGGGGTCAAGGATGAGGGGAGGGAGGGGGTGGGAGGCTTGAGGAGAGAAGAGAAGGCTCAGAGCAGCCTCTGGGGAATAAGGAGACGATTCGGGAAGAGCTGAAGGAGATCGGCTGCCCATTCCTGGTGGGCCCTTTGGCTTGGTCGTAGGATTTCCCCCAGGGTCTGATAGTGCCTGGAGAAGATGGGGGCGGGGCTGAGGAAGACTTGGGGTGGGGAAAGATTGGGGATCAATCAGATTCCAGCTTGGATCAGTGCGATAACATGGGAAGCCCTTTGCAAACTTTAAAGCGTTCTGCAGACCGAGCTGCGTGAACATAAGAGCATGAGCTGGAGGTGAGCTGCTTAGCTCTAGAGCATGGATGATGCCCGGCAGGACTCAAGAGGGTGGGGGTCCCCGTGGGGGCGAGGCCCGGGATTGTGAGCCCTTTGTGGAAGGATAGAACACTGGGCTGATGATCCTCCCTTTGTGGATCTGATTCCAACAGAGGAATCACGGAGCTGTTTGAAGAGGCCCCTGCTGGTGCCACGGTGCACAGAGAACTGGATCTGCAGTCGGGAAGCCCCAGGTTCAAATCCTGCCTCAGACACTTAGCTGTGTGACCCTGGGGAAGTCACTTCACCCCGTTTGCCTCAGTTTCCTCATCTGTAAGATGTAACAGCACCCACCTCCCAGAGTTGTTGTGAATATCAGATGAGACAATAATTGCAAAGTGCTTAGAACACATCCCCGATAAGTGGCTGTCTGCTTCACTTTGATCAGGAGCACCTGTCAGGGCGGCTGGGATTGTACAGCTCTGCCAGGAGGCCCCGCCACGCCCCCCGTAGCTGGCAAGGTCCCCTGCAGGTGGCGCTGCTGGCCCAGCCCTTTGTCTTGTCGCGGCGGGCTCGGGGGCTGGGAAAAGGGCTTCTCTAACGTTGGCTCTCCCGTTCTTGACTGAGCATCGCTGCCCGGGCGTTGATTGAGAGCTCATTTCCTTTGTGTTTGTGACTGTTTCCATGTCTGTCAGTCCATGGCTTTTGTTGCTTTAAAACAAGATACTTGAGGGGCGGCTAGGTGGCGCAGTGGATGGCGCACCGGCCCTGGAGTCAGGAGGACCTGAGTTCAAATCCGGCCTCAGACACTTGACACTTACTAGCTGTGTGACCCTGGGCAAGTCACTTACCCCCATTGCCTGCAAAAAAACCCAAGATACTTGAATAAGTCAGACTGAGTCTGATGAGGAAACTTGGGCCTAGAGTGGGTGGGGTCGGGCCGACGGGGAGGGAGGGGCTCAGACTGTGGGACTGCCCCCCCCCCCACACTGGCCCTGCAGCCGTCCAGATGTCCAGATGCTGTTTGTCCCTCTTGGTCACAAGGGAGTTGGGAGTTTGTGGTGAAATTCACCATCGTTCAGACTGACCGCATCGCCCCAGGGGCCTCGGGGAGAGAGAGGAGCGGGACGAGGGAGGTAGAGTTTGTTCTTGGCAACGGCGAGAGGCAGGAAGTTATCTGGGAGAGAGCACCGAGACCTGAACCTAATCCTGTCTCTGACAGGACCCGGAGGGTTTGAGCACCAGGATCTTCGCTGGCACTGGGGCCCAGGTGTGCTGACCCGATCCCATCTCTGACTGACCTAGAGCATGCTGGGCACGGCCTGGGGGGCCCTCGTACCCTCTGGCACAGTGGCTCTTCCCAGGCCTGCAGTCGCTGTTGGAGGGTTGGCCCTTGTCAGCTTCAAGCTCTTTTTCTGCCTCGTGGTTGCCGGGGATGGCTCACGGAGTACAGACGTCAGTGGGGAGGGTCCCACTCAAACAAAAAGGAACCCTGGGCAGGCCCGTCGGCTCCTCTGGCTTCCCCCTGGTGCTCCTTCACTTCCTTCTTACACACCTGGGTTCCTAGTCCCTCCTTGTTCCCCTTTTAAGCCCGTCTCTTCCAATTTTAGATCCATTCTCCTTGAGAGGGAAGATGGGCCAGATTGCAGTGGGTTGTTCTGCATTGTCTCATGTTTGCTGAGCCACAGGGGAAGGTGAACTCTTGGGGTTAAATGCAGCAAGTGTTGGCCAGGCTCCCGGTGTCTGCGAGGCAGAGTGCTCGCTGATGGGGAACAGCCCCTGCCTTCTCCGAGCTTGTGCTCTTTGGAGGCAGGGGAGCACAGTGGGTAGGGCAGGGCGTGATGAGGGCAGGACAGATCCTTGGGACTGCATGCTCGAGGAAGACTTGAGGAGGCTAAGGACACTGGGACTCTTTCCCTTGGGGGATCAGGGCAGGCTTCCTGGGGGAGGTGGTACCTTCCCCAAAGGCAGTGATGAGGAGATGTGTGCCAGGCACGTCAAGTTCAGGCAATGGCAGGTTGTCTGGCTTGGCTGGACTTCAGATAGTGTGTTAAATACTGATGGAAAGAAAGAGCAGCACCAGATACTGGAGGGTCTCAGGAGTTATTCTTTTATCCCAGAGATGGTAGGGAGGTGCCGGAGGTCCGTGAACAGAAGAGCGGTCAACCTTGGCCCTCAGAACGCTTGAGTCATCAGCTGCATAAAAATGAGTTGGACAGAGAAGAGATGAGAAGCAGGAGGTTTGGTCCGAAGTCTTTAAAATCCTCTCTGGAGGAGAGAGGATGAGTCTTGAGTGGAGGCCCCGAGAGTGGTGAGAAGGGGATGGACGTCCGAGATCATGTATTCATAGACTTAGGCCTGGAAGTGACCTTGGGACCGTCTAGTCCAGCCCCACTCATCTTACAGATGAAGAAACTGAGGCTCAGAGAGAAGTTACATGACTTGCCCAAGGCCACCTAGAATGTGGCAGAGGGGGTTTTGAATACAGGTCCTCTGACTGCAAATTCAGTGCTCTTTCCACTGTCCTGTGGTGAATGAAACAGTAAAAGTTACATTGGTCGAAATGACATTTTTAAGTTTTGCAAGGTTCTTTTACTCAAACACCCCTGTAAGGCAGGTAGCATATGTATTATTCTCATTTAAACATGTGAAGAAACTGAGGCTCCAATCGAGCTTAAGTGACTTGCCCAAGGTCTCATTGCTAGTAAATGTCAGAGCTGTGATTCAAAACCAGGGCCTTTAATGTCAAGACTGGGACTCTGGCCCCTACCTAGAGAGGATGTAGTGGAGGTGGATTTATCAGGGGCTGACAAATGGTGTAATCCGGGCGGGGGGGGGGGGGATGGGTAAGAGAAAGTGAAGGGCCAGGGACAGGTGTGAGGCGGGGCCCGGGTGGCCAGGTAGATGGTGCTGGCCTCTACAGAAGCCCGGGGCTAAAGAACAGATCCGAGAGGCTCAGGAGACATTTGGGGACCCAGGACCAGAGGCCAGAGAGAGATTGAGCCAAGGGCCCTGTATTGGGGCAGCAGGCTGGGGAAGCCAGGGGAGCCCTTCCATCGGCGTGTTCCTAGATGCACAACAGAAACCGAACTGGAGGACAAAGGAAACCTCTTCTCTTGGCATAAAGATGCTGTTTCTTCTCCTGGACCTCTTGGGGGTCAGCTCCCAGGATTAAGGCTGTGATTTGTAAAGAGACGACTGGATCTGGGGTCATCTGAGTAAGAAGGTACCAGAATTCATGAGAGCAAATGAAATCTTCAGGAAGAGAACAGAAGAAAGAAAAGAGGGCCCAGGACGGAGCCTGGGGGGTAGCGGGGGGGGCCGGGACAGAGGATGCTCAGACAGGTCGGGGTAAAGGCCTTGGGGTTCACTTAGTCAGCTGTTGGTAACTGGAGAGAGGTCTCGGGTGTGTGATGGGAGTCAAGGAGCTGAGCCCTGAGTGGAGTGCAAGGAAATGAAAGCAATGAGGGACGAGGCAGCTTCTTTCTGGGATCCTGGTAATGAAATAAAGGGAGAACAGAACCCGGCCATTCCCTTGAGTGGATGGCAGCGTTAAGTGAAGGTTTGTTACGTTGAAGGAGGCCCAAGTGTGTGTTTAGGCAGCCAGAAAGGAAGCAACAACGGGAGAGGTTCAAGATGGAAGGAGAGGCAATGATGCATGGGCTAAGAGGGATAACCGATGAATGATTCCTGAGAGATTGAGAACACACCCAAATCTAAGCCTGCCTCCGAGTTGGTCGATTAAGCAATCACATTTTAAGTATGCAGAGCATACTGAGGTCTTTGGGGACCATTTAAAAGTGCTCCCGATTTTCGTTAACTCCTTCCTAGGAGAAATGGTTTTGGAAAAGCTCCTGCCAACCGCTGGGTATGTGGGTGCTAGGCAGGCAGGCACCAGAGGGAAACAAGACAGAAGCAAAAGCACCGTCCCAGGCCCTGGCAGCAGGGAGCGAGCAGGTGGGGAAGGAGGGGAAGGCCCCAGGAAACTCAGATGCTGCGTCTGCTCCCAGCATTTCTCACTCTGGTCCGCCGAGGAGGCAAAGGGCAGAGGTGGAGAGCCTTGAGCCGAGCGCCTCCCTGAGGATCTGCCGGCCGCGTCTTCTCCCTTCATCTCCCCCGTCACTGGTGGGCTCGGCCCGGGGACTCGAGGCCTCACGGCCTCTTTGCCCAGTTTCTCTGCTCCCATCAGACATCGGAGCCCGATTTCTCCTTTTCTGTTTCAGCGTCGGGCAGCCAAAAAGTGCTGGCGCGATTTCTCATCACCCAAAAAGTATCCATAGTTGCATCAAGTGTTGCTTGGCATGTTTCTAATTATGTGAAGTCATTGCTTTTGAAGCATGTGAAGAAAAACAGGCTCTGCCCCCGGAGCTCACTGTGGCTTCACGGTGTTTAACCCTGTTCTGATCTGGGGTGGGTGGGTCCCAAGGGCACAGGAAGGGCAGTGGCATTCCATTCCTCGGGAATGTTTCTGGACACACAAGGGACCTCCAAGCCTCCAGTCCAGAAAGCAGGTCAGACCCTGGCGGGGGTGGGGGGTGGGGGGGGTGGGTGAAGGAGGCGGGGTCTGGATAGAGCAGGAAGGGAAAGTGAAGGCTGAAGCCTTGGCAAACCTTCCGACCCAGGAGGGATGCGGCATCTTGGGAGATATACGAGCTGCTCAGGAATGCCGAACATGTCAGTCCTCCTTTTCCTGCGGCATGGCTTCAGTTTTCATTTATGTCTTCTGCTTCTTCCATTCTCATCCATCTATCCCTTTCCTCCTCCCTCCCAGGGAACCATCCCGTGTCAGAGCGTTTGTAAAGAGGGAAAGAAAATCCGCACCAGTGGTTGGTGTATCGAGTCACATGTAACTGCTCTGGCCCCCTCCCACCTCCACGGAGGGGCCGGTGGGGAGGCGGGGGGATGTCCTCTCCTGGATCTTCCTTCCAGGCATGTTTGCTCTTGGTAACTGTGCGTGGTTTGTTCTTCGTCATCGTGGGTGGTCGTTCTTTGCGTTTACCCCATTGTCGTCATTGTGATGTTGTTTCCTTGGCTCTGCTGACTTCACTCTGCATCAGTTTGTGTATCTGTCACACACATCATTTCTTACGGCATGTTAGCCTTCCATGGTATCTGTGTATCACAGTTTGTCTAGCCATCCCCCAGTTGATGGGCACTTATATTGTTTCCAATTCTTTGCTATTCCAAAGAGGGTTGCTCTAAGTATCTTAATGCATTTGCATTGCTGGACTCAGAGCCAGGAAAGACCTGGGTTCAAGTCTACCCTTAACACCCATTGGCTGTGTGACCATGGGCAAAGTTACATAACCTCTCAGGGCCCAAGCAGTTCTCTAAGACTCTAAGTCCTGGAGGCACTTCCACACTGGGAGTTGCCTACACTGAATCAGTGACCAGGCTGGTCCTCCACAGTTATGGAGAGGGTGCTGGACGTGGCTGGCTCATCACCCCTACCCTCCCTCCTAACTGTGTATGGACAGAGTCCTGGAGGCCCCTGCTTTTTCTTTCCCTCTGCCCCCTCCCTTGGGGATCCCATCATGATCTCTAGTAGATAGCTTCCAGATCTCCCTATCCAGCCGTTGTGTCCCTCCTAAGAGGGAGGAACAACCCTGTACAAGCCCAGCCTGTCTGAAGCGGAGGTCGTGTCTCTGTTCTGTAAGGGCCAAATTTTAATTGTGCGGCTCGCCGTAATATTGGGGTTCAGAAAATAATGAGAGACCTCTAGGCCCAAAGTTTCCTCCCTTCCAAACTGCCTTTTTTAGTAATTTCTCCAGACTAATAAGAAAGGAGATCAATGGCCTCTTCTACAAACCAACCAGGTTTTATTAAAGGGAGCAAAATTTACAACACAGGTGAAGTTAATAAAGCCTGGGACAATGAGGAAGAGAAAATGAATAAGCTCCCTGGCTCTAGCAAAGACTGACTCAGACCCCAAACTTGCCTGCTGCTCAGCTGGCCTCGCTTCCACTCACCACCACCTGGGGTCCGTAGTTTGTCAGGGAGAGTCCACTATGCAGCCTCTCTCTGGCTGGCTCCAAAGCCCCCTCACACAGCTTCCCTCTCCCCCCTTTTTGCCTCTCCCACAGGAAGGGGAGGTCCTTAGCCAGGCCGAGTCTCCACTTGGTTCAACATGCCCCCTGGGCTGTCCCCATTATAATCTGGCCAGGCCCATGTGGGCGCAGGGGACCTGCTGGAGGAGATTTAGATATTTAGTTGTTCTTTTCTATAATCTCTTCAAGTACACACCCATCTTCTCTTAGGCTTTTCAAGATGACGTCTTTTCAGTCTGACCATCATGAAGCAAAGATGGGCTGGAAATCCCAAATCACAATCAATTTCCTACAGTTCCCCCCACAGTAAAAGTCTCTGCTTCTGTTGAAGTCGTTGCCTTGGCCATCCTTGACGCTTCTGTCTCTCTCGCGTGCCCCTCCCCCAATCAGTTGCCAGCTGTAGTTGATGGTACCTCCCGGGCATCTCCTGCGTCCTCCCCCTTCTCTCCACTCATGCAGCCACTGCTGTTTCAGCCCCAATCACCTCTCTCCTGGACTGCAATACAGTCAAGTCTCCCCGCCTCTCCGCTCCACTCTCCGTGCAGCTGCTGAATTGATATTCCTAAAACAGAGATTGGACCCTGTCACCCCAGCAGCCCCCAGTGGCCCCTGGAATCAAACACAAACATGTTTGTCTACCCCTTAGTCTATCTCCAAACCACCCTTCCTAGTCTTAGCACATGTTGCACATTTGTACACTGTCCCAGTCCAGCCGACCTGCTGCCTTCTTCCTCCACACCATTCCTTCTCCCAACATATGCCTTTGCTCTGCCCAGCCCATGCCCGGGATGCCCGCCCTCCTCCCCACGGCCTCTTACAGGCCTTGCCAGCTTCCCCCTTCTGGCATGAGCCTTTCCTGATCTACCCGGCTATGGCACCCTGATCAATCACTGTTTTTACACAATTTTATGTACTTTAGATTTACTTAATATGTTGTTTCCATGATGGAATGAGATCTCCTTCAGGAACAAGGATGCCCCTTTTCTGCGCCTCGCACATAGGAGGGGTGTGTGAAAATGCTTGTTGATCAATCCCTTGCACTAGGAGGCTCTAGTGACTTGTGCTTCCCCACAAGAGCTTCCTGAGTCTGGGCCTCTCCATTTCCCGCCGCCTTCTGTGCCCGTCTCTGAGGGTTTCCATGATGCTCCAGCAGGGAAGGTCTGAAAACTAATGCAGCAGACACTCATAGATCGTCATCAACCAGCTGAGGTCCCAAAAATGATGCTCTATAAACTAGGGTTGGAGTGGTCGGCACCAAGTCATTCAGACCCTATGCTGGGCTGATGGGACCTCGAGTGTGTGCCCACAAGTGTGTGCCCATGTTGGCATTTCTTCACCCTTTACCCCTAAGCCCTGAGCAAAGTTTATGGATGCTGTGATATACTCAAGGAAATGGGAAATCCTGGGGGACTGAACCAGCTGAAAGCATGAAAATCAGATCCATCCCAGACAGAGACAGGGCAAAGCAAAGGCTATTTGTTTGATGCTGGCATCTCGTTGGGTCGTGTCCTTTGGAGGACCGTGCTGCGGGCCTTCCTCAGGTCCCTGGCTTCTTCTTTTTTTTTTGCAGGGCAATGGGGGTCAAGTGACTTGCCCAGGGTCACACAGCCAGCAAGTGTCAAGTGTCTGAGGCCGGATTTGAACTCAGGTACTCCTGAATCCAGGACCGGTGCTCTATCCACTGTGCCACCTAGCTGCCCCCAGGTCCCCGGCTTCTTGACCCCTTTGTAGCATTAAGCTGTTGACCGTCCGCTTCTGGGGCATGTTCTTCAGGTTCCTCCCTCCCCGTGCCCACGCGGAGCTCTGGCCACAAGCTCTGACATTCCTTTATCCGACCATCCTCTTATCATCCATCTCTGCCAAAGCCTTCGCACCCATAGCCCTCTGCCTCCCGCTCCCATTGATCGCCACTCCCTCCGTCTGAGTCAGCTGAGGCTACGCTTTCCTTCCTTCCTTGTCACCTCCTGCTTCATGCCCTGACAAACCCTGACCCTGTGTCATCCCCACTGTCTACCCCCACGCTCTGTGTGCTGCTGCACAGGGCCGGAGGAGACGCCAAACTAGCTGCCTGACTCCGGACAAGCTCGTGTCCCTGAGGTGGCCCAGGTCCTCCCTGAGAGCCCGGCGGCCCTTGTGCACTCCTCCCTAATCAGTGCCCTGTCCCTCTCTCAACAGAGGCTCTCCTGTCTCCTTCAGCCCCCACCTTCCGGCTGGGAACATGCTGTGGGCACCACTGGCCTGTTGTTCCTCCCGGCCCCCTTCCCCACTGGGCTGTGAGCTCTGGGGGCAGGGACTATCTTTGCCCTTTCTTGTGTGCCTTGTGCACAGCACATTGCCTGGCACACAGGGAACTTACTGAAGGCTTGTTGACTGCCTGGCCTCAAGGTTTCCTATAACATTTCATGTGATGACTCCCAGAGCTACGAGTCCAGTTGCCCGTTGGGGTCTCTGTGACCCAGCCCCTTGGAATGGTCCCTGGGCTTCCCAAACATGGCAGATCCAGCAGAACCTGCCGTCTCTTCCCAAGGGGCCCCATAGGGGAGGCCACCGCCCTCCTTCCAGCGGCCTGGCTCAGAACTGTGAGGCTGTTCTTGGCTCTTTGCTCTCCCATGACCCCTCCCCCTCCAGGAGGCGACCCCCTGTGTCCCCATCCATCCTCCCTCTGGCTGCTGGCCTGATGTTCCTAAGGTGCAAGCTAGGCAGACTCCTCAGAAACCTTCACTGGCTCCGTCTTATCTTTTTTTGGGGGGGGGGGGTGGGACAATAAGGGTTTAAGTGACTTGCTCAGGGTCACACAGCTAGTAAGTGTCAAGTGTCTGAGGCTGAATTTGAACTCAGGTCCTTCTGAATCCAGGGCTGGTGCTTTTTATCCACTGTGCCCCCGGCTGCTCCCCGATCTTGTCTTTTTTTTTTCTTTTTTTGGTGAGGCAATTGGGGTTAAGTGACTTGCCCAGGGTCACACAGCTAGTAAGTGTTAAGTGTCTGAGGTCGAATTTGAACTCAGGTCCTCCTGACTCCAGGGCCGGTGCTCTATCCACTGCGCCATCTAGCTGCCCCCCCCCCGCCCCGATCTTGTCTTAAGGATAAGTCACAGATGCCTCTGTTTGTCATGAAGGCCCTTCCCAATGTCACTGGCCCCCTGCCCATGCCTCCCCTTCCTGTGTTCTGCCATCCAGCCCCGGCCTCGGTGCTTCTCCACTGGCTCCATCCCTTGGCTTTGGCTTTGCTGTAATGTTCTCCCTTCCAGGAACCCCAGCTGGAGGACCAGCTCCTTCCCCCCTGCCCTGTCCCCAGTGCAGTATACTGGGCATGTCCCACACTTCCTCCTCTGTGACCAGGCCTCCCTGGCAGACCGTAAGCTCCTGGAGGAAGCCCAGCAGTGGCTCAGTCAGTGCTTGTTTGACTGGTTGGGGTTCAGGTCAGGGTTACGAGTGACTTGTGGAAGGTGGGAGGTCATGCAGGGATGAGAGAACAGGCCCGCAGGGGGGGCTGGCTGCTCGGGGGCTCCTTGTAGATGGCAGGGGGGGGGGTCTGCACAAGCCTTGGCTCTAGAGAAGGTGGCGGTGGGAGCTGGAGAAGCCCTGGGGGAAAACCAAGGGGCCCCTCACTTCCCATCAGTGGGATCAGAGTCTCCCCGAGTTCAGAGCAGTTTGGCCCACTGGTAAGAGAACTGGGCCTGGAGTCAGGGGAAATGGGTTCACCACCCGCTCCTGACCATCACCAACTGTGGGACAGTGGGTGAGCAAGGCCCTTTGCCTCAGTCGTCTTGTCTATGCAGTGGGGATGTAATAATGCCCGTAGGCCCTGCAGCACAGGGTTGTTGGGGGGAGCCATGGGTGTGAACCCCTGCCCAGGCCTTCAGGGGTGGGAGTAGCAATAAAAGGTAGAGGGTAAACAGGGACAGATGGCAAGGCTGGCGTGAGGGACCTGATCACATCACCGGAGCATCGACTGACACACTCAGGAGAACCCCACCATCCCTGACCCCTTCCCTCCTCTCACCAAGAAGACTGGCCAGACGTTCCCCTGGCTGAGTAGCTGTGACCAGAGTCATCCCTGGGGCCCCGGCGCTGCTACTGTGCAGACATGCCCATGTGCACACACCCCTCTGGGCCCAATTAGACCCTCGTAGTCCGTAATGCCCAGGGACACCTCAGTTCTAACCTGCTGGTCAAAGGACACGTCCTGAGGTCTGCATGCTCCAGCGGCCTCCCCGCCGTCTGAACAGCCCTTAGAGTCCTAGGTGTGGCTGCAGGAGGGATCTTGGCGGCCTTGGAGTACTGCCTCACTGTACAGTCGGGGAAATTGAGGCTCGCCTGTGTCTTGTGCCTGGTGAGTCTCTGAAACAGGGTTTGAACCCGGGTCTCCCCGACTCCCCAGTGTACGGTCCTGCCCGTGGTTGCCTCCTGGCACGTTTGCGTGGGGCTGCAGGATGAGGCAGCGTTCCCAGAGGGGCAAGCTGCTGCTGCTGCTCCTGCCGCCACTGCCCGTCCTTCTGCAGACCTTTGAAAGAGTAAAGGGTGCTCCTGCTCCTCATGGGGCACCAGACGGTGTGTCTATGCCAGGGGCATCTCCACCCTCAGCAGTCACACTGGTGAGGTCGTGCCAACTGTGGGCTGATGGCGGCTTCCCCGGCTGTGGTGGTCTGGTGCTGTCTGCCTCCTGAGCAGAGGTGGGCCATCTAACGTGTCCTCTCTGCTCCCTCCACAGGACACGGTGCCCGTCGTCGTCGATTACTGTCTTCGGCTGCAGCGCAGGTAAGAGCTGGGCCCTGCCCGTTCGCCGTGCCTGCTTCTATTCTGATGAACTTATTACCCGGACTCTGGTTTATGTGATGTGCCCATTCAGCAGATGCACACCCGCACCCCCAGCCGACCAGTCGTTCCTCTGGGGAGCCTGACTTGGGCAGCACAGGGCAGGGCACGGACTGTTCAGAGGGAGGGATTTTAATGAGGGGAGACTGGTCTCTAGGCTGGGCATTAATTTCTTTTCTCTCCCGTTGACCTCATCCTCACCTGAGCCTTTTGGTTGCAAATGCATAAGAAATATGTGCACGACCTCTTTGGCATCTATGAAATCAACTTGGATTTGGAAGCTGGCATGAGGAATGGGGAATGAGTTCATTTGGGCCTGGGAGTGTGCTTCTCGGGGCCGCTAGGGGGCGCCAGAGTGCATAGAGTGCCAGGCCTGGAGTCAGGAAGACTCATATTCCTGAGTTTGAACCGACCTCAGACACTCACTAGCTGTGTGACCCTGGCCAGGTCACTTTCCCTTGTTTGCTTCGGTTTCCTCATCTCAAAATGAGCCTCAGAAGGAAATGGCACCCCAGTATCTCTGCCAAGAAATTCTCAGATGGGGTCAGGAAGAGTCAGACCCAACTGAACGAATGTGCTTCCCAGTACTAAGAGGGAAGCCACAGCAGCCTCTGGTGTTCAGAGATCTGGTTGTGTCACACACCTGTGCTTAAAATTCATCCTTGGTTCACCTTTGTTTGCCACGTGAAGGTAAAGCTCCTTTGATGCGCGTCCAGGGTTCCTCCTAGTGCCCTCGTTTCGAGCCTTATATCACTCCACTCCAGCCTCGCCCTCTGTGCTCCTGCCAAACTGGCTCGCACTGTGTTCTGAACAGCATTCCTGCCTCTGCACCTCTGTTCGTGCTTGTTCCTGTGCCTGGAATGCCATCCCCTCCCCTCCATGGCCTATTACATTCCTCCTCATCTTTTAAAAATAACTTTTATCGGTAACTTTTGTTTAGACATCACCTACATTTCCCCTGTATCCCTCTCTCCCCCTATTCCCAGAATGCCATCCTATAGAACAAGGAATATTTTTTAATAAGAAAAGTAGGATGAGAAACTTGTGCAATTGTTCTGCTCTCGTTCTCTCCCACCCCAGCAAGGACTGGGAGGGGGCCTTCTTGCAGCAGCTCTGGGGCCTTGCTCTTTCTCCATGATTTTCTCACATTCCCTTTCAGTTGTTTGGTGGTGGTCATTCTTTCCATTGATGTTGTTGGGATTGTGTATAATGCTTCCTTTGCTTCATTCTGCATCAGATCACTCACATCTTTCTAAGCTTTTCTGTATTTCTCACATTCATCACTTCTTACACCTCGTCACATTCTGTCACAGTCATAACCACAATTTGTTTAAGCATTCAATCATCATCTGCTTCATTTCTCATCCTTTGTTACCCCCAGAAATGCTGCTCTAAATATTTTGATATATGGGGTATGAGCCCTATATGTGGAATCTCTGGATCAGAGAGTATAAACATTTTACTAACTTGATGTGCATAGCTCCAAATTGTTCCTGCTGATTCGCAGTTCCACCAATAATGTACCAGTGTACCTGTCTTCCCAAATCTCTCCAACATTGGCTATTCCTGTCTTTTGGTATCTTTGCTGATTTATTAGGGATGGTTTTGATTTTTCCTCTTCATTCTTTGAAGGCAGCTTGAAATTCCATTTCTTCCCCCGGACCTCACATGTTGATTCCTTTCTTTTGTGTTTATCACATAATCTTGTGTGTTGTGGTTCTCTTCATTTATAGTTTAACTCCTTTCTAGACTGTGAGCTCCTCACATAAGGGCAGGGGCTGTGTCTTCTCTGAACTTTGTGTCTTCCCCAGGATATATCTCAGGACTCTGTCTGCAACAGGGACCAAACGACTTCTGACGTAATTAATGAAGGCTTTCTTTGCAGAGCGTTGCTAATTTGTGTCGAAGAAGCATATGCTTGACTTGATCTTGGCCATTTCCCTCTCAGCCCCTGATTGTGTGAGCTCGAGCTGCAGAGATGTCTCAAACTGAGAGATTAAGTAGAATGAGGCTTAGCAGAGAGGGGGGTCCTCAGAAAGACCATCTTTGCCAGACCCCACAGGGTTCGAGCCTGATTGCCTGGTGTCCCAGACTGAGGAAAGATGTGCCTGGCTGGGTCTGCAGCTGTTCTGAAGTCAGCTCTGCCCTGGGCTAGAGGCCCAGGTGTGGGGAGGAAGATGGGGGGGGGGTTGCCCTTTGAACCCACAAGGGTTAAACCAATTGGTATTTTCCAACACGCTCAGAATGATGGGAGAAGGTGCCTTGGACTTGCTCTTCCATTTCTCCTTTATCACCCAGGACACTGTGGGGTTTTTGTCCCTCACAAAGCTGCCTCTGAGGTGGCCTTGTCCCCCTCTTTTCTGAATGTTGCCTCCTGTTTCGTCCCCTTCCCCCTGTGCTTGCTGTTAAAAGATGCCATTGGCTCCCCCAGCTCATTTCTGTCACCACATGCTCTATAGCCCAGAGCAAACTGGTCCAGTGTCCCCCCTTTAAATCCTGGCTTCTCCTTCCTCTCTGGAGTCTTCTCAGCCCCCCACCCCCTCAGGCCCTTCTCCTTGCCTCCTGTGGGCTGGCTACTGGTGGGCTGAGAATGTTGATTAGAAGACAAACGAGGGGCAGCTAGGTGGCGCAGTGGTTAAAGCGCCTGCCCTGGATTCAGGAGGACCTGAGTTCAAATCCAGCCTCAGACACTTGACACTTACTAGCTGTGTGACTCTGGGCAAGTCACTTAACCCCCATTGCCCTGCAAAAAAAAAGAAAAGAAAAGAAATGAGGGGCAGCTAGGTGGCCCAGTGGCTAAAGCACTGGCCCTGGATTCAGGAGGACCTGAGTTCAAATCCAGCCTCAGACACTTGACACTTACTAGCTGTGTGACCCCGGGCAAGTCACTTAACCCTCATTTACTGCCAAAAAAAAAAAAAAGAAAAGAAAAAGAAAAAGAAAGAAAAGACATGAGCAGGAAACACTCACCATTAAGTTTGAAGCCAAAGAAGAGTGTGTGCCACAGTGATAGCCTGGCACCTGAAGAAAAAGAAGTGGATTTTTCTCCCGGGGATAGGGATTCTTTCAATTCTTAGTATATTCAGAGGAGCAGCACAGGAGAGTGGAGATGGGACTTAGGAAAGCCTGGGCAGGAGGCCCGCTGCTCCCTGCCTGCCCTGAGTGGGGCGTGATCACCCATGAAATTACGGGCTCAGCCCCAAATAATTGGACTCTTACGCTCACAAACAGACCCAGTCATTAATTAAATTCAGAAAGCACCCACTGTGTGCTAAGCACCATGCTCAGGAAACACACATTCCCCTTGAAGAGAAACAAGTGCACTGAAATAAAAAGGCAAAGTGGGCCCTTTTGGGGGGAGGGGGCGGCAAAAATGCCAACAAGGAGGACAGTCAGGAAGGGTTTCCTGGAGGAGGTGACACCTGAGCTGAGCAGGAGGGGAGCTGGACGTCCCAAGAGCCAGGGCTGAATGTGATTGTGTGTGCATGTATGTGCATACTTTGTGTGTGTGTGTGTGTGTGTGTGTGTGTGTGTGCGCGCGTGCATGTATGGACGTACATGTGCCTATACGGTATGTTAGTTATACACCTCGGTGGGGCAGGGAGGCTTGGCTACCAGTTGAATTGACTGCTCATTCTCTCTGCTTCGGAGGCAGAATGTGACCCCCTACCCCCCTTTGAGAGAGATCCAGAAGCCATCCCACTATCTCTTAGTGGCCTGCCTTGAACAATTCCACCTCCAGACCAGCCATCTTCTTTGTTTGGCCACCTAAAAATCTGTTTCTTCCTTCCTTTCCTGTCATTCGCTGCCCTTGCTTTATAGAAAGTAGGGATCCAAATAGGCATACATAAGCATAGTTAGACGTAAGTCTACATAGGTTGCATTTGAGGTGAGGCAGGGGGAGCCGTGAGACATTCATCAGGGAGAGTCAGACTCTTACCCAGAACAGAACTAAGACAGGGAAAAGGACAGGAGCTTGTTGGAAGGTTTGACGCTGATCAGTAACCAAATGCCTATGATGTGTCAGGCCTTGGGAAGGTACCAGTACAAAAACAGTGCCTGCCCTCAAGGGGTTTGCATTTCTCTGGAGGGCTGTAACACATACCGATAAGTATGTGTGGGATGGATACAAAATAAATGCGGTCATCTGTGGGGAGGGGGCACGACCAACCATGCAGTGATTGGGAAGAGGTCTCCTCTTATAGCGAGTGGCGTTTGACTTGTTTCCCTGAAGTAAGTGTGGGGTTCCACGAGGCCATGGTGAGCAGATGGGCCCGTGGCCCATGGCCAAGGCAAGGGGGGGGGGGTACCACACACCGGGAGCAACTCTTGGTGAACCCTGCTGAGGTTATTTGTTGTTCCCCTTCTCTCGTAGGGATCTTTTATTCAGCCAGATGTATGACAAGTTCAGTGAGAACTCGGTGGCCAAGGGGGTCTTCTTGGAGTGCCTGGAGCCTTACATTTTAAGTGACCAGCTGGTGGGGATCACAGCCCAGGTGATGAAGGATCTGCTCATTCACTTCCAAGATAAGAAGCTGATGGAGAATGTGGAAGCCCTGATTGTACACATGGACGTCACCAGCCTAGACATCCAGCAGGTGGGTTTGCTAACGGGGGGGGGGGGGGGGGGGGAGAGAGAGAGAGAGAGAGAGAGAGAGAGAGAGAGAGAGAGAGAGAGAGTGTGTGTGAGTGTGTGTGTGTGTGTGTGTGTGTGAGTGTGTGTGTGTGTGGGGGGGGTCAGTAGTCAATCCTGGATGTCTGTGCTGGGGAGATAAAGTGCACGTGGGAGCCTCGGCCCCCAGGGGCCAATGTGCCACCTCAGGGGTGGTGTGGACACGTCTGCGTCTCTTAAGTGCCTGCTGTTTGCCAGGCTGGTGCTCAGCCTTGGGGAGACAGACAAAGAACCGCTCCCTGCCTTCAAGGAGAGCTCAGTCTAGCAAGGGAGGGGACATTTATACAACAAGTGTGTACAAAAGTACTAAGTATGAGGTCAGGGGTGGGGGGAGACGCCTCTGAGAGGAAGGAAGGAGAAGGTGGTGGAGGAGGCCCACGGGGGAGATGCTGCTGTGGCCTGGGTTGGCAAGACTGGGGGTTCCTCCGGCAGCGGTGAGCAGGCCAAGGATGGGCATGGGGACGGCGGGTGGGTGGCAGAGGGAACACCAGCTAGACGAGGTGCCTAAGGAATCGGGTGTTGTTGGGTCCGGCCGGCCATAGAGTCGGGTTGTGATGGGAAGGAGAGGTCAGAGCAGGGCGAGGAGGAGGACGGGGCAGCTGGAGGGCCTGCACATCAGGAGCCATCCCCAGAGGTGTCCAAGAGGGGCATGGCTCGTCCCAGCCTCGTCTGGCCCCGCCCATCGGCATCTGCAGGTTGTCTTACACCCTCAGCTTGTACCATTTTGGGTCAAGAGAATTAGGGGAGCAAGAGCCTCGCTTGGTCATCGGGACAAACGCTGCTTTGGCAAGTCTCATACGCCCCAGCCTGTGACCTCGAGCCACCGCCTTGCCCAGCCTGGAGCCCAGCCGAGGCCCTGAGATGTGAAAGGACTTGCCCAAGCCACACAGAAGTCGGGCCGGGAGGGAGGAAGCCCAGGGCCGGCGTCCCTTCCTAGAATGACCCTTGTCTGTCAAATGAAAATAGTGCTGCCCAGGGTGGTCGTGATGAAAGCTCTGCAGATGCTGCAGAAACAAGGCTTACTGTCTTGTCCTCCGCCATATGGCCGGCTCGGCCCCTCCGGTCAGACTGTGAGTTCTTGAGGGCCTGTCTTGTCTCCCCTCCTGCCCCGAGCACGGTAGTGGCTCCACAGTCTCGGGCATGAACACAGCAGGTGCTTAAGCAGTGTGTGCTCTCTTTGGAGCAGGTGTCCCTGGCTCGGCGGTCACTGCAGTCACCACTCTCTCTTGCAGGTCGTTCTCATGTGCTGGGAGAATCGTCTCTACGATGCCATGATCTACATCTACAACAGGGGCATGAACGAGTTCATCAGCCCCATGGAGGTGAGCACCCCCCCACCCCACCCCAGTGGCCATGCCCAGTGTGGTGCGGGCAGCTTGCACGGGGCTCGCTTTCTCCCAGTCACTCCTCCCTGTCAGCAGATGTCCGTGTGCTGGGGTTGAATCCGGGGGCCCGTCAGTGGCGTGGCCTGCCTGCTGTCTGTTGTCCTTTCTGCCCCATTTGGATGGGCAGCTTGGCACATTCCGAGGCTACCTCGAACTCGGGAGAGCCTCTTACGCGGGTTCTGCCCACTGCCCTTGCAGAACCTTGGTTGGAGCAGGGATGTTGGCCACAGGGGAAAGGCCTGCTGGCGGCCAGCAGCCCCGATCTTGCCTTAAAGGGTCAGCGCATGCCCAGAAGGCAGCGTTAGAAGGGACGCACGATCCTAGGGAAAGCCTTAGAACCCAGCCGGGGCTGCCCATGGGGTCCTCCAGCCTGACTCTGGCAGAGGTGCATCAGGTGCGAAAGGTGCCCCAGGGAGAAGTATGGGGGCTGCCCCCAGTCCTGGTGAGGAAGCGGGGAGAGGCCCGAGAGACTTCCTGGCCCTTCCGGTTGAGTCAGGCCACCTCCCCAGCACTGTGCCCACCTGCCCCTGCCTCAGTCAGATTGGGAATGAGGGAAAGCCCTCCCCCAAGCTGGGCTTCCCCTCCCCTTCCGGGAACCGTGTCCTAAAGGATTCTGGGATGGTTTTGACCTGGCAGCTGGGCCTTCTTCAGGCTTTTGTGGAGGGGTCGGGCCGGCTCCAGGGCCTCACTGTTCAGTGACCCTTGGCCTCGCAGCAGCCCGGGGCTCCTCCCTGAGCACTGCAGACACTCAGCCTGACACGGCTGATGGTTGGGAACAGCTTCTAGTTCCCATCAAATTGGACTCAGAGAAGAGACAATGACTCAACGCCTCATCTCCTTGGAGAAAAAAGCCTCCGGGGGATTTCCATGGAACATCCTTTGGTTTCTCTCTCCATATGAAACCATTTCTTGGGCCCTGCCCCCCATCCCCCCCCATGTAGAGTCGGCCCATGCGGGAGCAGCTTTTCTGGCCTACAAGGAGATGGCTCGTCCTCCCAAATATTCACACAGGAGGAATTAGAGACAGACAGAGCCTTAGGACAGCCCAGGCCAAGCCCCTTGTCTTACTGAAGATGAAATGGGAGCCTGCTCTGGCCACAGTCTCACTGCGGTGACAGAGCATGTCACCTCCTCCCTCTCTAGTCTCCAGTGGCTCCCTATGACCCCTGGAATCCAAGATCAAGTCTTAGATCCCTTCATGGCCTGCCCCCGCTCCACATCAGTCTTCTTGTACAGTACCACCTACTTCCCATCCCCGACTCTGAGCATTTTCCCCGGGCATCCCCTGTGCTTGGAGTTCCCTCCTCGGCCTCCTTCACGTCCGAGCTAAAGCCCTTCTTCAACAGAAGCCCCCTTGTCCCCAACCCCCCTGGCACCTGGCCCCTGGTGCTTATCTCCCAGCCATCCTTGGCTCTTCCAGCACACCAGTCAGTCCATCAGCACCTAGTAAGGGCTTACTATGGGCTAAGTACTGGGGATACAAAGATGAACAAAACCAGACGGTGCCTACCCTTAGGGAGCTTCCTGTCCAGTGAGGGAGACAACAGGCAGGTAGAAAGCTGAGCAGCTGGGCGGTGCCCAGGGAGGTTCCCTAACAGAGCCAGGTGGGGGGGAACGAGCACTCCCCCCCATCTGTCGGCACCTGCCGGGTGCAGGATGGATGCTGCCACGGCACATGCTCAGCCACCTGGCCCCAGTCCTGGTCCCGATCTCAGCCAGGCTACCTCATGGCCCTGACTGGGAGCACTTGACTTGAGGCAGGTACAAGGGCCCAAGGGGAGCGCTGCCTTCTCAGTCCCCTGGGCTCGGAGGCCTCACACGTGGGGGTGGGAGCGTGGCTCACCTCCTACCTTCTGAGCGCATTCTTCTGTTCATTTTAAATGCAGAAGCTTTTCAAGGTCATTGCTCCTCCTCTGAGTGCCGGCAAGTCCCTGACAGGTGAGCAGCATCCTGTGGGAGCTTGGGGGAAAATGGCAAACAGCAGTGGGGGGCAAAGGTCCAACGGGATTTACACTGCTTCCCCCCACCCTGAGATTCCCAGAGCCTCAAAAGAAGAGGAAGGGAGCTAAGGAGGCAGGATGGAGGAGGGCAGGTGGGCGCCCTGGGGACCCTGCCTTGGCCCGGCAGTCAGCCCATGTAGGAAGGGAGGGGCTGTGGGGAGTCAGGAGACACCGGCTGCCCTGGGATGGAGGGGGGTGTGGTGGCCGTCTCCTTTTGCATGTAAGGAAGCTGAGGCAGAAATGCCATGCACTGCCCAAGTGAGCAGAGACCATCCGCAGGGAAACCAGGAGCAGAAGCTGCTGGTCCTGCCCCGATTTGTCCCCAGCTTCTCCCAGAGTCTACAGAGTAGACACAAGAGAGTCCTTAGGGGGCATCCTCGGGCCCTGCCCCAGCAGGGGTCCTCACTCTGATATCCCTCAGCATCAGCTGGTAGCCAAGGAGGAGGAGCGGGCTGCTTCAGGAGATCCCTCCCCCATTGTACTTCTCAGTGCGTCCGTACCCTCTGGTCCTGGTTCTGCTCCCCAAGGCCGACCAGGGCGAGTCTGACCTTCAGGCTGACAGGAGACAGTCAGCAGTCCCTGAGGCCAGGAACCCCCTGCTCCTTGCCCACTGGGTCCGGAGCCAATGACCTCTTAACCCAAAAGCCCCGGAGGCTTCTGTTCATTGCACCAGTGCCCCAAGGCCTTGCCGATCAGCCTGCTGCCCATTGACACACAGTTTCTGCCCCACCCCGGAGGCCTCATCCACTGATGAGGCCACAGTGGTCCTAGCTTAGCTCTCTCTGCACAGGAAGGGCCGCCCAGGCTCAGAGCCCCTCCTCCCCTTGGGTACCCTAAGCTTCCTGGGGCTTCCCCGGCCAGGTTAGCCACCTGCAGGAGTGGAGGAAGGATGGCTTTCTAAGTGTCTTCTCTCTATTGCAGATGAACAAGTTATTATGGGCAACAAGCTGCTTGTCTACATAAGGTAAGTGCCAGGATGAAGCTGCACCTTCTCTGCCCGTTCCTGGTCTGGGTCTCTCCCTGTCCCCTGCCCTCCGAGGAGACAGTGGCTCTAGGCTGTGTTTTGTGTGGGATGACTGAGCCACCTCCGAGGCCCTCCAAGCCAGCCCCTCTGCTTTACAGATGAGGAAACTGAGGCTCACTCCTCCGAGTGACTTGACTCCCCACCCCTGCCCCGCGCCACCACCCCCAGTCACCAGAGCCCCAGCACGTGGCCTAAATAAAAGATTGCCCACCACCACTCCTGATGGCTTTCTCCCCCAACCAGGGCCACCCAGAGAGGTTCTCATTGCTCAGCTCACAGCAACCCTGGTCTTCCAGGCAAGACTAAGGGACTTGCCCACACTGCCCAACTGGTTGGCGACCGAGCCAGAGCCAGACTAACCCATGCGAGCTTGGAACCAGGCCCTGTTTCTATCTGTGACCTACCTAGATTTCCTGATGACTTCAGGGTGAGCCCCTATCCCTTCACCCTCAAAAGCAAAGCAGTGACAAGCCCAGACTTGGGGCTCAGTCCAAAAACTGTACCCAGATTCCCTAAGAATGAGTCTTCAGATGATCTTGGTCCGTGGTCAGGCCAGAGCCAGAGAAGCTTCTGGACTTGGGCTGGGGCAGGCCTCCAGGCACTTGAGGCATGGGTGTTCTTACCCAGACTTGTCTCTTTCTCTGCAGCTGCTGCTTGGCAGGTCGTGCCTATCCCCTGGGGGACATCCCTGAAGATCTAGTGCCCTTGGTTAAAAATCAGGTGCGTGCTGCTCCATCTGCGATGTTCCCTCTGCTGATGTCTGTCATGGCATCCCCAAGAGGGCCGGAAGCCCATGGCAGCCCCTCAGACAGCCTTGTTGGGCCTGGGCAGAAATCACCACTGCTGTCAGGCATCATGGGCGCTCCCTCTCTCCGTCTGCAGGTCTTTGAGTTTCTGATTCGCCTGCATTCCACAGAGGCCTCCTCGGAGGAAGAGATCTACCCCTACATCTGCACCTTGCTTCACTTCGACACCAGGGAATTCCTGAACGTCCTTGCCCTGGTAAGTGGCCCTTTCCTGGGCTCATGGTTGCAGAGTTCCACCTTAGGGATCCCCAGAGGAGGCTCAGGCGGAGTGACTTATCCAAGGTCACACAGGTGGTCAAAGCCAGGATTTGAACTTGGCTTCTGGGACTCCACACTTAGTGCCCTTTCCACTACACCCCAGTCCCTGCCCTGGAGAGGACAGAGTGTTCAAATGAAAGGCTTGGCCTCATGCCCAGGGCAGGGACATCTGTCTCATGGGTTTCTGTGGGATGAGCAATGAGAACCTCTCTGGGTGGCTGTGGTTGGTAGCATGGTAGGTGGTAGAACAGCCTGAAGCCAGTAGTGAAAGCTCCACCACGAGATGGATGGCTGTGCCAGGATTGGAAGAGACGTAGAAAGGCGGAGCCAGTGGTATCAAAGTCCGGAGACAGTTGGCCTTCACAGAAGGCACAGGAGCCGGACCAGACAGGACGAGGGCTCAGGACAGAGCCGTCCGCTCGCCATCCCAGGTGCAGATAACGCTAGCTCCGGAGCCAGACTTCACCTGGGAACCATTGTTCACAGAGCTCCTCGAGAAGAAGGTGAGCACTTCAGGCCTCCCCCAATTAGCCAACCAAGCATCCACATCCACCCAGCCATAGAGCACTAACCCCTCTCCTCTGTTACAGGATTCACACTCCCCGGGAGACTCTTGACAGCAAAGAACCCACAGATCCATCAGACTCTGCCGCAGAGTAACAAGGCAGAGAACACACCGAGCTCTCAGCCCAAGGAGTGAATCTGTGCATCTCTCTCACGCCAGCAGAGGACAGACAACCCCAGGCCTCTGGAGGGTGGGTGAGCACAAAGAGCCCCTCCCCCAGGAAGAGGTAAAAGAGACTTTCTCCAAGTCTAAAGGAAGCAGCTCCGCCACTCGGGGAAGTTAGAAGAGAGCCGCCAAAACATGAATTCACTGACCAAGCAGGGAACGCTTCCCAGCAAGAGGAAAACAGGGTGAGGCAGCCTCAGCGATGAGTGACACGGCCGACGCACAAAATGGGCCAGCAGGGGCAGGGGGACGTCCTGGGATCTTTTTCTAACACAACCGAATGCACGTTTGAGGGAGACCATGTCGTGATAACATGTCACGCAGGTTGGCAAATACATTTAAACACGCCAGCAAGCAAATCCTATTTTTATCGGGGCACAGGGACAGGACTTGCGGCTGTAGGAACCATGCGGGAAGACAACGGACACACACAAATACTAACACCATGGTCCCTGATCAGTGAAAAAGCCTGGGGTGTCTGGCTAAGTCCAGCAGATTTCCAGCACCTAATGACCATCTTTTCTGACTTAGACCTAGAAAGTCGAGAGCAAGAAATTTTCAACCTAGCAATAAAAACGGTAACAGAGATGGGGCCAGAAAGACAGAAAATCAAACAGTACAAGGTTGACCCGACAGCCACACTACAAGTAGCAGATGACACCAACAACGTGATGCCCAGGGGCCCAGACACACCAAGCTACATCCCATGGGAAACTCACCCACCGAGACGATGGGGTTACTCTCTGAATGTTACGCACAACTCAGGAGATGGTCAAAGACAACCAACCTTCAGACTGGGAACGGGCACAATGGACTCACAGTTTCTAACCATTGAAAACAGTGCCAATAGAAATGATGAGGACGGGAGCCTGTTTCACAACAGGAAAATACCACTTTAAAACTAAACCAACCAGACTAACAAAAATATGGCAAGATAACAGAAAATTAGGAAGGGCAGCCCACGTGAAAGCCAATGGCTGTGAAAGACAAGGAGCAGAAATCTGGCCAAAATTAGGCTGGAGAGTAGGACCGTGTGAGCATCATTACCGTGAAGCATGCAGACAAAGAGAGCTGATGTCAGGAGTCGGATTCTCAGGATACTCATTGGTGACAGGGAGCAGGGGACCCGCAGAAACAGAAAAGGGGGATGTGTGTGTAGATTCCAGCAATCAACAGAGAATAATTTATGATTATGGCCCCGGAAGCAAGGCAGCTCAATGGAGAGCAGAACATGACTGGATGGAAAGCCAGGAGGTGGAGGATGGAGAGTCCTGGGCTTGTGCCAGAGCAGCCGACACACCGGGGGTAGGAGAGGACAGACTGGTGAGAATGTATTAGTCCACTCCTACGCTCCTTGGGCTGGAGGAGATGGCCTGGGACCAACGTATCCATGGGGAAGAATCGGACAGCCAGCCAGACGTGGCACCCAAGCCGGCACTCGGGACAGCCATGCCATTCGTTGGTGAAAACAGTGCACCAGGCCAGATCTTTGTGAAACTTGCAGCAAGCTGGACAGGTGACTTCTCAGATTCAGGAAGAGCATCCAGCAGAATAATCACCTATGCTACGTTCTTCTGGAAAGGAACACTGGTAATGAGGAGTGAACGACGAGCTCCGCATGCTGTCATTTCACCCACTGGGCACTGGCAGTACCACTTTGCATGTATTTCCCAAGTGAAACTGGAAAATTCAACTGACCCGTCATGGCAGGAAAGAACCACATATCATGTGCTGAAATCTGTACCGATAAACAAAACCAGCTTACTCGTTAGTTAATGAAACTCTTGTAAATAAAAATAAATCAAAGCAAAACAAACCAACTCTGTGTGTGCTTTGAGTCAGAGGGTGGGAGTGCACCCATTTAAAGATGAATGGGGGATAAAAAAATATGATCGCTTCCATTCCCTCGTGACCCGGTAATGGCCTTCTTTTCCCTTCCCACCCTTCCCTCCTTTCTCTTCTATAAATGCCAGTCATTTTCTGCATCATGAAAATGATAATTCCTGGGGAATTAGCCACCATTGCATCCAGCAGGTGCTTTATAAAGGAGCGCTCCTCCAACGAGGGGGTGAAAGTCGGCGGGCCTTGGTTGTATCAGCTTCAGCTGGACGTGGGAGCAGGAGGAGGATGTTGGAAGTCAGGCCTGTGAAGGGCTCCAAGATTAGAGAAGCTAAAACAGCCATGCCAGGGGAAGGGGGAGAGTGAAGGCCTGAGGATGGGGAGGAAGGCCCAGCTCAGGCCCCTTCCCCAAAGGTGAAGATGGGAAGGATGGTGAGGACGGTACGGCACAGGGGCCCAGCCTACCTGGCAGAGATGCTGGTCCTTCCCGTTTTTTTCTTCCTGCTCCTCCTTGGGAACCAGATCTTTGGTAAAAAAGGGAATAAATCCTGAATGAGAGAATCCCAGGGTGGTAACAGCCTCATTCAGCCCTTCCTATCACAGTCACTCAGGTGTGCCTGGGAAGAAGCCTGTCCAAAGGGAGCCAAGCTTGTTCTCCCATAGGGGCTCAGTGGAGAGAGCATTAGGCCTGGAGTCAGGAAGACCTGAGTTCAAATTCAGCCTCCAACAAACACTTCCTAGCTGGGTGACCCTGAACAAGTCACTTCCCCTGCTGACCTCAGTTCCATCAGCTATAAAATGGGCTTAATGACAGCACCTGCATCCTAGGGTGGTTTGAGTATGAAATGAGATAATATGTCAGACACTTTGCAAACCTTAAAGTTCTCTATAAATGCCAGTCATTTTTATCTTCGATAATGATGAGTTCTAGGCACGGAGTGCCATACTCCAAGGCTTCTCCCCCTGGCGGAGCCTTGGTAGAGGGCAGGGCTGTGCCTCCTGCCCTCCTGCTCTTCCCCATCATCGCTTGATCCCTTCACCTCCACCAAGATGCTTTTACACGTTGTTCTCCCTCCAGCAAGAACGATTTTATAATTAGAGGAAACATTGCCGGCAGATTATGTTCTCATGATGCTCTGTCATTTTGGTGACAGTTGTTCACTGCCACCAAAATATGTCATTATTTGTACCACAATATTCACACTGTGAGGCATTACCACTTAATGATGTTTACAGAAATAAGCTTTCAGGATCTGTTTCAAAGCCGTGAATGCACGCTGCCAAAGGGAAGAATGGGCAAAGAAAGCCACCGTCACCACCACCGCCAGCCCCTTCCTCTGTATATCCCGTGAGTGCTTCATGCCATGTACTTGGGGGACGTGTGCGTGCATCTGGGAGGACCTGCGGAGTCGAGGCTGCCTCCATTGTAAAGGATAAAAGGCTGACACCACGTAGTCTATCCCCTGCTTCCAAGCAGGAAGGCATTTAGAGCTGAGCAGAATCTCTCCTTTGAAAAGTGGAGAAATCAGGAGGTCCTCCTGTCTCCCCTAGTTACCTCCCTCTGGGACCGCCAACCCTTCTAAGTGAAGATCATTGTGTTTCCTCCATCTGCCTTTTGGAGCCATCCCCTTCCCCTTCCTTTCGGAGCAGGGGTCTTCAGCTGCTTTTTCACCTGCAGGGGAATACGAAACCTTCCACGTTTGTGCATGTGAATGAAAAGGCTTCTCTCTGAGAGCTAAGTTTTAGCCATCTTCAGGGGCCACATTGGTCTTATGCCATAGATGAATGTGTTCACCGTCAAGGAGGCAGCTTGGGCAGTGTGTGAACTTAGAACACCTGGGTTCAAGGCCTGCCGGGGCACATTCTCCCTGTGTGACCCTGGGCAAATGGACCATCTCTTGTATGGCCCTGCCTCCTCCTCTGCACATCAGTACTTTGAGTCAGGCCCCAGTGATGTTCTTAATCCACATGGAATTTCCTTGAGGGGAATCTTCAAGGACAACTACTTGGCAGGAGTTGAGGAGTGGAGCCGAGTTCCAGATAGAGAGGAGAGGTTTAGAACTTGGACAGTTTCACCATGGCAACTTTGGGGGATGCCTCCAATGTCACCTTTTCTTGGTTGTCATGGAAATCACAGCAGTCACTCTCCCTGACAATTAGTGTGCTATTTTTAATGGCCATTATCCCCCTCAGCTTGTGGAGCCTGGATGGCTGATGAGCCCGAGGCACTTCTTTCCTTCTCTCCCCAGTCCTTCCTTCCAGGTTGTTCTTCATCTAACTCAATTCATTTTCACAAACTTTTGCTAATCCTGTACCGTGAGAAAGGCTCTGAAGATACAGAGACCAAATGAAAAGCAGTCCCCCACCTCAAGGAGCTGGCTCTCTGAGATGGGGTGAGGGGTGGAGGAGAAGAAGGTGATACCACATGAATTCTTTAATTTGATTTCTATTTTAAGGTCCAAATTGTCTCCCTCTATCCCATTGCCCACCCATTGAGAAGTCAAGAAATGGGATACTCATTATATACAGAAGGAGGCACGAAAAACATATTCCTGTATTAGCTGTGTTCCGGAAAAAAAAAAAAGCAAGAAAAATGAAGGAAAAAAATTACATGTAGTTATTAAGTCTTTATTAAGTGCTTGCTGTATGTATGTCAGGCACTGAACTAAGTGCTAGGGATCTGGATAAAGACAGAAGCAAGACCCTGCCCTCAGAGAGCTCCTAATGGGGAAGATGATATGCCAAGAACATCTAAGATACACCGAGAATTTTGTGTTGTTCAGTCATGTCACTCTCTGTGCCCCCATGTGGGGTTTTCTTGGCAGAGATACTGGAGTGGTTTGGCATTTCCTTCTCCAGCTCATTTTACAGAGGAGAAAACTGAGGCAAGCAGGGTACAGTGAGTGACTTGCCCAGGGTCACACAGCTAATAAGTATCTGAGGTCAGATTTGAAATCAGGTCTTCCTCCCTCCAAGGCCTGTGCTCTATGTGCTGCACCACCCAGCTGCCCTATGTAGAGAAGAGATGGAAGCAGTCTGAAAGGGGCCGGTGTGTACATAAATTCTACAAAGGAATTTCAAGAGGGAGGGGATAGGGATGGTTTCTCTTACTCCTGCTTCCTTCTGCTTAACTCTTCCCCATTCTCTTTTTATAGCTTTATTTACTAAGAAAAGTCCCAGAATTTCATGCAAAATTACGTGCTGCAGACTTCCCCAGCCCCTATCAGTGGATACTCATTAAGCCTGTTTACAAAGAGAAGCCACATAGAGGGCTAATTATCTTGTCTGTGAACTTATTTGCCGTTTATTTATAGTTATTCTGAGGAATAAGGTGGGGCCTCCTCTAAAATGTGTGATTGGTGATTTGTAACCGAGAGCGTTCTTTCTCCTTTGCAGACTTTTGAAGATTTTAAAAATGACAAGCAAGCTCTGGAGTATCAGCAGCGGATTGTGGACATCTTGCTGAAGGCAAGTAGGGTGGGGATGTTCCTGATGGTGCTGTGGATAAACATCTGCCTCTCAGGGTCTGAGGTCGGTGCTGACCAGAGCCGGGGGATCATGGCTGCTCACTCGGGCACTGACGACGTCTCTGACGAGCCAGTCTCTGCGGTTGTTAAGGGTGACAACCCTCCCATTAACCAGGGCTCCCAGATGACGTGTGACAGTTGATTAGGAAGGAAAGGAGATGATCACCCCCGCCCCCCAGTCTGACTGGATTTGGGTACAAGCTATTTTGAGGCCTGAGCTGTCGTTCTAGTCACCTCTGGGACAATTTCCTTTCCCTCCCATCTACGTCGGCCCAGTCCCAGCCAGGCCATTTGCTGGTCCCCTGGGAGCCCTTCACTATAGAATGAATTTCCCCCCATGCCCAGAAGAACTAGGAATGCTTTTGTATTAAGGGGATGAGTGGTCTGCTTACCCTCCCATGTGAAGAGAGCAGACCTGCTTTGACTGTGGTAACCTCACAGTGCCCTAGTTTGGCCACAGGGATTTGTAGTTTTCAAAGAGCTTCCCACAAGCATGTTTTCCTTTGATCCTCATGGGAACAGGCAGCTGGGTGGTGCAGTGGAGACAGCGCCAGGCCTGGGGTCAGAAAGATGGAGTTCAAATCTGGCCTCACGTGCTAGCCAAGTGACCCTGGACAAGTCACCTAACCTCTGCCTCCGTTTTCTCATCTGTAAAGTGGGTCATAACAGTAGCAGCTTCCCAGTGACACAGTGTTTGTAGAGCATTATGTAAACCTTCTGATGCACCATAGGTGCTGACTTTCATTAAGCGGGGGAGTCAGGAATCATTCTCCCCATTTGTCAGAGAAAAGAACAGAGTCTTGAACTAAAGTTCATATGTTAGGACATGGCAGCATCAGACTCGAATCCAGGTCCCGTGACTCATGGGCTGGTACTCTTTCTGCAAAATCACAGTATTGATCCACAAGCATTGGGAAGCTCCTCCTGTGTGGCAGACTCGGAACGCAGAGCAGCAGCTAACATTCTCTCATGTTTGTTTATAAACACATCCAGAATGGATGCAGAAATAAACACAAGGTCACTGGGAAGGAGCAGGGCCCCAGCAGCTGGGGAGAGCAGGGAGAACCTCCTGTAGGGGGCAGACCCAAACTGGCTTTTGAAGGGAAACCTGGATTCAGGGAGGCCTGGGAGACACCAGCCAGCCTGGGAGAGGGGGGCAGGAGCCAGCGGAGGGGGAAAGACGGTCTGTGAAATCGCACTCGGGAGACAGAGCTGCCACCCCTTGGCTGCAGAAATGTCTTCTGTGGAGCATAGGAAGTGGCCACGGTGGGCCTCCAGCAAGCCTGTGGCTGAGGGTCCTTAAGTGCTCATTTCCAAAGTTGGACCAGACCCCGACCTCTGCATTCTGTCCTGGTGGAAGAGGACGGAGCAGCCTCTTCTGGGGTGTCTACCCCCATGCTGGGCACAAAGAGCTCACTTACCAAGAACCTCGAGCCTCTGCAGCCTGGGGACTTTCCCTCAGGCCCTTTCCTTATGGAGTCTAGGACAGACGGGGTGATATTTGACACCCTGGGTTCCGGGCACGTGATTGTCATCAGTGACCCGAGGACTGAAATGGAAAATGGTGGCAGTTTCCTAGCTAAGTCCAAGTTGGAGATAGTTGGCTCACAAATTGGAGACAGCTGGAGTGGAAAACAACCGTGATTAGCCGGGAAAATGGTCAGAGTGAATATAATCAGTCAGGACGAATTCCCGAGCACCCTGGGGAAGCCATAGAGAGTCAAGCTCAGCAGTGTCCCCAGGATAACTCATCCCAGTGAGTCCCACCACCAGCCTGCCATCCTGGGAGATGCTGCTGCTCATATGGTGGCTGCAGTCAGGACCCTGGAGTGGCCTCCCCAGATTTGCACCTATGGAGCCCCATCCATTGGTGGGGTCAGACGGGGGTCAGCTCAGCATAGTAGAGGTCGAAGGCTGCAGACAGAAGAATCCACAGCCACCATGTTGTGCCTTTACATAGCCCTGGGGATGAGCCACCAGGTTCTCTTGTCCATAAAATGCAGTAAAGCATAGGGGTGTGCAGTCCAAGCTGGAAGAGACTTCTGAGGTCATGTGGTCCAACCTGCTCGTTTCTAGAGGGGCAACTGAGGGCCAGGGCAGGGAAGTTGTCACACAGCTGATGAGTGGCAGCCCTGGGCCCAGCATCCACAGAGTGCCCTGGCCATTAGATCTTGCCGTCTGTTTCCCTAGAAATCCTAGGAGGAAGAAGGCCCATGACCCCCTCCCTTTCAGAAGGCTCTTCTTGTTTTGGATCTGTGAATCAGCTGGAAGAGATCATTAGGTTAGAAAATCAGACCTGGTAGGGAAGGGAGGGACCCACACTTAGGTAGCTTAGGCTGCATCATTACAGGACAAGCAGCTAGGTTTTTGCCTGTCTCTATTAGGGATATTTTAGGAGAAAATGAGTTGGCGGAGCAGGAATGCAAATTGGATGTGAGGAAGAACCTAAAAACATGGTCGCGTTGGGCTGGATTTCCTAAGAAGTCGTCCTAAGGATTCCAGCAGGTGTGGCCAGGCATGGCATCTGGGGCAGGGGCCAGTCAGAACGGGGGACTTCCGAGGCTTCTTCCAGCTCAAGGGGTCTCGGAACCTAGAAGTCCCTGTGGAGACAAGATTTCCGGGTTAACGGTGAATTCAGCAGGTGTTTGTTAAATGCCCGCTGTGTGTGAAGGGTAGGGTTTGGGGATTTGGTTTGGTTGTTGACAATCCCTGCCTTTAAGGGGCTTGCATAGCAGGGAGAAAGCTTGGTCTTGGTACTTTGCAGTGTTTACTGGGGGCCAGGGAGAAATTTCCTTGAAGATGGTGGTGCTTATTAGGAGTTCCTGAGAGAGAATGGTTTGGGCTGGAAGGCAGAGGGAAGCCTCTGGCCGCTGGAGGTTCCCAGGGTTTGTGCTTATTTTCTTAAAGGAAAGAGAATCCTCTAGAAGGACCCATTTGATTAATAAGCGGAGATAGGACTGGGCCTCGGAGATCTTTGAGGACAGATGGAAAAGGCAGGAATGCTTTGGAAGCAGGCGGGTGATAGAGAGACCCCGGCGGGCCTAGAACTGAGCCTCGATCATAGGTCGAGCTGGGAGACGGCTCAGAGGCTGCAGAGTGCACTCCTTTCCCTTTACAGATACAAACACTGAGGACCAGACAGGTCCAGGGCTGGACCACAGTCATCCAGGGAGTAGAGGGCAGATTGAAGCTAAGCTCTCTGACTCCTAAGAGGGGAGAGAGGTTACCAAAGTGTTAACCTTCCCAGCACAGGTGGGGAGAGCGAGGTTCAGGGGTTAGATGATGACGCAGCTAGCTGGTGGCCAGGCCGGGACCAAAGGACCTTGGGTTCTTTCCATGACATTGTCCTAATGGGTTGGAAAGACAAGTGAGAGGCTTAAGAGCCTCTCCCTCACTTCTCCCCAAGCTTAGCAATGTCCGGCTCGCTTCCATGGGGAGTCACTAGCCCATATGCCATTGAATAAGAGAAGAAAGAAGGCATTCAGATAGGTCACTGGCCCAGAAGCGAAGTTGGGTGCGTGCCGTTGGTGCTGGTGCTCCTCGCGGAGAGGAGAGGGTACCAGTGGGGGAGGCTAGCCACCCACACACAGTCCTTGAAGGAAGAATGTCATCTTTGGGCCATGGCTGCAAAGAGGGAACCTGAGACCGTTCAGTGGAGACGACAGTAGCCCACACAGTGGCAGGCGGATGGGGAGGTAGCCTGGGGAGGTGGCTCGTGAAGCCAAGGCCTGGTCTGGGCTTTCGGCCAGCCGATGGACAGAGCGAATGACTGGGGCAGGGGGGGGGGTCTGCACCCATTCGCTGTACGGCCCTTTACTCGTCTCGTGCTTGCTTGGGTTGGCTGCCTTCTTTTCTAGGCTCATGGGATCATAGATTTAGGGCTGGAAAGGAGCTGACTTCTGAATTTTGAAGATAAAGAAAACTGGGCCAAGGTCACACAGTCTCCCAACTCCAACCAGATCTTGCACTCTTCTTCCTGCTAAAACTTCTTAGTTTTAGCTTTCAGTATGATTCCTGCTTGCGGCCTTTGCAGGCCAGTTCTCCCAGCCTTGCTTCTTGTCAGGTTATCTGAGTATTTCAGCTTCCCAACGAAGCAGGGATCGGCCAAGAATCCATAGGAAGTTTCTTCTGGGCCCTAGTCTGCCCTCTGTGTCATTGTGCCTCAGAGCATCCTAAAAATGTCCACAGTGCTGAGCAGGTGCAGCCTTCTTCTCCCTGGGCCTCTGTCCACAGTGGTCAGTCCCACCTCTGTACACTTAATAAAAATGTCATCATGGTCTGCAGCAATGAGGCAGTCTTCCCTTCCTTTTTTTTTTTTTTTTTTAAATAGGGCAGTGAAGGTTAAGTGACTTGCCCAGGGTCACACAGAGGCCGGATTTGAACTTAGGTCCTCCTAAATCCAGGGCCAGTGCTTTATCCACTGTGCCCCCAGCTGCCCCCCCCCAGTCTTCCCTTTCTAATGCATGTCGTCTGTGTCGAGCCAGGTGGCATGTTGAGCATGTGTGGCCCTTTTGCTCCTTAGGTCATGGTGGAAAATTCAGATTTTACTCCTTCTCAAGTCGGGTGTCTCTTCACCTTCCTCGCCCGACAGCTCGCTAAGCCCGACAATACGCTCTTTGTGAACAGGACGCTCTTTGACCAGGTACGTGAGTCTGGCTGCAGGAGCCAGCTAGGCCCTGGCATCGTGCCTGGTCGTTGGCTCTCAGAATTGCTCGGTGGGCCACACTCCTGCCTGTGGTACTCCTGAATCCAGGGCCGGTGCTCTATCCACTGCGCCATCTAGCTGCCCCCTGCACCATTTCTAAAAGGAATCAGTGGGGAGACCTAGGCCCTGGGTGGGGTGGGGGGGCAGGGGTAGGGGTCATGGAGCCCACCAATTCGATTCAAGAAGCCCTTGCTCCTTTTAGCTTTAACTTGGCATGTTTGCAAACTGCAGGGAAAACGCGATTCAGGTACAAATTAAATCATCAGCATGAATCGGCCAGCTCGGGCCTGACAGCTCCTCAGGATGTCAGTGAGAGTCTGTCCTTTCAGTGGGCCACAGGAGGTGTGTGGTGGGGAGTGGGAAGCCAGTCACTGACCCCTTCTATCCCTGGGGCACCATGGGTGGGTATTGGGCTCTAGTGAAGGGGTCTCCTTCTCGCCAGGTTCTCGAATTCCTCTGCAGCCCCGACGATGACTCACGACATTCAGAGAGGCAGCAGGTATGGCTCTAGAATATTCTCTCCCTGAACTTCAAGAAGGAAGATGACATGACCAGAGACACTGGCTTTTGCTGAGGGTACTGAGCAGGAGGGAGGTGCCTAGGGGCTCATGGTGCTAGTATCTCAGAGGCTTGGGTCATTCCAATGGCCTCTCAGAAATGGGGGGATGGGTGGCAGCGGCATTTGTCCAGTGAGCTTAAGCCCAGGGAGTTAGAGATAAAGACACCCCCACCGGGGCAGCTAAGTGGCACAGTGGATAGAGCACCAGCCCTGGATTCAGGAGGACCTGAGTTCAAATCTGACCTCAGACACTTAACACTTACTAGCTGTGTGACCCTGGGCAAGTCACTTAACCCCAATTGCCTCACTGAAAAAAAAAAGAAAAAGACACCTCCACCCCCACCCCTGCATCCCCCAAGACTGTTTGCTGGTCCCCCTCCCACACTGCCACCTTTGGAGGTCTCCCCTCTCATGGTCAGCTCTGCAGGCTCAGGCTCTGCTTTCTTCCTTTGAATTTGTGGTCCAGATCTGTGATTGCTTCATTGTGGGGAGATCCTAGTGTGGAAACTCCTACCACCAGTGCAGAACAGCTCGTCTCACTCAAAGGAAGTTCAGAGAACTTTGTGTGTTAAGTGGACATCTTTTGTTAGGGCCCGTGAAGCTAACAGTGGGCTGGGGGATAGGGAGACACCCAAGGCCTGGAGCCTCCCCCTCCACATGCCCAGCCTAAGACTCCCCTGCAGCCCCCATGGAGACAAATAGGGAAGAATAGTCACAGGCTCAGGAAACATGAGCGTTACAAGGGGCATCTTGTCTGACCCAAGGAGTGGTCATCAGAGCTGGCACCCAGATCCTTGGACGGCTCCCAGTGCATGTGCTTCCCACATGACCTCTTGGGGCATCACCCACATGGGGGGGGTCCTAGCCAGCCAGCATAGGGCACATGTTCAATATTCACACCTGGGGAGGACACCAAGAAGGGAGAAGCTTCAGAGAATTGTTGTTGTCTGTGACATCTGGTGGCAGAGGGTCCCGGCTCTGACGAGTGCTTTCCTCACCAGCAGGATCTTGGCCTAAGGCTTGTTAATTATATTTTCTGAGGCCTATTTAAAGACAGCTCTTAATTAGGCCTTCGGTCAGCACTCATTCTTACTTCCTTCATTCTCATACCTACAGTGTAGTCTTTGAGTGCTGTCTTTCTAGAAAGCAGAGTTTACACTTCCTGAGGGCTTACTGGGTCATGAGAGAGCAGAAGGCTTGGAATGAATCTGGTGTCCAGTGGTATTTTTAGTTCCCTGGAGCCAATCCGGGGGAGTGTTGGCCTCAAGGGCTGGCAGGGTGGGACAGGGTGATTGCAGCTGGGGTCACGTCCCAAGTGTGCAGATCCATCCAGCTAAGCCTTCTCCAGATCTTAGCTCCCTACAAAACCAAAGTAGGTGCTCAGTTCAGAGTTTCAATTTTTTTTTTTAAGTGAGGCAATTGGGGTTAAGTGACTTGCCCAGGGTCACACAGCTAGTAAGTGTTAAGTGTCTGAGGCCGGATTTGAACTCAGGTCCTCCTGACTCCAGGGCCGGTGCTCTATCCACTGCGCCACCTAGCCACCCCGAGTTTCAAATTTTTTAACTGAAATATTCTACTGTCAGCATTATGGTCTTAGGCCTGAGATCTCCATTCCCTTGTGTCTGTAAAAGCAAGACAGAAACTACATGAACTCTACTGGGGGATCCTTCTGTGGCTCTTCCTGGGTTCGCAGTTTCCTCCGGGGGCCCAGCTAGTCCATGTGTCTACCTGACCCTTCCTTCACAGCTTCCAAAGGGGGGAGGGGTAAAAATCAAAGGGAACGTGCTGACTGTGCTTTGCAATGTCTCCAGGTCCTCCTAGAATTGCTCCAAGCTGGAGGGATCGTGCAGTTTGAGGAGAGCCGGCTCATCCGGATGGCAGAGCGAGCAGAATTGTGAGTCATGCCAAACCTTTGGTCTGGGTCGGCTCCGATGGCATTAGCACCTGTTCCTTGGCTTGGGGCACATTCTACCGATGCCCTGCCAATTCTTTTGATCTTAGAGGAGATGGGACAATCGTAGTAATCACAATAAGTTTGAAGCATTGGGTCCTTCATTCATTAATGTCTAAGCAGTTAGAGGTTCCCGGCCCCCAATATAGGCCACAGATCCAAGGGTCCTGGGTACATCTGCATCAGCCGAGGAGTCAGATAGCCTCCGGGTGGTATAAGTTCTATCTCTGCCTCTGTTTCCTTGGCATTTGCCATCAATTCCACGATCACTCTCAGCAACCACTCAGTTTTGGCAAGGAGGGGTCCAGATCTCTGATTTCATTAGTGCTTGGAGCTCCCAGTGCAGAAACTACCTTCGCTGATGTCGCTAAGCGACTCATTTTCTAATTCATAATCTTGGAGACCCACTTGGGGCACTGAGACATCTGCCCAGAGTTACACCTCTGTTTTGTTTGTTTTGGGTTTTTGTGGGGCAGTGAGGGTTAAGTGACTTGCCCAGGGTCACACAGCTAGTAAGTGTCAAGTGTCTGAGGTCACATTTGAACTCAGGTCCTCCTGAATCCAGGGCCGGTGCTTTATCCACTGCGCCCCCTAGCTGCCCCCTATGCCTCTGTTTTTCCTTCAACACCCTGTTGACTGTTTTGTCAGAGATGGGACTTGAGAGCCCTGGCCTTCTCCACTACCAGGTTGGCCCTCTGTCTGCATGACCATGCAGCTAATAAGGCAGATGTGGTTATCCTGCCATTTATTATCTGCCTCGGTTGTGAAATGTGACCCCTCCTGTCCCCATCTTTAATTCTTTGGGAAGAGGAGACTCCTTGGAAGGCACCCGATGCTACTCATGGAGGTCCTGTCTACACTTGTCATGAGACCTACCCGGCTGCCTTTGCCCAACAATTTGACGGTCCCTACATATGTCCTCGTTTGGCCCCTGTGGCTTTTGGGGCCAAATGTTGCTCCTTTGGTAGAAGGGAGCACAGCCCTCGGATAACAGACATTCCCGTGTTTAACCAGAGAAATCCCCTCTCCCCCTCCCCCGCCCTTGTTCGCTTGCTTCTCCCAACACCTGGACTTGAGCCTCACTTAGGCAGCAGGTGTCCCCTGCCCACTGGACTCACTTGCCTCTTTTCTTGTCTTCAGCTACCAAATTTGTGAATTTATGTATGAGCGGGCACACCAGTACGACAAGATTATCGACTGCTACCTACGGGACCCCCTGAGAGAGGTGAGGAAGGACCTTGTTCTGCTTCTTTCCCCACCCGGGGCTTTACTTCCTTAGACATTAAGGCAGGGAGAGTCCCTCAGCCGTCCAGACCTCCCTGGGGCCTCCAGTTGTTCATATTCAGGCACCACGATTTCCTTATGAGGGAGCTCCCTCCACTGATGCTGATTGCGGCCTTGGACAGTCTTGGTGTGTTCTGTGGCCCGAGCGGTTCCTCACTGTTTCCAGCCCTGCTGACGATTAGGTCTCTGAGCCGATGCTGGCCCTCGGCCATCGGATGCCTACGCTCTGTGCCCGGGCTCATGCCGAAAACCTCTCTCGCTGGGCCCCAGGCCTCTGACTGCTCTGGCCAGAGGTCTGCCCGCAGAGCCGGTGGGGGAAGGGCCTTGTGGGTGAGGAAGGGCAGAAGGCACAGATGATACTAGAAAAGGAGAAGGGGGGTGGGGCGGGGGCAAAGGCGAGTCTGTATTTGATCCTGGAGGCCATGGGGAGCTCAGCTCTGGGGGGTGTTGGGGTCAAAGCTGCCCTTTACAGAGACCCCTTTGGTGGGGAGGGGGCGATGCCCCAGGTGAAACGTTGGCCAGTATTTGAAGGGAACTCAGCCACATTCTTCCTGCACTTTCAGGAAGAGGTGTTTAACTCCATCCATAACATCCTGTCCATTCCTGGGCACAGCCTGGAGGAGAAGCAGTCCGTGGGGCAGAAGGCCATGCAGCACATCGAGGTAAGGCATGGCCCAGGTGCCAGTGAGCAGGGCCTGCTCCCCGGGGCTCCCAGTGCGCTCGCTTGTCCCGACTCATCCCATTTTGATCACACCTTGTCCATTTGCTGTCATAGTCTCAAGGTCACTCACATGTGCTCTCAAATGCCAGACTCAGTTGTCCCGCTGACCTCCTGGAGACCTGCGCACTTCTTTCCCAGCTCCCCCTTGGGCAACCAGATCATCTTTGTGAATAAATGTGGAAGTCGTCCCCCCTCCGCACTCCACCCTGGGCAGCTCAGGAAGCCTTGGCCCAAAGGGCGGCATCACTTCTCCCTCCAGTGACATCCTTCCCTTCAATGGGGCCATTGCTCTGATCTCACTAGGAAGAGGAGTCGCACGTCTGGGCTCTCCCCAGCGTCCCCTTCCCCGGCCCAGACGCCCAGGCTTTTTTGAGTCAGGGTGCTCCCTTCGAGCAGCCCCTTTCTGGGAGAGGGGCCTCTGAGAAGCTGCCGGACCCTGTCCGGGGCCCAGACTTCTGTGGCGGCAGAAACAAGAAAGCTGATCACTCCCTGACAGTGTGGAAGGTGTCCTGGGGTCAGTTGTTGAGGGCTCAGAACTCGACAGCGCCTCAGAAACCAGCAGTGCCGGAGGTCTCGTCAGTGCCGCTCCGTGAGGGGTGGGGCCTCCTGCCCCATCCTCCCCAAAGATGTCAGGTGACTCCTCTTTTTAGGAGTGAGGGGCTTCTTGGGGCAGTTGGGGTCCGGGACCCGGGATGTCATCTGGTGACAGAGTTGAGGAGGGCCACGCACTTGTCCTTTGGGCTTTTTCTGTGGATGACTCGGCCCTGAGGTTTCAGAAAAGAGCCATGTCCGAGCAAGGGCCTGGGGACCGTTTGAGATAAAAGCTCAGACAGAGGCCCAGCCAGGTTGAGTTCTTCCTCAAGATTGTCCCTCTCTGGGGCTAGAACCTGAATTCTGGTCTTCCTCATCTCCAGTGCAGGGCATCAGCCACTGGGCTGCGCTGCTCTCCCAAGAAAGGCCTCGTCAGCTCGCTGCGAAGCTTTATTTTTATTTCCTCACCAGGCAAACGTGTGATCCCGTAGCCCTCTGCATTGGGCGGCCTTTTGGCCCTCGAGCCACAGACCGCACTCTGCACTACGGGCCTTGTGCGGGGGCTGGGATGGAGGGGAGGCCTTTGTTTTATGCCTAATGTGACTCAAGATGAATTAATCACCAAGAAAACGAATTCCTCAGCAAAATGCCGGTGCTGGGGAAGCAGGAATTGTTTCTTCTGCGCCACAGTCATTTCTGCCAACTGGCTGTTTTGTTTCTCCTCATTCTGCAAATTTTTTCACCTTGTAGCTTCTCACTGCTGTTCGATGCTGCTCAAGCCTGTTTCACCAAGGCCTCATTAATGACCAGGGTCTTAACAGCCAGTGGCTGTATGACCTCTGGGGGCAGAAGCCGCAGGGCCGCCAAAAGCCAGGCTTCCACAGAGATGAAGGGGAAGCAGCCTTGGGACCCATGTTCAGCCAGGGCTCTGTGCCTGGGGAAGGGCCTTTTTACACATTAGGGGTCGGGTCTGGGGCACATTCGCACGCACGCATCATCTCTGCCTCTGCCCTCTCCTTTCTTCCTCCATCCAGTTAGTCTCTGTCTTCTTCACTCTGCACAGTCTGCGGTGCCCCTCACGTCCGTCACCTGCCTGCCCCTCCACTTTCCCTGCACTCCCCACTTCAGGCCTTCTTTACCCAATCCCAGGATTGAGTCACTGTTCTCTTGCATCCCTCCAGCCCCTGTTGCCTCACCACTTTCCCTAAAAATGATGTCCTCCTAAGAAACCTTGAGTGGTTTCTTACCCACTCTAGCTCCAGCATGTACTTTCAGCCCGACTCCTCCTCTTCCCTTTCCCATCATACCTAGCACTTTGGCCAGTGTTCTGACAAGCTGTGCCCCTGCTCCCACAGTTCTCTAAGCAGTGTCTCAAAGCAGTGGAGAAGGGGTCCACCCCTGCCTGCGCGGGACCCCCCTCCAAAGTATTGCCCATTCAGGGGTCCTCTAGCCTGCTCCCCCAGGCAGTCCATTCCATTTGGGAAAAGGCCAGGTCCTCCCAAAGTTCATCAGGATGAGCTGGTGCCAAGGCAGGCAAGGCTGATGTCTCTTCTTGCCCCTTTACCAGCCCTTCCTGCGCACCTGTTCTCCCTCAGGCTAAATATTCCTGTCCTTCAAATGATGTGTGTGTGTGTGTGGGGGGGTCCAGAGTCCTTCCTCAAATGTGGGCTCGGGGGACCAGGACGAAACTGCCCCTTTAGCCTGTGTGAACACGGCTAAGATTCCCTCAGTCATTTCTTGGCCCTTCACTCATAAGTGTTTCCTCGACCTTAGAGAGCCCCTCAGTCCCCAGGCCTTTTTCTCCACAAGTGCCGGCTTCCCCCAGCCAATACCAGTCCTCTTGTGGTTGGTTCAGCCCAAGCGTAGGCCTCTGCCTTGGTTCCTGGTCAGTTCTAAAGCTGGAGACGTGGCCCCTCAGTCTAGTGAGTGTAGATTCTGTCCCCCAACGCGGAGTCCAGACATTTATGTGATGGCTGAACACGGAAACATCCCTGAGCTCCTCGGAAGATCCTAATGCTGGCCTCGTTCATGAGGACTTCCTCAGCCTTCAGCACTGTTCCTCCCAGCTTTGTGTCACAGCCACGTCACAGGACCCGTGGTACCCTCCAGGCCAACCTGTGTCTGAGCCAGTTCAGGCCCACAGATGTCCTGTGGTCCAGGCCTCATCTCTGTGTGTTGTCCACAAAGTGCTAGTGAGGGACCTTGCCTTTCCACGCTGGTTCTACCTACACCTTGGGTGGTCGCCCTTCCCTGTTCCGATGCTGCCTCCTCCAGGAAGGAACCCAAGTCAGTTGTTTGTTGGTTCAGGCATTAGGCTCTTTGCTTTTCTCCCTCTGCATCCGTTCATTCCCCACGTGCCTCCGTATTCATAAACAATCCCTTATTCTTATGGTAGAAGAACATCCCATTGCTGCTGCAATCATTCCCCAGTGGGAATGGGATGGGATGCTGGCTTTGTTTTCTGGGTTTTTGTGGCTGTTGGGTGTGACCCGTCCTTGGCCAGCCCTAGTCCTGAGGCTCACTGGGCAGAGGGGCAAAGTGACATTGAAGACACTTTGTTAGCATAAATCCAAATTATTTTCCAAAATGGTTGGCCCAAATTGCAGGTTCACCAACAGCGCACCAGTGGGCCTGTTTTCAGCCCTTCCAGCATTGACTGTCCTATCTTTCGTCTTCTTTGCCAACTGTTTGGTATGAGGTGAAACCTCAGGGTTCTTCTGCTTCCAGTCCAGGACCCTGTGATCCCATGGACTGTGTCAGGGGGCGGACAGCCAGTTTGTCTGGCCTCTGCTCAGGTGGCAGCTGTTCTCAGAGAAGTCGCAGCTTGAGCCCTTCCCCAGACCCCAAGTCTCTGGCTGCCTCTGCTTCCTTCTGCGTCTCCAGCTGAACCCAGGGTGGCGCAGCTGAGGGGTCTCTAGCCGTGCCCCCGCATCTTGCTGCGGGCCACCCAATGGGCTCAGATCTCTGGCTTGGGAAGGAGTTTTTTCAGCTGTCAGAGTAACATGGGGCGTTTTCTCTCTATCCAGGAGCTCGTGTCTCTGAACCCCTGCAGAGCAGCCGAGCTGGTGGCCACGCACTTCTCTGGACAGGTTGAGGTGGTCATTCAGAAGCTCCAGGTAAGCAGGGGAGGAAGGTGGCATTGGTCCGACGCCAGCTCCTCTCTGACCTCGCCTTTCACGATAGTCTCTGAAGGAAGACGGGCAGCTGAGCACGCGGCAGTGGGCTCCTCTGGGGGCACCTAAGCTTTCTCCCAGGGTGGACCCCGGGACAGAGTCTGGGCAGGCTTTGGGACCTCATCTCAGGGTCATTTTTAACTAGTGGAAGGAGCCGTCCACATCAGTTAGACGTTAGTGAAAATTAAGGTGTTTTTTCCCCCATCTAAGTTCATGGACTCCCTGACATTTCCCCACAAGCCCCATGGGGGTCTCTGGCCCTCAGGCTAAGAACCCCCGATCTAGTCTTGCCCCCTCTTTTTTAGGGGATTGACTCTTATTCAGCTACTAGGAGAGTCACGTTCCGGGCTCCTGCTGGTGGTCCCCAAAGGGGATGCTGTTTGTCCAGCCGAGGAGGCCCCGGGGATTTCTTCACCGTGTCCCACATACTGCTCCTGGTAACATTTCCAGTTTTTATTTCATCATGGGTCCAGATCAGAGCATGGAACGCTTCCCCTGGAGTATCCCCCTGAAGGGCTGTGATCTGTCTGCCCAGAAGTTTCAGTCACCTCAGCCCCCCTGGGGGGCCTCTTCAAGCCTGCCCCCACACCCTTCCATGCCCCTTCCTAGCTCTGCTCCTGGGGACACGAGGCCCCATCCCGGATGTATCCGATAGCACGGAGACACAAAGGGGCCAGAAGTGACCAGTACACACTAGCAGGGGCCGAGACGGGCAGATCTCGTGGACGTCCAGATACACTGTTTGAATCCATCCCAGTCCAGCGGCAGTCTGGTGGTGCTGGGATTACGGGCATTATTACCTCTGTTTGACAGAGAAGAAACTGAGGCTCTAGGGTGTGAAGGGGCTCATCAGTGCTCCCCGGGCAGAATCTGAACTCAGGCCCCTCCAGGACTAAACTAGAGGTAGCTTCTCCTGTGGTGGGACAGTGCACAGTTGGCTCCTCTCAGCAGCCTCGGCCTCATGGGGCCTGGTCAGAGTCTTCGGGCTCCCACTGAGGTCTGCTCCTGCACCAGCTGGGGGACCTGGGCCAATCCCTTCACCTCTGTCTGCCTCGATTTCCTTACATCCCCCCTTCCTGCCCCCAGGACTGAGGATCCAATGATAGCGTCACTGTTGAGTGCTTAGCACAGGCAGATGCACAGTTGGCACTTTATGGATGCATGCTGATGTCCCTTATGACACACTGCTCACATGACCTTGGGTGTGTCACTGCCCAGGGCTTCCTCTTCCTCCTGATCGCCCAGGTGCCTGCCGGTGCTGGAGTCCTTGATGCTCCAGTGGGTTTTCTTGTCCATGTCCAGCTTCTGTCATTGCCGGGACTCTGGCGTCCCCTCTTGTAGGTGATGAAAACCCAACAGTTCTTAGTGACCCCCCAGACTGCTGATGTTCTTTGCCTTCAGCCAGACCGGGGAGTGCTGAGGCTGGAGAACTTGTTTGAAGTGGCCATTTAGGTCTGGGCCGCCCTCATCTCCTCTGCGTCTTCTCTTAAACTTCAGCTGGGGGTGCTGTTCTGCTGAGTCCAGAGCCTTGGGAGCACCCCACATGGACCTTTGTGCTGGCGGGCAGGGATGTCCCCCTGAGGCCCCAGTGTCCCCAGAGCCCCCCAAAGCTGCCTCCCACCAAGGCAGCAAACAACCACTGGACACCCAGTTCTGTCCAATAAGACACTCAGCACCCCGCCTTAGGGAGAGGTTAACAGAGAGGGAATTCCAGGAACCCTCTCCCCAAGGCCTTCCGGGGGCTTCTGCTTGTCTGAGGCCGGATTTGAACTCAGGTCTGAGCCTGTCTGAGACAAAACCGGCCAACCAGACAAAAGGCTTCATGCCAGGCCTTACGGGGCGGGGGGGGGGGGGGGGGGGGACTCGTGATCCTGTGCTAATTCTTCAGTCTGGGAGCTGCCATCTTGTCTGTGGTTCCCAGTGACCAGCCCCGGGAGAGGGCAGGGCCACTGGCTTAGCTTTACTCTCTTCAGGGGTGCAGACGTTACCCTTCCATCAGTCCCGCTGTGGCAGCTGTGTGCTTCTCAGCCCAAGATGGGGCAACACTGGTAGTGCTGGTGCAGATGCCTTTTCTATAAAGATTTTTTACATGTGGGTCCTTTCCCCTTTTTTATGATCTCTTTGGAATACAGACATAGCAGTGGTATTGCTGGGGCAAAGGGTATGCACAGCCCCATAGCCCTTTGGGCATAGTTCAAATTGCTCTGCAGAATGGTTGGATCAGTTTACAATTCCACCAACAATGCATTAGTGTTGCAATTTTTCCACATCTTCTCCAACATTTATTATTTTCCTTTTTTTGTCATTTTAGCCAATCTGACAGGTGTGAGGTGGTACCTCAGAGTTGTTTTAATTTGCCTTTCTCTAATCAAGTGATTGAGAGCATTTTTTCTTTTCTTTTTTTTCTTTTTTCTTTTTTTTTTGGTGAGGCAATTGGGGTTAGGTGACTTGCCCAGGGTCACACAGCTAGTGTTAAGTGTCTGAAGCCGGATTTGAACTCAGGTCTTCCTGAATCCAAGGCCAGTGCTTTATCTGCTGCGCCACCTAGCTTCCCCTTAAAGCATTTTTTCAATAGATAGCTCTGATTTATTCATCTGAAAATTGCCTGTTCGTATCCTTTGACCATTTCTCAACTGGGAAATGACTTATATTCTTATAAATTTTATTTAGTTCTCTATATATCTTAGAAGCAGACACCTCTTCTCTGGACCTTCCTGGGCCCTCAGCCTCCTCTGGGTGTGCCTTGGCAGGAAGGGGGTTGGGATGGGGGGGAAGTGAGGCCTTGTTATGCTTTCTCTAGCCTGCCTGGGAGCCCCCCAGGGGAAGGGGCCAGGTCCCCAAGAACTTCCTAAAGCTCTATCTCTACAGGGGGTGGGACTGTGAGCCTCAACAAGCCTGCTTCATCGCGCCAGCCTCGTGGGGGAGCCCTCGGTGAGTCCGCTGCCTGCCTGCCTGCCTGTGTGCTTGGTTTTAATGCCCATTTGTCATTTTTGTTTCCTCCTCAGAGCCCGTTTCTGCTGTTCCAGTTTCTGAGGAGCCTTCTTGACCCGAGGTAAGCATGTGTCGGTTCCCCCAGACTGCGCTGACAGGACCAGCTCAGGCCTGGAGGCAGATCAGCCAGAGAGGGTTTTCTCTTTGTCTTTGGGCACCTGTGTGTGTGTGTGTGTGTGTGTGTGTGTGTGTGTGTGTGTGTGTGTGTGTTGCGGGGGGGGGGGGCCTGGCCACACCTGGTAATTCACAGCATGTTGTGTGTAGGCCCCCCCAGCGGGTGGCCGTGGCTGTCCTGCTGCTGGTAGTGTTTTAGGCAGAGCCCTAGTTATGGGGTTTAGGAAGTGCTTCCACACGGGGGCTCCTGCCCACAACCTTGTTCTTATGCCCTCGCCTCAGAGAGATGAATTCTGCCCGTGGTCAGTCATTCACGTGGGGGTGGTGACTGGCAGGATTCAAACCCAGGGCCCTTTGACTGACCGGCTCCACTGCCTTCTCTCACCTCTGCTAAGGCTGAGATGTAAAGAGTCTGATAGAGAAGCAGGGCCAGGATTGGACCCCAGGCAGCACCGGCTTGCCGCCGCTGTGCCCTTGGAGAGTCGGCTAGAAGTTGCCTGAATTGGAAAGTGACCTCAAAGCTCTGAGCGTCCAGAGGACGTTCTGGCCTGAGGTGGGCTGCCCAGCGGCTCCCTGCGCTTGCTCATCAGAACTCATCAGCGTCAGAGGGATGTGGGCCAGAGCAGCTAGTGCCCCGGGCAGGAAAGGATCGGGATCCCAGGGGGCTCCCAAGAAGCCACCTGGCTTTGCAGGGTCATCCATTTGAGACCTATGGATTAGATGAGACCCCGCTCTATTCTCCCCGGGCATGGCCGGGCCCCTGCTCCCCAAAGTTGTCCTCCTGAGGCCTCCAGCTCCTCCTCTTGGGCGTGGCTGGTTCTGTGCCTCGTCAGGTCCCTTCAGGATCGTGTCCTCAGAAAATCTCCCTTGAAGGAGCCCTGCTGTCCCTAGAGCGTCCTCGTCATCCCTGTCACCTCCTTCCCAGCCTGCTCCTTAGTCCTCTTCTCAGTCCGTGTCCTCCTGGGGCCTCTCCAGTGCCCCTGCTTGTCAGTCATTCGCCTTGTCCCTGGCACCTCCTTCATCCCCCCTCAGGCCTCGGGGATCTCTGCTCCAGCCTCACACAGGATCTTCTCTGGGTCCCCTTCTCCACCCGCAGCAGCTTTTCCCAGCTGTGGGCTTGGGGCTGGCCACAGTGGGGGCCAGCCACGGGGGGGGGGGGCAGAATGCCCATCCCTCTGGATCTTCCCTGACATCGTCAGGGCCACCAGTCACTTCCTGTGGTCAAGCTGTGGGCTTTGTTTTCTTAATGTTTCCTGAAGCAGCATCAGTAAGGGAATCTAAGCCTCAGATTGAATTCTCCTGCTGCTCTCTCTGGGGCCGCATCTTCGGTACCAGAATTCTCCTGCTTAATGCAAATAATTGAGCTGGTGAATTAATTGACCTCCAAAGTCTAGGGGAGCATCGGCACACAAAAGGATTGGGGGTTTGCAAGTCACTAAGGCTCCACAAGCACATTTCTTGCCTGATGTGAGACTCTAAAGGATTCCTGTCCTCTCTCTGCCAGTTCTGTGGCTTGGGACCACTGCTCCCCAAAGCAGGACTGTGCCCCCCGCAGTCGGCTCTCCTCAAGATGGAGCCCCCTGGAGTCCTGCTCAGCTCCTCCTGTGTTTGCATCCTTTGTGTAGCTCTGGGGGGAGGCTGAGGGGAAGGCGGCTGGGCCGATGAAGGGAGGACTATGATCCCCCCCCCCATCTCCTGCAGCTTTTCTGGGTACTGGCCTTTGTGAGCCATTCCCTGGAGGTCAGGGGTAGGGGACTTCCTTTGAGAAAAGGATCGTGGGGGGGCCGCATTTCCAAGCCCTATATCAGAATCACATTCAATTGAACAATGCAGGAAAAATGAGGGAGCTGACTGAGAGGCAAATAGAGCTTCTGGAGGTTGATTCTACATTGGACTCCTGCCGAGTCTGTGCCTCTGGACTCCCAGGGGTTATTAGGAAGGTACCAAGGAGCTGGGCCATCTTGGCTTGAAAAACAAGGCCTCACTCTCCATCTAAGGGACAGCTGTCTTCTCTCCTAGCTGGGAAGCCACGACCTCTATTCCCTTCTACGCGTTCATGCGTCGCACAGCTGGCCTGCTCATCCCCAGCTCTGCACCTGGGTCCTGGGGAAGGGACGGAGGGCAGGAAAGGGGGGCGGAGGGTAGGGAAGGCTCGAGTCCTTCAGTCTCGCAGGGCCCTAGTGTGCTGATGTGCAGGGTTCAGAGCGACCTCAGCCCCCTGCGGCTGACAGGATTGCCTGGCCAGCCTCCCTCTTGGCGAGGTGGGGAGTGCGATGCAAGTCGGGGCTCTCCAGGCCTTTTTGGGGTGGGGGGAGTCGGCATCTACATGTCTGAATGTGCCCCCCAGCGTGCGGAGATTCCCCTTGTTATAAATGATATGCGTATGTCACTGCTCTTAGTCATGTGTGTTATAATGTGGACAGAGAATAGGAATGAAAAGAGGATGAGATCAAATATTTTGATGGGAGAGTCGATAGGGAGACCCTGTAGGAGGCTTGGGTGGGGTGGGGAGGCTGTAGGTGGTATGATCAAGCCTACTCCAAGAAAATCACCCCTGCAGCTGAGGGGCGGGCAGATGGATGGGGAAGGGGCATCTGACTGCAGCACAGGCCCAAAGATGGACCAGGAGGAGCCGCAGAGTGAGGGTCTGTGTCAGACCCCCAGGAGCCCAGGGACCCAGAGCAGGCACTGGAGGAAGGGGTGTGGAGGTGACTGGGCACCACATGATGTCTGCAGTTCCTTCCAACTCTGCCTTCTGTGACCCCCACTCCCCAGGCTGTTGAAAGGAAAGTGCCTGGTAAATCTTCAAATGCTGAATGCATTCATTGTCAGACTAATCAATCCCCATTTGATGGAGCCATTCCTCTTGATGTGGTATCCGGTCTTCAGCTCCTCTGCCTGACTCTCCCATCCCGTGACTTCTCTGTCATCTCCTCCATAGAGTATCTCCCTTAAGGCTAGAGCCTCACAAGGTTTCGGTAGTTGGCAGACAGCAGAGCAACATCCACTGCCCCCACTCTTATTCCTTGACCAGTAAGGAATGGCCTGAGGCCTTGCAAGCTGCTTTCTGTGCTAGCTCCTTTGATCCTCACAACTCTGGGAGGGAGGTGCTTTTGTTATATCCCATGCTGCAAACCTATATATCACCTATGTATGGAAAGGGCTTTGCATAGGCTAAGGCTCCACATAAACGTGAGCTTGAACGCCATCATCAATAAGGCTCCACGGAAACGTGAGCTTCAGCGCCGTCATCAATGAGGCTCTGATCTTCTCCATTCTTTTGACATCTTCCCTCTGTGGAGAGACGTTGAAAATCATTCCACGGCCTCCCACAGCCCGTCCACCATGTCCACACTTGCCTCTGCATCATCACGTGTGGCCTCTTGTTTGTCGAATTCACTGACTGTCAAGCTCCAGATTGCTTTGCTGTATAGGATCTTGTCAGGTTATTCACAACATTTCTATGATCCGCCCTCGCCAAAAGGGATGTAAGCAGCAGCCGTCTTCATCACAGTATCCCTGCCTGTCCCTATCACAAGCACTGGAAGACAACCAAGGATCCCATGAAACAGTGGTTTGGGTTGGCCTTGGGTGGACGGTGACACCAACTCCCCGCAAAGACCACCTCCCTTCTGTTAGTCGGGCCTCATTTCCTCTGAACATGTCAGTGTCGGGGGTTTCATTTCCTCTACTCTTGTTTCAGCTTCTGCAACAAGGCTCTCATGCTTTAGAAAACCAAGTAAATCGACATTTATACAGTCTAAAAATGTGTAGATCGTAGCCCTAGATGGAGGCACAGTTCCTTCCTTACAGAAAAATAATTCTTTTGTATTTACCCCTTTCTTGTGTGTACTCATTATTGTTCCCTATCATGCCAGATGTTGACAAGCTTTATTTCAAACTCATATCATCTTTTTTTTTTTTCCCCTGGGGCACTGGGGGTTAAGTGACTTGCCCGGGGTCACACAGCTAGTAAGTGTCAAGTGTCTGAGGCCAAATTTGAACTCAGGTCTTCCTGAATCCAGGGCCAGTGCTTTATCCACTGCGCCACCTAGCTGCCCCTCAAACTCATATCATCTTGCATGGCATTGGACTTAAATCTGCCCAGTGATAGTTATCTGAATAACACTTGGGCCCCAGATGCTTTTTGATAAATCATTTTCTAATGTTCCTTTATATCATTTTAGGTCTTCAAAAAAACAAAACAAAACACCAACCATTGGTGATTTGGTAAGTTTCAGTGTTTGGTAGTTTTTTTCCCAATATCCTAAAAGCCATGAAGACAGTCCATTAAACAAGTACCTTTTGTGCTTACTTTTTTTTTTTTAAGTTAATGGTATTTTTTTTTTCCAATTACATGTAAAGAAAGTTTTCAACATTCATTTTTTTTGAGCAGGGCAGTGAGGGTTAAGTGACTTGCCCAGGGTCACACAGCTAGTAAGTGTCAAGTGTCTGAGGCTGGATTTGAACTCAGTTCTTCTCGAATCCAGGGCCAGTGCTTTATCCACTATGCCACCTAGCTGCCCCCCAACATTCATTTTTGTAAAATTTAGAGTTTTAAATTTTTCTCCCTTCCCCCTGCTCCAATCTTGATATAGGTTATACATTACAGTCATGTGAAACGTATTTCCGCATTAGTCATGTTGTAAAAGAAGAATCAGGACAAAGAATAAAAAACCACAAGAAAGGGAAAAAAACAAAAAAAGTTGAAAATAATATGCCTCAATCTGCACTCAGACTCCATAGTTCTTTTTCTGGATGTGGAGAACATTTTCCATCATGAGTCTTTTGGCATTGTCTTGGATCGTTGTATTGCTGAGAAGAGCCAAGTCTATCACAGTTGATCATCATATAATGTTGCTGTTACTGTGTACAGTGTTCTCCTGGTTCTGCTCACTTCATTCAGCATCAGTCCACTTAAGTCTTTCCAGGTTTTTCTGAAATCTGCCTGCTCATCATTTCTTACAGCACAATAGTATTCCATTACATTCATATACCACAACTTGTTCAACCTTTCCCCAATTGATGGGCAGCCCCTCAATTTCAAGTTCTTTGCCACCACAAAGAGAGCTGCTATCAATATTTTTGTACATGTGGGTCTTTTCCCCTTTTTTATGATCTCTTTGGGATATAGACCTAGTAGTTGTATTGCTGGGTCAAAGGGTATTGCTTAGCCCCATAGCCCTTTGGGCATAGTTCCAACTTGTTCTACAGAATGGTTGTATCAGTTCACAACTCCACCAACAATATATATATGTATTCCAACTTTTCTACAGCTTCTTCAACATATATCATTTTCTGGTTTTTGTCAGATTAGCCAATCTGATATGTGTGAGGTGGTACCTCAGAGTAGTTTTAATTTGCATTTCTCTAATCTATAGTGATTGAGAACATTTTTTTCATATGACTATAGCTTTAATTTCTTCATCTGAAGAAATATTCTTTGACCATTTTTCAATTTGGAAATGACTTGTATTCTTATAAATTTGATTCAGTTCTCTATGTATTTTAGAAATGAGGCCTTTATCAGAAACACTGGCTGTAAAAATTGTTTCCTAGCTTTCTGCTTTCCTTCTAATTTTTGATGCATTGGTTTTGTTTGTGCAAAACCTTTTTAATTTAATGTAATCAAAACAATCCACTTTGCATTTCATAATGTTCTCTTATTGTATCATAAACTCTTCTTGGGGTTCTTTTTTAAACATGTTTTCAGTTTATGAACCCTTATTTCCCTTCCCTTCACATTCCCCCCAGCTGAATAATAATAAAAAAGGAAACCCTCATAACAAATTCATCTTCAAAGAACATTCCTACATTGTCCAGAAATACGCCTCTCATTCTGCATTGGGAAGTCGCAGCCGGCTCCATGCACTGCCCCTCCCGGCCAGGTCTGGACCCCTCACTGTTCCCCATCCAGAACATTCCATCTCCCACTCTCAGGGGTTTGCATAGGCCCGTCCTTTGGGCCCTCCACAGCTCCACCTCTGGCCCCCATCCAGGCTCAGTCCAAGGGCCCCCTTGTAGGCCAGGGCTTTCTCACGCTAACCCTCCCAGGCACCAGTTGTTAGTCCCTGTGCGCCTCTGAAACCAGCTTGTGCTTATATCACAGGGGCTTAGTATTCCCATATGGTTCAAATGAAGGAAGCCAGGCTCATTGCGGGGAGGGGATCCCAGACACTTTCTCTGCCCACTTGGACCGTGGATCTTGGCCGTGATTTTCTGTCAGTTCTTCACAGAGGGTCTGCCCAAGGGCTGGGGGCCTCTCGTTCTTGCTCTCGTGTCTTGAGTGCCACCCAGCCCTCCGGCTGTCTGTCCTTATGGCTAATTCTTGGCCCGTGGCTGGTTTTCCCCCTTCTCCAGCTGTACGTGGCCTGGCACGGGTCAGGGTTGAGGGTGCTGGTTCCAGAGCCTGAGACCCTGGGCCCAAATGCAAACCATTTCTGTGCTCTGGACCTCAGTTTCCTCGTCTGTAAAATGGGGGGGGGGGAGCCGTCACCAATTGGCTGTGACGTGCTTCAGTTCTTGTCACATGCTTCGCGTCCCACACACCATGATTCTTCCGAGGGCCTTGTGCTCTGTGGCCATAGAAAGTCCCTGGGGAAATATTGGTGTTTCAAAGATGGGAACAATGTGGCACCTTGGGGATCTCTGCAAGTGGCCCACCTCATCCTCCCATCCAGTCCTGGTGACTGGTGAACAAGGCTACAGGAAAGCTCGTCATTCCCTGGCCAGTCCGTGCTTTTCATTTCTTTTCTTTTTTAGCGAGGCAATTGGGGTTAAGTGACCTGCCCAGGGCCACACAGATAGTAAGTGTTAAATGTCTGAGGCCGGATTTGAACCCAGGTCCTCCTGACTCCGGGCCGGTGCTCTCTCCACTGCGCCACCTAGCGGCCCCAGTCTGTGCTTTTCTAAGGACTCTGACCTCCTCACTCCAGGCACGGCCCCCACCTGTCTGCAGCTGAACAGTTGCCCCTCTTTGGCTCCACTCACAACCTCCTTTGCCAGCTCCTCTGGGCATCTGAGGGCACTAACTCATTTGATGGTGTCCGAGATCTGCCTGGCATTTTCCTTATTCTGTGGCTCGAGGCCAGCACAGGAATCGTGCAGTTATTGAGCTCGGTTATAAAGACAAATTGTTCTTTCCATTCTTAATATCATTAGCTCTCGTCGCTCTTCGCTGATGAGATCCGTTCTGCCCACCTCTGCTGTGGGAGTAATTGAAGCCGTATAATGTATTTTTCATGAGTATCAGGGGATAAATCACTTTGCTGAGGTGGTCAATTAGGCCAAGACAAGCAAAGTGAAGCCTCCCCCCATTTTCTGGAGCTGGGGGGCTGGGTACCGTTTTAATTCCATGTTCCATGGCTGGAGCCTGACAGTCAGACGAGGCTTAGCAAGCATGGACAGGCCCCTATGTCTTACGGAAGGTTTGAAAGGATGGTTGTGCCCGTTTGAGGCCACATTGTGAGGACAGATCCCAGGAGCCATCTGACCTGGGTTTTTCGCCTCAACACAAGACTACCTCCAAAAGCAGTACAATTCCATGAGCATTGATTAAAGCATCTACTGTCTGCCCAGCCCTCAAGGAAAGGACAGAACAGTCCCCGCCCTCAAGGACAAGGAACATTCTGCTCAAAATAGAGAACAAGTACAGAGATAAATACAAAATACACACCTTGGTGATTTGGGGAGTGATGGAGCAAGAACCCAAACAACTGAGGGACATCAGGAAAGGGCTGAGCCTTGAAATGAGGTAGGCAGCTCCTCCCCACCATTCTAGGCAACGTGTCGTCATGCCACACTTAGTAGGTGTGTGCCAGGCACTGTGAGATGCACGGGAGACACAAGCGTAAAAACGAAAGAGGCCCTGCCTGTAGGGAGCTTCCGTGCCACTGGGGAAAGCAGAATTGATCAGCAGCAGCATCGATGACGCAGCTCACTCCGCACAAGGAGGTATGGAGATGTATTCAGTGCCACTGGGAAGTCATTCAGTGTGGATTAATGCGAAGCAACCAAATCCAAGAGGGTGTCAGGGGAGGCTTCCTGCAGAAGGAGAAGGGAGAGAGGCTGAGGAATAGATAGAGCCTGGCTCAGGCACCTGGCACAGCTGGGACAAAGGTCTGGAGGCAAGAAAGTGTGTAGTATGGAAGGAGCCAAAGACCAGTCTGGCCAGACCGCAGAGGATGGGTCGTGGAGGGGTGTCCATTAGGGCTGAAAAGACAGATTGGAGTAAGCTGGTGATGGACTAAAGGGAAGAGTTGGTATTTTATCCTTGAAGCAAGAGGGAGCCACTGGAATCGGCAGGTGGGTCACACAATGCACAGAGCAGCAGGCCTACAGGCAGGAAGACCTGAGCTCAAATCTGGCCTTGGACACTTATTAGCTGTGTGACCCAGGCCAAGTCACTTCACCTCATCTGATCTATAAAATGTGCTGGAGAAGGAAATGGCAAAGCACTCCAGAATCTTCGCCGAGGAGAGCCCAAAAGGCCACAGAGAGTAAGACATGACGGAAACAACTCAACAATAAGGGTGGGGGTGAGGGAGGGGAGGCACGTGGTCAGATCTGGGTTAGAGGAAAACCGCCTTCACCGCAGCGTGGGGGAGAGACTGGAATGGGCAGGGCCTTGAGGCAGAGAGGCTGCAGAGGAGGCCTGTGGGCATCCAGGTGAGAGCTGAGCAGGGTCTGAACGAGGACAGTAATTGTGTGAGTGGGGAGAAAGGATCTGCTGAAGGACACTGTGGAGGGGGAGCTAGCCAGGTCTGGCACCTGCTTGGCTCCGGGAGTGGCAGAGAGTGAGCTCTAGGAGTGATGCCCAACACATGGAGCTGAGGGACCGGGGGTGGGGGGCCTTCAGCAGGCATGGAGACATCCGGCTCGTGCAGCCAAGACTCGGTAACATCAGGATGATGCTCAGGAGAGATCACGGGAGCTGTTGATGTGGGAGCTGATGAGGCTAGCGGCTGAGGGAGAAGAGAAGAGGGCCTGGGGACCGTCCACGTTTAGGGGGCATGATGCAGGCAGTGAGCAGCAAGTAAGACGGAGCGGGAGCTGACGGGTGGGCAGGCAGGAGACCCAGGAGAAAAGTGTCCTGAAACAGTGAGGAGAAGATACGTGAGGAGCGAGAAGGTCACCAGCGTGAGATGCCGATATGTGGAGGGGTGAGAAGAGGCAGTCTCATTGGCCATCACGAGGGATCCCTGGTGATGTGGACGCAGTGTCAGTGGTTCAAGAGGAGTAGAGAGGAAGTGGAGGTAGCCAGCGTAGATGGCTTTTCAGGGAGTTTGGCTGAGACAGGCATTATGGTCCCACATTACACAATCTGATCCAGATTCGGTAGGCCCCTATCTTTGCTACTTAGAAGCAGTATGTTTTTAAGCCATTTTTAAGAGATTTGCCCCAATGCTGGCTTGCTTTTTTTTAATTAGCACAAGATTACAAGCCTTGTGGTAATGTTAACATGATTTTAAGTAAAAAACTAGAAAATCAGCTTATGGTTCTCGTGAAGTGCTGAAATCCTAGAGCCCGCGGCAATTGGGTTTTTCTAGTTGAAATATCTATGTAAGGTTTTTTTTTTTTTTTTCCCTAAGCATTACTAAATAACACCATGCCTTTCTTTTGGTGTTATAAATAATGTATGTGAATTCCCATCCGAATGGTCAACAGAAAGAAGAAGGCTCAGTAGCTGTCCCTGCGGGCTCCAGGAACAGAATCTGTGGGCCCAAGCAGCCAGATGGACAGAGACCAGCAGAGAAGGGCTTGGAGTCACCAAGACCAGGTTACAGAGGGAGACTATGACTGATGAGCTAGAGGTAGCAAGATGCTATGGGAACAGGGGCAGCTAGATGGCGCAGTGGATAGAGCACCAGCCTTGGAGTCAGGAGTACCTGAGTTCAAATCCGGCCTCAGACACTTAACAGTTACTAGCTGTGTGACCCTGGGCAAGTCACTTAACCCCAATTGCCTCACTAAAAATAAAAAAAAAAAGAAAAAGAAGATGCTATGGGAACAGCAATCGATTTAGACATGGCTCCGACACCCGGCACTCGCCTAGAACCGTGCTAAACGTCCTTAATGAATGCATGTTGATGGATGAGCCCTGGCTCTGCCTGTAACACGTGTGTGACTCTGGTCAGGCCACTTCATTTTCATGGGCCTCAGTTTCCCTAAAACATGAAGGGATCAGATTAGGTGAGAATCTGGAGGAAGGACCAGATGTTCTGGGCAGCTTTGTTTTAGTCCTTTAGTCCAACATAAAATGTTTTTCCTGGAAAATATTTCCAAATCAAGATGTCAATTTTGAGATCTTTGGCTGCCTTTCTTCACTACTGGCCCGGAGGCCCCTCCTCTTCCAGGATAGCCACAGGCAGGGCTTCGTCTTGGAGTAGTTCCTGCCAGGACCAAAGAGGATTTGACCTGGCCCCTGGCCCACGATTCTTCTTCTTGTAAAGGTCGCTATGGGGGAGGAAGCTGCGAGAGAAGGGCCTCTTCTGTATAAATGTGGCTTTCTTTACAGCCAGGGCTCTTCTTCATGTGGAGATTCCCAGAGGAATGGTTGGGACAGGTGTGAAGTGCAGAGTGATGTGGCTGCTATGCATGTGCTCTTTTGGATGGAGAGCTGGCCTTGGAGGGAGGGTGACCGGGCCCAAGGCTTGCCTCTTTTGCCTATGACTGTGGCTCTGGGCAGGCTCCTTCCCCTCTCAGGACCTCAGCAGCATCAGACAAGTTGTTGGTCAGCAGAGAGGCTGGGGCACGGGGCAGTCTCTCCACTCCAGCATAACTACAGGCCGAAAAAAGACTGGGCAGATGGTCAGCAGGTGGGTGATGGGAGGCCGATAGGGACCTCTCTGGGTAGCGAGCGTGTCTGGGACTGGCGAGAGCATCCGGGATGGAGATCCAGCAAGGCCACGGTTCGTTTGCTGAAATACTCGAGATGAGTCTGTTGCAGATTATTGGCCAGCCGACTCAGCATTTCCCCACAGGTGAAGGCATTGAAATCCATTCGTGTGCTTAAAGTGATGTGTACTCACGTCTTCTGTCCTCGTAAATGGCTTTGTCGATAATATTTGGAAAGGAATTAAGGGCCTTGATTCCTCGGCAGGCGTTTGGGGCTAATTTTCATTTCCTGCACAGTCTTTCACTTGTCAGATGCATGAAGAGCATCTTGACATTGATGAGGCACCAAGGACAAGAGGACTGTGCACGGGACGGCCTCTCTCCGGGCTGTCGGCCACGAGATGTGGGCGCCACAAACCCCTGTGCTCTGGAATCTTCCTCATCCTTGAGTGGAGAGGCTTCCTTACTTCATGTTGACCCCTTTCCCTTCCCTTTGCATGTAGCCACCACCTGCATCCATCCCAAGCCTTTCCAGCCTGGCCCTGCATGTCTCCCCTGGAAGGCAGTCAGTCCACAGCCTCCTTCACCAGCTGCCCCTGAGCATCTGCTGGACACTGTGCTGGACTCTGAGCTATTCAGGGCCAGGGGAAATAGAAGACAGAGCCTGCCAATCTTACACATACACACACACACTCTCACGCCAGCCTCCTATGGCAATATCCTGACCTAGTGAGCCACAAGCCAGAGAGATGTCACTCACTTAGAGCATAGACTCTTCTCATCAAAAGAAACTTGGGGCATTTCATTCCTCAAAAAACATTAGTTGGTCAGTCAACAACCACTTATTAAGCACTTCCTGTGTGACTCACTGTGCTGCTCGGCACTGATGGGTTGTGAGCTGAGTCTAGAAAGAAGCCAGGAGGTGGCGGCGAGGAGGGAGGGCATCCCAGGCATGGGGGACCGTCGGTGCAAAGGCGCGGAGGCGGGAAATAGCGTGGAGCAGACGAAAGCCAGGAGGGCTTTCGCTCGCCCCCTCTAGGAGTCTGTCTTCTTCGTCTTCACTCTTCCAAGAGTTTTTACATGGGCGTTGTGGAGAAGTCACAGGTACAAAGCCCTTAGCACCAGGAGGGTCGCCTTGGCCTCTAGCCTTGGCCGCTGCCGTTGAAGCCTCTTTGCAGAAATGGTGCTCTGGGCTCTCTCTGTGTGTGCTTGCCATTGGTTCATTAGTGTGGCCCCTCCCGTCCCCACCCTCTCCTTCCCCAGGGCCCAGTGAGTAGGTCCTTTAACCTGTCTCCCCCAGGCGTGGTTTCCAATCTGTCCATCCATGTGTTGGCTTCCTTCTGTCCCTTCTCCAGGTTCTCTGAGTAGAGCCCCCCATAGAATAGAGGCTCATCTGGAACCAGCTCCTGGCGACCTCTGTGACAGGGAGGGCAGGAGGGTGATTTATCAATTATGAATCAGATTCTGGGACAGGAGGCAGCTTGGTGCAGCGGCCTGGGGGCCAAGAGACCCCACCTAGAGGCCTGGCTCCTCTCCCTGCTGGCCACGGGCTCTTAAGCAAGTCCTTAAACTTCCCTGGGCCTTGGTTTCCCCCTCTGTACATCATGAAAAGCAGCTGGTACCATGAGCGCACAGGGCTGGACTTGGCAGGAAGACTTGGCCTCCAGGCGACTCCCAAGTTGTGGTCTTGAACATGTGTGACCACCTCTAACTGCCCCCAGCAACTCCCTGTTGCTGTAAAGAACAGGAATTACTCTGCTGCATATCAGGAGTTTCTTATGCTGATTAGCATTGTTAATGATCATAATAATGGCTCCTTTGTATAGTGCTTTAAATATCTCATTTGATCCTCACCACAACTCTGGGAAGGATGAGCTACTATTATCCTCATTTTACAGGTGAGGAAACTGAGGCAGGCAGAGGTCAAGTAACTTGCTCAAAGTCACACAGCTTGCAAGGGGCTGTGGCTGAATTTGAACTCGGGTCTTCCTGATTCCAGGCTTAGCATGCTATGCATTGTGCCAGCACTGAATCATAGATCCTATCTCCTGGGGCGTGGGGGTAGGGGAGGAAATCACTTTAGAAAGGGTCAAGTATGATACCAAAGAGACCTTGTTCTTGAATCTCACGAGAAATCCTCGTAGTTTCGGGAATCAGAGAAGGGCTTTTGGCCCCGCCCATGCTGCTCGGTCAGGGGATGCTCTGCCTAGGCAGAAGCTTCAGGCTTCTCCAGCATGATCTGGGTGCCTGCTGTCCAGGTCCTGACCCTCCGGCGGAGACACAGGCCTTTGGCCTCCCCCTGCAGCCAGAGTCAACGTTATCCCAATCCTGTGGCTCTTCTCTTTTCAGGGAAGGTATTTCCACGACTCAAGAGTCGCTCCAGGTGACCCCCAGCATCACAGAGCAGTTCATCGAGTTGTTGTGTCAGTACAACCCCCACCAAGTGATTGACACTCTGCAGGTCCTAGAGTCCTACCGGCTGGAGGAGACCATTCAGGTGAGGCCCTGAATCTGAGCTGGGGGAGCCAAGAGCCATTTCAACAAGACCCCAAAGCAGAGAAATACAAAGCTGGGGTCCCAAGTCTAGCCAGAAGCCCGGGAGAGAAGTCCAGAAAAATAGCCTTGACTGCCACAGACAGGAGCGGATGGAGCTAGCATTACAAGGGAGTCTCAGATCTGTAAAACACCAAACCAGGGCCAGGATCATGGGCTGAAAGCAGGACATTGTCCCTGGGGACACTCAGGTCCTGGCCCTGCCCTAGAGCTGGAAGCCAGGCACCTCTCCCCTTCTGGGGTCACTTGGGGGATGCCCAGGAAGACTTCTGTGAGGCTGCACTGGCCATAATCCCCCCTAATTTCAGGTCTTTTAAGCAGAGATCTTCTCATCACCGAGTTTGAAAGTGCTCCCAAGCTGTAGGGATGGGCCACTAAGGGAGCGAAGCTCTCATTTCCAGTCTCAGAACTTGATCGTCCTTTTCTTTGGTGCTAAGGGGACATCATTTGAATCTTCCCTTTTTAGATTACCCAGAAGTACCAGCTTCTTGAAGTGTGTGCCTACCTCTTAGAGAAGAAAGGAGATGTTCACGGTGCTTTCTTAATAATGCTTGAGGTAAGCTGACATCCGGAGAGAGTGAGTCATAGGGTATTTCAGATGAGTTTCACAAGCTGATTGAAAGATTCTCTGCCTCTGGCAGTGTTCAGATGGAATTGGTTCTCATCTCACCGGGGACCAGGTGTGGGCCTGCTTGGATTAGGAAGAAGGCAGACTCCAAGATTCCTTCCAGCCCTGGCATTGTCAGGCTAAGCAGAGAGCCCGGTGGGTGGCCTCCCTAGGCCCATACTTATGCAGTATTTTAGGGATCCGGGGGTCTTGCCAATGTGGCTCCCAGTAGTGACTGTGGCTAGCCGACATCCCCCTGTGGCCATTCTGATGGTGAGCCTGTCTCGATGTGGCTACCAGGCTGGTCCTTGGGCACACAGGAGGCTGACAGTCATCACAGTGAGGATCTCGTAGACTATTCAGTGCCATGCAGGGTAACCAAAAGACACCATTCAGATAGTCTTTCAAGCAGGTTTATGCTCTTCTGCCCCCGCACACTTCCCCAGGCCCACTTTAGGCTGAGGCAAGGTCATGGCGCTGGTTAGCGGCCCCATACAGCAGCCCAGATGAGCAGGGCCAGCAGACCCACCTGGAGAAGCTGAATGCCTCCTCAGAGCGGGTGGCAAGGTTACCCAACCACTGAGGTTCCTCACTTGAGGTCTGGATTGTCTGTACATGTTCGTCTTTTCTCTCATACAAGAAACCCTCACTTTTATTTCTCTGGAATCACACGCACGCATGAACACACACACACACACATTGTCTCATCAGAGAAATACTGTATCCTCAGTACTGTACTGAGCCAAATCACTTGAGAAATTAAAAGGAAATGATAGGGATTTACCATTAAGTGAGACCAGCATGAATTTAACTCACAGTTGTTACAGACCTGGGCTGGTGCTACTGGGGATACGTAGATGAAGAAGGCGTGCTTCCTTCCCTCATAACCACTGGTCATCAGGCTTCCTTGGCTGCCCACCCGGTGCTGGCCAGTGAGACAAGATTGCGCCTTTCCTTTCCCCCTTCTCAATGACCGTTTTACCTCCATCCTCATTCTCCCATAAACTCTCTTCATCCTGGAAAACTAGAGGAGATTCTTTTCTTTCCTTTGACAGGACTAAGGTACATCACATATTTTCCTCTGTGTTCATCCTCTGCCCTCCTTTGAGGCGCCCTCCCAATCTGTAATTTATTCCCTCAAAACCAAAAACACCAGTGATTCACCCAGAGATGGGGTGTTGTGAGATTTAATCCATGATATTTCAGGCCTGTTTCCCCACTCTCGCTTCTATTTGACTTACGCTTTCACCCTTGTCTCCTCATATAGATTGAGAAAGAAATCTCTTAGTGGTCTCTCTATTGTTGTTTGTTGTCCTTATCCTAGAATGCTGTTCTTGTTTACTCTTCTCTTATTTCTGTTGCACGGCGTGTTTGGAAAGCAAATAATCTCCTGAGGAATTGTTGTCTGTCTAGGAATGTTTGAATGCCTCTTTTCTTATTGGATGTCTGTCTTTTTTCATTTATGATTAGGTTGAGATTGAAGGGGAGATCACCTTGCATTGCTTCTTGAGTTCCTCTGCTCTTTGCAACATCATTCCATTCCCTCTTACGGTTTCTGATGGGTGCAGAGTAGTCATGTGTTATTCAGATTTTCTATCCTTTATATTTGAAGGTCTTTCTCCTGGTCACTTGCAGAATTTATTTTTTGTCAGTAGAGTCGTTACATTTAACCACTAGGTGCCTTGGCACTGTGTTTGGAGGCAATCTGTGATTCTTTTGATTGTCACTGCTGTCTTCTGTGTTCATAAGTTCTGGGCAGTTTTCTTATATTGTTTGTCATAGTGTTTTGGACTTATCGTGTTCTTCTTGGAGATCTAAGCTACCTCTGCAAATCTCATCTTCAAGTTCATTATATTTTGCTTGTATGGAGATCGTGTTTTCTTCTAAGGATGTTGCTTTTTGTTTATCTTCTTCCAGATTGTCCTTTACTTCCACATATTTGTGTCAGTTTCCCAGTTTTCCCTTTTTGTTTCTTTTAGACCCACTACCCAGAGTCAAGTCTTTCTCTTCTGCTAATTATTTGTGCTGTGCTGACCAGACTCTGCTTTCACAATTTGTAATTCTCTTTTAAACCCTTCAGAAACCTCGTGCTGTGGTTCCGTGCTTTCTTGGGAGTCCACAGGGCCCTCAGTCTCACTGAGTGTTGATTCATTTCTCTTTGTTGTGTGATATTTATTCATAGATGCCTGAGTTTTTCCCCGCATCTGGAGCTGGATTCCCTTCTGCTCTTCACGTCTTCTCTGATGGTTTATCTACTTGTGTTCAAGGTCTTTAATTGAGTTTGCTTCCTCCTGAGATTTGTTTGTAATTTTAGTCTTTTTATCTTATTTTTCCCCATTACTCGCTTTTTGATTCTCTCTTCTTTGGAACTAGTTGGTGTAGTAGATAAAACACTGGGCCCAGACCAGGAAGACCTGAGTTCCAGTCATGCCTCAGATCCTTACTCGTTACGTGACCCTGGGCAAGTCATTTAACCTCTGCTTGCCTTGGTTTCCTCCCATATGAAATGGGGATAATAACAAGACCTTTCTCCCAGGGTTGTTGTGAGATCCAATGAGAGAATATTTGTGAATCCCCTGGCAGAGTGCCTCACACTGGTAGCTGGTGCTAAATGCTGACTCCCTGGGGAATAGATCTCTGAGTATCTCAGCCTTCTCCCAGACCGGCTCAGTCACGGTTCACCAGCTTCAGCCTCTACCCCGAGTAACTTCTGGAGGACAGAGCAGCCCCAGCTGGACGTGGGGTCTCTCCCCTCGGGCTGGTGGAGCCCACATCTTGCCCCCCTCCTCGTGCCCCTCCATTCTCCAGCTGAGCCCTGCCCCGGCCTGAGCACATTCCTGCCATTGGGATCTCCGTGACCGTGGGGGACGAGGAGGGTCCGAGTGGGGAATTGAGCGCTTACAGCCCCTTGCTCAGCCTGGCTGCCGGGGGTCAGAGATAGGTCTCCAGTGTCTGCTTTGTTCAAGGGCTCGTGTCCCAGACCGTGGCGTCAGCCAAAGCCACCTTATCGCTGGTACATTCACCAGGCGGGACCTGTCTTGCAGGGGCTGTGCTGGCGCTTTGTGATCACTGCTTCCTTTTCAAGACACCCGCTAGCCGTCCCTTTCATAGAAGCCCCAGAGGCTCCCCGGGGATCAGGCTGACCGGCTGATGGCCCCCATTCTCGTCCTTTTCTGGGAATGTGAGAGTCTTGCAGAACCTCCCCAGTTTTCCATGATGGTGCAGAGGTCGCCGAGAAGGGCCCAGCACCAACCACAGCTGATCTGGTCAGGACTTGGAATGTAGTTCACACTGGCCGGCGCCTCAACGTCACCACCACCCAGGGCACTTGGTGCTCTTGCTGTTCCCACCCTGACACTGAGAGCACTCCCTGGTCACAGACCAGAGAGCAGCCCCGCCTTCTCTTCATCACCCACCATTTCCCCTCCTTCATGACCAGCCATCCTCTGCCTTCTGAGATCTTTTTTTTCCCACCATGAATGTGTTTCTTGTTCATTTTTTAAAAGGTTAAACAACCCTTCCAGAGCCATATGTCAGCCATAGGTGCTATCCCAGGAAGCTGAGTATACCTCCCAAGTAGATTTGCAAAACTACCAGCACCTGTGTGGGTGCCGGTCCTCCTCTAGTCAGTGTTCGTCAGCTCTCTCTGGAGGCAGAGAGCGTGCTCCGTCGTGAGTCTTTTGGCATTTCTTGGATCATTATATCGATCAGTGTAGCTGATCATCGCACAGTGTTGCTGTTACTTTGCACAATGCTCTCCTGATCTGCTCATTTCACTCTGCATCAGTTCACGTGAGTCTTCCCAGGTTTTCTTAACCCGTCCTGCTCTTCACTTCTCCCATCACAATCATGTGCCACCACTTGTTGGCTCCCCCTTTTTTTTTTTAATAAAAGTGTTTTATTATTTTCCAGTTACATGTAGAGATAGTTTTCAACATTTGTTTTTATAAAATTTCCAATTTTTAAAAATTTTATTTTTATTTTTAAACTTTAATATGGTAAGTATATGACAGTGATTCTTGTTCACATGTTTTTCAGTCATGTTATGTTCACATTTGGGTTTTTCTTTTTTTTTTCCTGATAAAAGTATTTTATTATTTTCCAGTTACATGTAGAGATAGTTTTCAACATTTGTTTATATAAGATTTCCAATTTCAAATTTTTCTCCCTCTCAACCCTCCCTCCTCCCTTCCCCTAGACAGCAGGTAATCTGATATAGGTTTATATATATATATATATATATATATATGTATGTATATAAAATAACATTAAATATATTTCTACATTAGTCATGTTATAAGAGAAGAATCAGAGCAAAAAGGAAAAACCTCAAAAAAGAAAAACAACAGCCCCCAAAACAAAAGAAATAGTATGGTTCAATCAGCATCCATATTCTACAGTTCTTTTTTTTTTTTTTCTGGATTTGGAGAGCCTTTTCCATCATGAGTCCTTTGGAACTTTCTTGTACCGTTGTATTGGTGAGAAGAATCAAGTCTATCACAGTTGATCAATGCACAATATTGATACTGTGTACAATGTTCTTCTGGTTCTGCTCATCTCACTCATCATCAGTTCGTGCAAGTTCTTCCAGGTTTTTCTGAAATCTGCCTGCTCATCATTTCTTACAGCACAATTCATAAATCACAACTTATTCAGCCATTCCCCAATTGATGGGCAGCCCCTCAATTTCCAATTCTTTGCCACCACAAAAAGAGCAGCTATAAATATTTTTGTACATGTGGGTCCTTTTCCCTTTTTTATGATCTCTGGGGAAAAGCCCTAGTAGTAATATTGCTGGGTAAAAGGGTATGCACAGCTTTATAGCCCTTTGGGCATAATTCCAGATGGCTCTCCAGAATGGTTGGATCAGTTCACAGCTCCACCAACAATGTATTAGTGTTCTAATTTTCCCACAGCTTCTCCAACATTTATTATTTTCCTTTTTTGTCATAGTAGCCAATCTGACAGGTGTTAGGTGGTACCTCAGAGTTGTTTTAATTTGCATTTCTCTAATCAATAGTGAGTTAGAGCATTTTTTCATGTGGCGATAGCTTTGATTTCGTCACCAGAAAACTGCCTGTTCATATATTTTGACTATTTCTTAATTGGGGAATTACTTGGATTCACATAGATTTTATTTAGTTCTCGATATATTTTAGAAATATGGCCTTTATTAGAAGTGCTGTTGGCCCCTTTTTAAAGGGCCATACCACACTGGGCTTTACAGAGACATCCAGAAGATGGACACAGAGGCAACCAACCGAGGGTGCCTGGCTGTGTGGGCTCATGTGTCTCCCTCCCTCCCCTTCTGTCTCTTGGAAGGGCTCCTTTATCTCATGGGTGGTTTCTCTGTGTGCCTTCTTGATTCCATTCTTGAGGGATTTGCTTCTCTCCTTGGCTTACTTCCCCTCATAAAATTGTAGTCCTGCTTGAGCCTTTTGAAATAGGGTCTCCCAAAATCTAGGTGCCTATCAGGTCAAAAGAGGCAGTGTTAAGTAGTGGCTACAGTGCTGGGCCTGCCATCAGAAGGATCTGGGTACAAATCTTGCCCCTGCCCCTTATTAGCTGTGTGACCATGGTAAGCCAGTTGGCTTCTCTGAGCCTCCAGGAAGCCTTACAGCTTATCTACGGAGTAATTCATAGCCAGGCTCTGACCTGCATGTGCAGGAAGCTTTCACACTGATGATGTCCTGGGGGCTGGATGGATTGCTCTGTGTCAGACAGTGCCTGACCATCCTTTCCCTCTCTGTCATAAATCCTGTGATGGAATGGTCCCTCTCCCTCAAGGCTCCCGTACCCTGGCAACCAGCTCTTGTACACTAGGGAAACTCAGATCCAGAGCCGGAGGTCCCTGTTTGGTGCTCCACCTTTTGAAGGATGGAAGAATCATTGAGGCAGGTCAGAAGGGGGCGAGTCGATCTGCTTTTGGCTGAGAGAGCATTCCAGCAGATGTCTGGGTAATGCGTCTCCTTCATCACCGCTATGTCAGGTACCCATGCCGGGCTTGGGATCTGGTTCCCAAACCCAGTCTCTTTCTTTGTTCTGTGTGGGCGACCTGGGTGTGGCCATGTGGTGTGCTGCACCCCCTTCCCCCGTGCTTCTCAGGTGCCCCTCCAGGAAGCACAGGGCTGCTCTGTCTGGCCTGTTCCTCTGGAAGAAGAACCTCACGTCTGTCCTTGGCATCCTCCCCCCAAGTCTAGGATACCTAGGAGTGCATGTGCGGGGCTGCCAGCACCTCTGTGCTCACTGGCTCTGGCTGGAAGCCCCTCACTCCTGGATCTTAAGCCATGTTTCGGAAGTCTCGATCTCATCGGCAGGCCCCGTCTTCACTCCTCCAGCGGGCCCTTTTCTGAGCCCTGGCCTTCTGCTGTCAGCAATGATAAAGGTCTCTCTGTGCCCCTGAGGTCCTTGGTGTCATCTGTAGCAGTGCTTTCTAAAGTCCTTGGGGCAGCATTATCTTTGCTGACATGAATTAACAGCCATCAGGTCTGACAGGTCTTGGAAGGTACTTTGCCCCATCCTGGCCGTATGCCCCGGCAGGGCAGTGGACCTGCCTTGTTACCAGCGCCCTGTAGTGTGGAGGCAGTAGCTTCTGTGTCCCCTCTCTCCTCTTCCTCTGGCCTTTCTCCCTGGGTGGACCTTGTGCATCCCCATCATCATTTTAGGGTTTTTTGTTTTTGGTTTTTTTGTGAGGCAATTGGGGTTAAGTGACTTACCCAGGGTCACACGGCCAGTAAGTGTTAAGTGTCTGAGGCCAGATTTGAATTCAGGTCCTCCTGACTCCAGGGCCCGTGCTCTATCCACTGCGCCACCTAGCTACCCTGTCACATCGTCATTTTAAAAAATAAATTTGTTATTTATTTCATTTTAGCATTCTTTATTATTATTATTATTATTATTATTATTATTGCGTTCCAAATTCTCTCTCTCCTTCCTGCAAGGAAGGAGAAAAACCTGGGAAGACCCATAGGAACAGATGCAAAGTTAAGTGAGCCGGGCCAGCAACAGCAGTATTCTATCAATGACCCACTGGGCGAGCCTCAGCCGCTCTGATCGGGACAGATCCAGGACCTTTCCAAAGGACTCATGATGGAAAGTGCTCTCCCCCCCCAGAGAGAGAGCTGACGGCCTGAGGAGAAATCAAGGAATTTTTCTTAACTTACATCATTGCTCTTGCTTTTATGTTTTGCACCCTGGCTAATGGGGGAATGTTTTGTATGAGTTCATGTGTATAACGGTTTTCCCTTGCTTGCCTTCTTTTTTTTTTTTTTTTTAGGCAATGGGGGTTAAGTGACTTGCCCAGGGTCACACAGCTAGTAAGTGTCAAGTGTCTGAGGCCGGATTTGAACTCAGGTCCTCCTGACTCCAGGGCCGGTGCTCTATCCACTGCACCATCTAGCGGCCCCCCCTTGCTTGCCTTCTTGATGGGTGGGAGTAGGGGTGAGGAGAGAGAGAGAATGTGGAAGTCAGAATAATGTTTTTCAATTTTAAAAAAGAAATCAAGCGTTTGGGAGATAAGAAATATGAAACATTTCCTTTTCCCCCTAGAGACTACAGAGCAAGCTCCAGGAGTTTACAAAGGAGAGTGAAAGTAAGTTTTGGATGGCCACTTTTTATTCTGGGCACTCACTTGGATGCTTCGTTGCCGACGCGGTCCTAGATTACCTCAGCCCATTACCGGCTCCGTCCTTTCCTTTCCTCCCAGGACGCCTTGTTGATTACGCCTTCCTCCCTCTCTGATCTTGCACATATCAGATAATACATTTCTTGAAGACAGGAACCACATTGGTTCCTGCAGTTCAGGTTGAGGGCAGTATCCTTGACTGACCCATGAGATCACATCTGTTGCATTTATAAGCATCTTTTTCAGAGTGATTTGGGTTTAAGCGCAAGCTTCACAAAGAGCAGACCAGGCAGACTTGAGGGAAATCAGGCAATTTGTCTCAGTCTCCCCAACAGTCTGGAGTTGTCTTTCCAGCCCCTCACTTAGAGAAGTCCAGTGATGACCGTCATTTGTTTGCGGTCTCCTGTGTTCTTCGTGGTGGGAGTATAACCAGGCATCTTGGAGGGAACAGAATCCTCTGACGTGGGCACCCACAGTGTCAGACTGTGAGCATGGGCTCTTCTCTGCTGGCCCGTTAGCACACCAGAGCTAGTGCCCGCCCTCCAAGGACCCAGCGAGTGGAGGGGTCTATGGGGCAGACGCTGTCTCTGAGCTAGAGATGAGCCCAGCTTCAGTTCTCCAGAATGCCAGGGCAGGCCCCGCCTGGATGGCACTGAGTCTGTTGTCTTCCTTTATTATTCCATGGAGCATCCTGCCATTCACCTGCTGCCGTGCCTGAGATAGCATGTTGTGAAGACCTGCGGTCAGACGAAGAATGCCAATTTCCTTTCCTCGGGGCGGGGGGTGGGGGGGGGTGGAGTGTGACCGTCCCATGCGATGTTCTGTTGTCTTTTCAACTCAGACATGAGAGAGGACCCCTCATTCAAGGACGTGGAAGAGATCTTGGTAGAGACGATTGCCCTCTGCCAGAGGAATTCACACAGTTTGAACCAGCAACAGCGAGAGGTGAGAATTTGCCCTGCCGGTCTCGGGGGCTGCAGCAGACTTTCAGGCTTGGAAGGAGGAATGAATTCTTTTTGCGGTGCCCTCTCAGCCACCTGAGTCTAATTAAATGGGATTTTAATCACTGTTGAGTGCTCCCAGGAGGAGCAGATTCCTGACATTATCACCAGGACTGATTGGCCTCTTGGTTAGTGTGGAAGACTTCACCACCCTGGAGTCATCCTCCATGCTGAATCAGAAAAGCAGCCCCCTTGCCCGGGGCTGGATTTCCCAGAGTTTCCCATACAGGGAGAATGCAGAAGCCTCAGCTACCCCCACCCGCTTGGGTCCCTGTGGGTGGGAAGGAAAATGAGACCCTCAGAAGCAGCACCAGAAGTCTGTGGGGCACCTGGGGCAGGGGAGGGTAACTGACTCCCAGGAGGAAATGGGAATAAATGAATGAAGTGCCTCTGCTGCTGGCAATAACTGAAGAAATGCAGCTTGACAGGTGAATCATAGAAGCATTCTTCACAAAGCTGGGATGCTGGGTACTTTGGGCAGCCCCCCACCCCCACCCCCCAGGGCTGAGGTGTATGTGGGCTCCTCCTCACTCCAGTCTCCTGCTGGATGCTTTGGCTACCAGGGATGGGCTAGAAGGGGTGTGGTGCCAGATCTGCCCCACCCCCTGTGTGGTCCTAGCCTGGAGGCCATACAGAAATAGGAGGGGGGCCAGATGTGGCTGGGGGACCAGACTAGACCACAGCGAGTACATTCAATGCTGGTATCATTCTGGCTTCCAGCTCATTGCCAAGGGTGACAATGACGATGGTAGGTGGTGGGCATTTATCGGGTGCCTTAAAGTTGGTAAAGTGCTTTGCAATTATTATCTCATTTGAGCCTCAAAACAACCCTTTGAGGCTGTTATCATCCCCAATTTGCAATTGAGGAAACTGAGACAGAGGTTAAGTGACTTGCAGGCAGATATTGTCTGAAGCTGGATTTGAATTCAGGTCTTTTCCAATCATGCTACAGCCCTCTACCCACTGCATCCACCCCACCCCATCCCTCGCTGTATAGAGATGAAAGAACAACACGGGTTCTGTGACAAACCTTCTTTTAAACCACTCAGAATCCTCCCGGGGACAGGGGCACAATTTCTCAGCTACATTTTTGCCAACAGTGATTTTTCCAAGGTGATAAATGGAGAAGAACCTTGTAAGCAGGGCCTGAGGCCCGAGTGGTTGGTGGAATGGGCCCCAGGGGGCCAAAACCATTCTCTTGTTTACTTCTCAGGTGTTACATTGAAGTGTTCAGCTAGATACTAGGATAAACCCATCTTTGCCGCTGCAGCACAGAAGCATTGGCCTGTCAGCATGCTCCACGACCCCATTGGGGGTTTTCTTGGCCAAGATACTGGGGTGGTTTTGCCATTTCCTTCTCCAGCTCATTTGACACGTGAGGAAACTGAGACCAACAGGGTTCAGTGACTTGCCCAGAGTCACACAGCTGGGAAGTGTCTGAAACCAGTTTTGAACTGAGGGAGATGTCTTCCTGACTCCAGGCCTGGTGCTCTCTCTACTGCACCACCCGCTGCCCACTGAGCCACCTAGCTATCTCTAAAGACCCAGAAGGCTTGGCAATAATGCCCTGAGCTCTAAATAATCTCATCAGGAAATAAGCTTAGTAACGAGGCCACAGATCAAACCTTGGATCCTCATCCTTTTTCTTCAGCTCAAAACAACTTAGGGATTCAAAGTCTTGAAAAGAAATGAATGCTCATTACCCGAGACAAATCCTGCTTCACGAGTGACTGGAAAGGTGGAAGAATGGAAGAACTGGAAGGATCCCCAGGCCTGGGGATGCCAGGAAGCAGCAGCCTAGCAAGCAGCCGGTCATCCCACAAACCAAAGCCTTCCTTGCCCCAGAGAGAGGCTTGAACCCCTCCGAGAGACCCCAGTTATTCCCTCTCTCTGTCATCCTTTCCCTCCCTCCTCAGTCTCCGTGCCTTTTAAACCAGTGGGAATAAACACGTCACTACAGGCTTAGTATGTAATGCTGCTGTTATCTTTCAAAGATACATTCATGAAGGCCACCTCAATGTTGGGTTGGCATTGCCTCTGTGGGAGAGGAAGTGGACTCAAGCCCTTCTCTTTTATTTAGCAAGGGATTAGGTCCAGCCCAGGCTATGGCTTGTCCTACCCACCCCTTTAAAAAGTTGAAGCATTCATGAGAAAGTCCCAAGGCGTTATCTTGCTTCTGGGTCTCCACCCCTTCCTCAGCCTTCTCGGCCTTTCACTGCATTTTGTCCATCATTGCTCTCCATCGTGAAGTGAGAATGAGCCAAGAATTGGTAGGCCCACTTAACAGCTTTCCTTCCCAGTGACTGGGAGCTGCCCGAGTTCCCCAGAGCAGTGCACAAGCCAGGCACAAAATGCTCTTCTTGGGCTGTCTAGGCAGCGGGCCTTCCCTTTAAGTGGTTCTTGATCTGAGGCAGGAATGGGAGCCTCCTTCAACTTTCCATGCTTGTTCTTACTCTGTTAGCAATAGGAGTGTGGTGTGGCAGAAGGGAGGGTTACGTGTGTCACCAAGAAAGGAATACTCTGGACTCCAAAATGCCAACTAGCACATGTTGTGGTCCTTCTGTCCTTGCAGTAAGCATTTTACTGATGCTCCCAGCTTTATTTCCACAAGTCTCATAAGGAGAGAGTTTGTGGGATCCTTGTTCCACCACATTTAGGGCTTTGGGTGATGTGAGTTTGTTTTAAAAGCAGGAACCCTCACCACTGGGAACATACCCCAGCTCTTCTACTTGCTGCCTGTGGTCACGTCATTTAACCTTATGAGCCTCACTTTCCCCCATTTTCTCCAAAAAATGAAAGAATTAGGTGATTTCTAGTCTCTTTTGGCTGTAGCTGCTATTGTCCGTGGTTCTTGTAAATGAGGCGTCCGTGCATTTGGTATCTGGGTTTGTGTCAACCAAGATGAATAGGGAAACAGCACAGAACACTGGGGTGCGGTCTGGAGCAGAGCCAAGGAGGGGGCTCTCCACAGGACTGGCCTCAGTAGTGTGAAGCTTTGCTCTCATTCAGTTTAGTTTCTATTGCAGGCTCTCTGGTTTCCCCTGTTGGAGGCGATGATGGCCCCTCAGAAGCTGTCCAGCTCATCCGCACCACCTCGACATGCAGAACGTAAGGCCCTTGGGAGGGACCCCATCCAGAAATCTGGAATGGTCACTGAGCATGGGCCAAGACTTTGGCGGCTCCCCCTCTTCCCCTTGGCCCCCTCCCCTCTGTTCACGTGTCGCTCATTTGCTCTGAGCCACAATCACAGGGCTCAGCTACAAGTGATGTTGTCTCTCCTGGTGAGCCAAGCTTGTGTCTGGCCACGTGGATGAGCCGCCCTCTGTGGGAGCCTCTCCCTGGAGTGACGGGTTGAGCGGGAAACGTCGCGCATCCTCATGCTAATCGTCCTTCTCTTGGCCATTCTCTCACCATTGCAGCTCTGAAGTCGCTGACCATGCGGGTGCTGAACAGCATGGCGGCCTTCATCGCCCTCCCATCCATCCTGCAGCGAATCCTGCAAGTAAGTACTGGGAAGGGGGTGTGCGGGGGCTTCCATGGCGCCTCCCTTAGACTCTGACTGGCTTGTCAAGGCCAAGCCGCTGGCCAGCCTGCGGTACCCTTGGTGAGTGCTCTTGGGTTTGCGCCTCCTCAGACCATAGGAAAGCCCTAGGGTCCTAGGCCTGGTCATGTGGCACCGACAGCTCACCTCTGCATGGACACCATTAAATAAGAGAAGGCACGTGTTGTGGTTTTCCACTGAATTGTGCTCCCTCTCCTTCCTCACCTGCCCACTGAGGCCTCTCAGGCTATTGCATTTGTTCCTGCCCTACTGTGTCCAGTTTGGTCTCAAAGCTCTGTGTTCATGAGTCATCTCCTCTTCTTCATCTTCATTTCCTGCTTTTGTGACGCTCCAGATTCCCGTAGAAATCCTTTCCTACCTTGGGGAAACCTTTCCTCCTGTAGGGGAGAAGGCACCTGCCTGACTCATGTAATGATTGGAATGACGCCACCTACTGGAGACGTGCTGTGGGAAACAGAGGCATTGTGGCTTTTCCTTGGCGTCAGGAAATGACGTTTACTCATGGGTGCTGCCTATCAAGGCTACCAGCCAATCAACTTGAGGAGCCTCCTATTTTCTGGGAGGAGACAGGAAGGAGGAGAGGGAGCCTGCACGGAGAGCTCTGGTGTTTTTTGGGTTCCTGACTTGGTGGTGGTGGTGGCAGAGGACTTCACAGGAAATTTGAGGAAAGATAGGAATGCCAGGCTGTTGGAATTCTGTTCTCAATCTTTTTCTTTCTATTTTCCAATAAACCCCTAAAAAACCTAAACTCGTTTTATCAGTGATTTTAGTCAGTTTCCCCCAAAACTGGGGGAACAGATTAGAATCCACATTTAGAATCTTAAATTACACACTCACCTGGGCCGCTGAGGCCAGCATTCCCATTTAAGCGAATGCCTGATGGCCTAGGGTTCAAATGTGACCATAAGCCATCGTTGAGACCGAAGAGATAAGCAGCAGGAAAACACTAGTCAGTTCTTTTGGAAATCTATTGTTGTTCAGTCATTTCAGCCGTGTCTGACTCTTCGTGACCCCCTTTCCTGGCCAAGATACTGGCCGTGTCCTTCTCCACCTCACTGTACAGATAAGGTGAAGTGACTTGTCCAGGATCACACAGCTAGTAAGTGTCTGAGGCCGGATTTGAACTCAGGTCTTCCTGACTCCTGACCCTGTGCGCTATTCACTGAGTCACCCAGCTGCCTGTCTCTTGAAAGCCTGCATTTCCAAAGGCCCTTTCTGTGCGTGGGGCGGACACTTTCTGTAGTTGACAGATACACGCTGGAGAGCCCTCAGCAGTTCGTCCCTGCTCAGGATTCTCTCCAGTGTCTTAGGGCAAGGATCGAGCACCCACTGAGCTGCTGTCTCTTATTTATATGTTGTCCCAGCAGGACCCACTTTTCCTGATGTTGCCTTTCAATTATGTATACCAAAGTGGAATGTCCTGACAAATATAGAAATGACCTACAGAGACGCTCCCTGATTCCCCAAGTTAGCCTCAAAATGTCTCTTTTCTGTCATCCCCAGACTGCCCAAGTTGTTCTTCTGTGCTAGGTTAATGAAGACTTGTGGGTTTGATGTTGAGAAGTTTCTTGGCTTCTCTGCTAGTTGTTGATACTTTGCCAAAAGACCAGATTTATTTGTAAAGGCATTAATTGGGCAGAAAAAAACATGCTTGGCTCCCTATTTTCCAGATGAGTGTTTCTGCAAAGTGGGGGCCCTGACTTGGCCCTGAGAAGATGGGCCATGGCCCACTCTGCCTTTGGGAGCCCATGGGCATTGAGAACTAACTATATATATATTTATCATAAAAGTATTTTATTGTTTTCCAGTTACATATAAAAATCATTTTTGACATTTGTTTTCATAAGATTTCTAGTTCCAAATTTTTCTCCCTCCCTTCCCCCCCTTCCCAAGACAGAAAGCAATCTGATATAGGTTATATAGGTACAATCACATTAAACATTAGTCAACTAACAATATATTTTTAAATAACATCAATAACACAAGCAGAAAGGTTGTAACTGGGGTGGGGGGGAGCCCATGTATGGCCTGCAGAAAATTAGTGGAAGAATGGGCAGACAAAAGAAAAAAAAAACGTGGAGACGCCTTCCCTCTCTCTCTTATGTCTTAATGTCTTTCATGAAGCATTTAAAATATGCAGACTAACTTTGCCTTTTTCTTTGGGATAATTTTTCTGCAGGACCCAGTTTATGGAAGGGGAAAGCTTGGCGAGATCCAAGGACTCATCCTGGGAATGTTGGATACCTTTAACTATGAACAAGTAAAGTTACACGTGGTTTCCAAATCTGCCCAATGCTAGAAACAAATCTCAGCCGGGTTTTTTGTTTGTTCGTTTGTTTGTTTGTTTGTTTTGGTTTTGGTTTTTTTAGTACAGATTTGCTGTTGGGAATTTATCGTGCAGAATGAAAATGAGTGGGAAGGAGGGGGAATCCCTCTCATTAAACCGTCTGTGCTTGTTTTTTCACATTGTTTATATACATTAATTGGCCTAAAAAAGCACCCAGTGACAAAATAAAAGCTTAATAAGCTCTGCTCACTTTTAAGTCTATCTGGGAAGCCTGGTGCCCAGCACCAGTAAATGCTTGTTGATTGACTGATTCATAGTTTAAAACTCAGTCGTAAATGTGTCAGATAGACTTTCCACATTTAAAAGTTCATAATTATATCTTCTCACAAAATACTGTCTGAGCCCCTTCTGTAAGGTCAGTGAACACCTATCAGTTTTTTGGGTTTTTTTGGTTTTGTTTTTTGTTGGTGTTTTTTAAATTTGTGTGGGGGAATGAGGGTTAAGTGACTTGCCCAAGGTCACACAGCTAGTTAGTGTCAAGTGTCTGAGGCTGTATTTGAACTCAGGTCCTCCTGAATCCAGGGCCAGTGCTTTATCTACTGTGCCACCTAGCTGTCCCACCTCATCAGTTTTGATAATTGCAGTGCCCCCTAACTCAGGTTTGCCATATTGGGTCAGCCTCTCAGTAAGTCCCAGACTGGGTAGTTCGGGCAGAAGCAAAGAACTGTCTTTAGTGGCTATGTGTAAGACTGCTGATGCCCTTTGGCTATGATGGCGGCACCATGGGCACTTTAGTTGGCAATAGGCAGAAGTGAGGGCTCAGGGAGAGGGTGCTGCTTTGAAATGAGGTGGTCTGGCACCTTCCCAGCCACATCAAGAACCCCCAGGGATATAAACAACAGCTGTGGAGTCGCTGCCTGGCAAGGGCCCAGCTGAAACTGGCTCAGGGGCTCCTGAGAACAGGGAGGGCAGCAGAGAGCTGGAGATGGTTGGGAGCCGCCCCCTGCTGCGAGGGGGTGGGGGGAGAAGGAAGCTCAATCACCAGGCACCTTCTCCTGGCGGTCATTGTAGTAAAGTGACAGAGCCGGACTCTCTTCCATTTCCATAGTCATTGGAAAGCCTGGAGGCCCCGCAGGTCCAAGGGGGCAGCTCCCAGGCAGGACAGGAGCCACGGGCGAGGGCAGACACCCGCCCACCATCTTCTCCCATGCCCCCTCAGCCCTGGCGCTCCTCAACCCCTCTGAGCTTCCCTCTGGTCACAGACCAGCCGGTGGTCGCCATTCCCAGCTTTCTTCTGCTAACCCTGTTGAGCACGTTCTCTTTCTTGTCCCTCCTAGACCCTCCTGGAAACAACCACCAGCCTCCTCAACCACGACCTCCACTGGTCACTGTGTAACCTGCGGGCGTCAGTCACCAGAGGATTGAGCCCCAAGCAGGACTCCTGCTGTGTCTGCCTGCAGCAGTACAAGAGGCGCCAGGAGGTGGCCGACGACATCGTCGTTTTCAGGTGCGCCACCACCTTGGCTTCCAGCGGGGCTGCGGCCCAGGCCAGAGGGGTGCGGGGGCTCCTGGAGGAGCCCGGCAGGCATCCCCCTGCCCCAACAGGCAGTCTGCACCCCAGGTGGTCCCCGGAACCAATCCAGGCCTCTGGTGAGCAGCGATGGCAGGAAGGAGAGAGCCTCCAGGCCATGGGGCCTTCACGGGCCTTCTCTCCTGGGTCCCCAGAAGCCTGGCGGGGGGCTGTCAGGACCCACTTGGGACAGAGGGTGGTGACCTGCCCACAGCCACACGGTGAGAGTGTCCTGCCCCCACATCCAGCTCTATCTGAGCGCGGGTGGCCCCCTCGTGTGGTTTTTGAGGTGGGGGAGGCCCAGAATGGGGATCTGCCCTTCCTCGTAGGCGTCTGGGATTCCTCCAGGGGCGCACCCATTTATACAGGACTCTGGGGATCGTGTCAGGGCTAGTGGCTGCCTCGCCAGGCCCTGCCCGGAGAGCTCCTTTCCCTCCTCACAGTTTGCCCTGGACTGACTCGGGGGTCATGGTCTAGGCCTCTCGGCCTTGAAGAATGCAGGTGGACTTGAGGTCAGGGAGCGAATCTGATGGGGGGCCCCCAGAGGACCCGCCTCCCCGGCCTTGGGCTGCGCAGGCCTGAGGAGCAGGGCGTGTCCACAGCGGGTGACTGGGTGCCTTCGTCTTGCAGCTGTGGCCACCTGTATCACTCCTTGTGCCTGCTGAACAAGGAGTGCGCCGTGGGCACAGGGAGCCAGGCCAGGTGGATGTGCTACAGGTGCAACTCAAGCAACAAGATAGGGAAGCTCAGTGAAAATGCATCTGAAATGAAGAAAGGACAGCTCGCCCAGGCCCAGGTAAGAACCCCACTTACCACCACGGGTGCCCATTGCTTCCTGGTCAAACTCATTTGACCCATAGTGACACCGAGACTCAAGGAGGGCAAATGACTGGTCCAGGACCACACAGGTAGAAAGTAGCTGAGGGAGGATTTGAACCCAGGTCTTCCCGACAGCCAAGAGCTCTAACCCGCTCTTTCCTCCCCCCACCAGGGGCAATGAGGATTAAGTGACTTGCCCAGGGTCACACAGCTAGTAAGTGTCAAGTGTCTGAGGCCAGATTTGAACTCAGATCCTCCTGAATCCAGGGCCGGTGCTTTATCCACTACGCCACCTAGCTGCCCCCCTCTAACCCACTCTTAATTCTGGTTCTCTGGTTCTTGCCTCCCCAAGGGAGTGAGCTCTGTCCTCAGAGGGTGTGGGGCACCACAGTGTGCTCAGGCATGGCAGCCCTCGCCTGCCTTCAGTGAGCACCCGATCTAGCGGGGCAGTGGGACATAAATGCTCAAACTTCTCTGGAACACCGTGACGGGAAGTGCCAACGACTGTGCCGTGCTTCAAACGTGCTCCAGCCTAGCCTTTCTGGGAGACTGAGGCCCAGAGAGGGGCCATGACTGGTCAGGGGTCACACTCCTCCTCATACTCCCCCAACTGCCGGCGCAGGGAGGGTATTTCCTGCCCCAAAAGAGCAGTGTCAACTGACCCCCTCCTTCCTGAAAGGACACGCCCTGGCGTGGGCAGCCAAGCCGGTCATCACCACTGGGATCACCTGCTTTGGACCACAGACACTCACTCAGCTGGCGAAAGCCCCGAGTCCCCCCGGCCTGGGCTCCAGCATACAGAATCTCCAGCCTTGCTCCCATGCTGTCCTCTTCCCCACACTGTCCCTCTCATTGACCCTGGCCTGGTCACAAAGCTTCCCCTGCGGCCTCCTCTGGCTGCTACAGACTCTGCTGCTGGCTACGGGTTCACCTCATTTCGTGGGATTCGAACTCTGGGCCCGATGCCAGGATTCAGAAACAACAAGGAAGCATCTTTGCCCTTAAAGGAACTCACCTTCTCCTGGAGCCTGCAGAGTAATGTCGGGGAACGGCACCTTCCCCCGTCCCCTGCCCTCGTCCCCACCTCTGCTCTGGCAACTACCTGCTAGCCCCAGTGGTCCCCCCGCGGCCAGCTCTGGGCTGCCCTCCAGGAGTGCCCAGAGGGCCTGGCGGCTGAGGAGGGAGCCTCGATTGCTCCTTCAGCAGCAACATTTCCCAGGGGCTCAGAGCTGGCCCCGTGCACCCCACACCTTCCTTCCCCACAGGCTGACGGCACAGGGCCAGCCCTCAGCCTTGCGGCGGGCACCAGTCAGGCCGATTCCACTGGAAGTCCAGTTTCATTGATTGTCTTTCTTGCTCCCTATTTTTCTAATTCCATTCCCAGTGCTCCCCCCTCTTCTGAGTTGGCATGCTTACAGGGGCAGTCATGTGATCCTAGGCATTAATCAGTGACCCAACCACTCCTGCCGTCCAGAGGCCTTCAGAGTGACCTGCCCAAGGTCATGGCAGCAGGAAGTGACTGAGCTGGGACTGGAACCCAGGATGCCAGGCGCCAGATGCCAAACTGGCATTCTGCTTTTTATTGTGTTTATCAGATTCCTACTAACAAGAACTAACATTTGCAGAATTCTTTATGCAGCTTCTTCTATACAGGATTTCATTTGATCCTCTCCTCCCCCAGTGTAGCGCGTTCCCAATTTTACAAATGGTAGCAAATCGCCGTCCTTGTGGGCGTTAACTTTAAGAGGAAGCCAGTTCTCCGTACAATCAAAATGAAACAGACAAATTCATCACACACACACAGAAGCATGCGGCGCATCCTGTGTCATCACGTGCCAGAAGCAGCCACACTGTTCATCTCTCTGCACTTCGGCCAACAAAGTAACGGAGCCGAGCTTCTCGGTCCAAACCTGGATTCTTTCTGATGAGGGAGCTGCCCCGATGACCTCCGAAGCCCCCTTCTGGCTCTCAGGGAAGGCATCTAGCACTCATATCTTTTCAGCATCTGATCAAAACTGAGCTCGCCAGCCCAAAGTGCAGGCCACAGGCCCCCTCCCCAAAGGTGGCGGGCAGTGCTGGGTATATGCAGGAGAGAGCGAATACGGGGGAAACCAAGGGAAGGGCTTCCCCTCTACTAGGAAAGGGTGCTTTGGTTTTCCCGTTTTTGCCTAAGGTTTTCCAGTTGGAAAAAAAAATCCACATTTTTCTTGATGGCTGCATTTTGAAAATCTTATTCCCTGGGAAAGATTTAGCTCCTCAAAGTAATTATTTATTCAGTGGATGATTTTTTATTTATGATCACCAGTCATCATTTTCTGTTAATGATCCGTGGTACGGTGCTTGTTTGTTTGGTTTTTATTTCCTGTTCTGGCTAATTTATGGCTTTATTTCACATTCATGTAGCCGAGTAGGAGGGCTGGTGCAGCGCCTGTTTGGGGGGATCTTTCTGCTGTAAAAATAGATACTCCCCATTATAAATACATTATCTGGGACTTTAGATGGGGAGAAGTGAGGTTTCAGTGCCTGGTAGCTGCAAAATGGCTCTGAAAATACAGAGCAGCCAGAAATTAATGCGCTTTCCACGGGGTCGGTCTTCAGATGCAGAAGAGCAGAGAGGTGACGGTTTCTTTTCGATACAAGGAAAGTGCCTTGAGAATGCCTTGT